>NC_086449.1:0-336372 GCF_028390025.1 Pseudophryne corroboree | reverse complement strand
GGGGTACACAGGGCCCCCTCGCACAATACAGCAGGTTCAGCCCCTCCGATATAGAACCAACCAATACAGCAGCCTTAGAGCTGGAAGGGCGGGGTCAGAGGGGGACACACGCCTGTGACGCGTCAGATGGGCGGAGACTCATGTGTTATTACAGCTGTGGGCGTTACCTACGTAAAGCATGTGCGGGTGAAAGAGGGCGTGGCATCACAGCTGGAAGGGGGGTGGCCGAGGCTTCTCCCGCCCTGGGGAGGCTGCGCGGTGACGTCAGACGCTTCCCCAGAGACGGTGCGGGACGGAGAAGTAATTGAGGCCGGGGCTCTGGGCTCCACCAGGCCGCAGGATGGGGGAGACCAAGGTGATCTATCACCTGGACGAGGAGGAGACTCCCTACCTGGTGAAAGTGCCGGTGCCGGCTCAGGACATCAGGCTGCGGGACTTCAAGGCGGCGCTGGGCCGGGGACATGCCAAGTACTTCTTCAAGGCCATGGACCAGGACTTCGGGTAAGTTCCCCCCTTATATACCTCACACTACCGTTATATACTGTATACTGCCCCTGTATACCCCACACTGCCCCTGTATACCCCACACTGCCCCTGTATACCCCACACTGCCCCTGTATACCCCACACTGCCCCTGTATACCTCACACTGCCCCTGTATACCTCACACTGCCCCTGTATACCCCACACTGCCCCTGTATACCTCACACTGCCCCTGTATACCTCACACTGCCCCTGTATACCTCACACTGCCCCTGTATACCCCACACTGCCCCTGTATACTGCCCCTATATACCTCATACTGCCCCTGTATACTGCTCCTATATACCTTGCACTGCCCCCTGTATACCCCACACTGCCCCTGTATACCCCACACTGCCCCTGTATACCCCACACTGCCCCCTGTATACTGCCCCTGTATACCCCACACTGCCGTTATATACCCCGCACTGCCCCTGTATACCCCGCACTGCCCCTGTATACTGCCCCTATATACCTCGTACTGCCCCTGTATACTGCCCCTATATACCTCGTACTGCCCCTGTATACTGCCCCTGTATACTGCTCCTGTATACCCCACACTGCCCCTGTATACCCCACACTGCCCCTGTATAACCCACACTGCCATTATATACCCCGCACTGCCCCTGTATACCCCGCACTGCCCCTGTATACTGCCCCTATATACCTCATACTGCCCCTGTATACTGCCCCCTGTATACCTTACACTGCCCCTGTATACCCCACACTGCCCCTGTATACTGCCCCCTGTATACTGTGCACTGCCCCTGTATACCCCGCACTGCCCCTGTATACCCCGCACTGCCCCTGTATACTGCCCCTGTATACCTCGTACTGCCCCTGTATACCCCACACTGCCCCTGTATACCCCACACTGCCCCTGTATACTGCCCCCTGTATACCCCACACTGCCCCTGTATACTGCCCCCTGTATACCCCACACTGCCCCTGTATACCCCACACTGCCATTATATACTGTGCACTGCCCCTGCTAACCCCACACTGCCCCTATATACCTCATACTGCCCCTGTATACTGCCCCCTGTATACCCCGCCCTCTGTATACCCCGCCCTGCCCCCTGTATACCCCGCCCTGCCCCCTGTATACCCCACACTGCCCCCTGTATACCCCACACTGCCCCTGTATACTGCCCCTGTATACCCCACACTGCCCCTGTATACCCCACACTGCCCCTGTATACTGCCCCAGTATACCCCACACTGCCCCTGTATACTGCCCCAGTATACCCCATACTGCCCCTGTATACCTCACACTGCCGTTATATACTGTATACTGCCCCTGTATACCTCACTCTGCCGTTATATACTGTATACTGCCCTTATATACCCCACACTGCCCCTGTATACTACCCCTATATACCCCATACTGCCCCTGTATACTGCCCCTGTATATCCCATACTGCCCCTGTATACCCCCCCTATATACCCCCCACTGCCGCGTTATACCCCCCACTGCCGCGTTATACCCCCCACTGCCACGTTATACCCCCCACTGCCGCGTTATACCCCCCACTGCCGTTATATACTGTATACTGCCCCTATATACTGTATACTGCCCCTATATACCTCACACTACCGTTATATACTGTATACTGGCCCTATATACCTCACACTACCGTTATATACTGCCCCTATCTACCTCACACTGCTCATATATACTGTATACTGACCCTATCTACCTCACACTGCCCTTGTACACTGCCCCTGTATACCTCACACTGCCCCTGTATACCTCACACTGCCCCTGTATACCTCACACTGTCCCTATTTTCTTTATACTGCCTCTATATACCTCACATAGTGTTCACTCTAGGATGTTTTTAGGGCAGGGTGCTGATCACTGAGGAGGGCACATTTTAATATTGAAGGGCACATTTTTGGTGTGACGCGCACAAAGCATAGCGCATATGGCTATAGTTGTTATACATATATTTTCCCCGTAGTGTATCATATACCGATACATACATATAGGAGACCCATGTAACACCCAACATCTGTACTGAGAAACATACTGTATATGTCCAGTCTTCTTGAAAGAACGGCTGTAGCATATACATAATAAGTAGATAATGAAGGTTTCTTTCAGTACTGAAGTAGTGCTAATCCTTATGAAAAGTTAAGCAGAGGGTTAAAATATATAGGTACAAAATAAGTCTGTTCTTCTACTAGGGACATAGTGTAAGCAGTACATGCTCGCTGATTACCCTGTTCTTTCCCTCTTTATCAGAATACTGTGTTATACAGGAGCCACAGCAGTGAGGTCATTTCCTCCTCTGCTATCCCATTCACAGAGGACAGAAATTGTGGTGGTAATTCCAAGTTGATCGCAGCAGGATTTTTGTTAGCAATTGGGCAAAACCATGTGCACTGCAGGAGGGGCAGATATAACATATGCAGAGAGAGTTAGATTTGGGTGGGGTGTGTTCAATCTGCAATCTAATTTGCAGTGTAAAAATAAAGCAGCCAGTATTTACCCTGCACAGAAACAAAATAACCCACCCAAATCTAACTCTCTCTGCACATGTTATATCTGCCTCCCCTGCAGTGCACATGGTTTTGCCCAACTGCTATCAAAAATCCTGCTGCGATCAACTTGGAATTACCTCCTGTGTTCCAATTTCAGAGCTGGGCAAGGAGTAGACCATTGCATTATAACATGCACTCTGATTGTTGCATTCTGTATACAAGGGGTTGATTTCTGGTCCTGCAGGGTGCACTGAAAAAGGGCAGGGTGCAGTACCCTGCTGAAACAGCCTAGAAGGAACACTATCACACTGCTCATAAACACTGCTCAAACAAATAAAGGGAACACTAAAATAACACATCCTAGATCTGAATGAATGAAATATTCTTATTAAATACTTTGTTCTTTACATAGTTGAATGTGCTGACATCAAAATCACACAAAAATTATCAATGGAAATCAAATTTATTAACCCATGGAGGTCTGGATTTGGGGTCACACCCAAAATTAAAGTGGAAAAACACACTACAGGCTGATCCAACTTTGATGTAATGTCCTTAAAACAAGTCACAATGAGGCTCAGTAGTGTGTGTGGCCTCCACGTGCCTGTATGACCTTCCTACAATGCCTGGGCATGCTCCTGATGAGGTGGCGGATGGTCTCCTGAGGGATCTCCTCCCAGACCTGGACAAAAGCATCCGCCAACTCCTGGACAGTCTGTGGTGCAACGTGGCGTTGGTGGATGGAGCAAAACATGATGTCCCAGATGGGCTCAATTGGATTCGGGTCTGGGGAACGGGCGGGCCAGTCCATAGCATCAATGCCTTCATCTTGCAGGAACTGCTGATACACTCCAGCCACATGAGGTCTAGCATTGTCTTGCATTAGGAGGAACCCAGGGCCAACCGCACCAGTATATGGTCTCACAAGGGGTCTGAGGATCTCATCTCGGTACCTAATGGCAGTCAGGCTACCTCTGGCGAGCACATGGAGGGCTGTGCGGCCCCCCCAAAAAATGCCACCCCACACCATTACTGACCCACTGCCAAACTGGTCATGCTGGAGGATGTTGCAGGCAGCAGAACGTTCTCCTTGGCGTCTCCAGTCTCTGTCACGTCTGTCACATGTGCTCAGTGAGAACCTGCTTTCATCTGTGAAGAGCACAGGGCGCCACTGGCGAATTTGCCAATCTTGGTGTTCTCTGGCAAATGTCAAACGTCCTGCACGGTGTTGGGCTGTAAGCACAACCCCCACCTGTGGACGTCGGGCCCTCATACTACCCTCATGAAGTCTGTTTCTGATCGTTTGAGTAGACACATGCACATTTGTGGTTTGCTGGAGGTCATTTTGCAGGGCTCTGGCAGTGCTCCTCCTGTTCCTCCTTGCACAAAGGCGGAGGTAGCGGTCCTGCTGCTGGGTTGTTGCCCTCCTACGGCCTCCTCCACGTCTCCTGATGTACTGGACTGTCTCCCGGTAGCGCCTCCATGCTCTGGGCACTACGCTGACAGACACAGCAATCCTTCTTACCACAGCTCGCATTGATGTGCCATCCTGGATGAGCTGCACTACCTGAGCCACTTGTGTGGGTTGTAGGGAGGTCATACAGGCACGTGGAGGCCACACACACCACTGAGCCTCATTTTGACTTGTTTTAAGGACATTACATCAAAGTTGGATCAGCCTGTAGTGTGTTTTTCCACTTTAATTTTGAGGGTGACTCCAAATCCAGACCTCCATGGGTTAATAAATTTGATTTCTATTGATAATTTGTGTGATTTTGTTGTCAGCACATTCAACTATGTAAAGAACACAGTATTTAATAAGAATATTTCATTCGACTGGCGTGGCCTAGCTGGAGCCGTAGCAGGACGTGTGCTTGAGGAGCTCCTGCTTCCTAAGGTCTCCTTTGACCATAAATACCTGTGGTGGCTGGAAAATTTCCCCCCTTACTAACAGCCTGCACTGTCCTGGGACCCCTAGACGTGAGCTGCGGAGCCGGGAGGTCCTTTACTGGGCCTCTGCGGGTTGCGGCCTACGCCGGTCCCTGAATCCCCGGGCTCGATTTTTACATCACCCCAGCTGCGGGCCCGCGATCAGCGGAGAAGACACCTGCCCTTCCCCACGTTTCTGCCGCTGAATACCTGGGCCCCGTGGACCGGTGCTTGCAGTCCGGGCGTGTTCCCCCCAGCAACTTCGACGGAGAGCGCGGCGGCGGGAGCCTGGAGGCGGGTGTGCGGCTGACGGCTTCTCGGCGGCACCCGGCGCAGGGATCTCCGGAGCGGGAGCCGCATCACAGCTGACTCCCTGGACCGTGGCAGCGGCGGAGGGGGTCCAATCGGAGGGCGGAGGTGAGATAGACCCCTCATATATAAGAGAAGCCGGGTCCCCCCCCCTGGGTCCCCCGTCCCCCCCCCCCCCCCCTGCTCCTAGGTGGATGAAGAGAGAGAGGCCCCACAGATTATACGGTGGCCTGGTTGATAAACCTCAGGGCTGATTCCCCTGCACAGCTGCTCACAAAGCTGGACCCCTCTCCTCTTTTCTTCTCCGGCACGGCCCCCCCTACGGAATACTCCTGTCCCCCAATATATTACATTACCTGCTACATTATAGCTGGTTGCTGGCCTGGAGGCTCCATCTAGTGTTCACTCTGATATACTACGCTCTCCCTGGAAGGGAGGCTCTGCTCACACATGATGGCTACGATTTGATTTGATTACTACCTCTCCCTCCACCGTCCCGTCCCGGGATGTGCACCGATTGGTAACCCAGTGTGTGGAACCCTCGCTCTCAACACTTGCAATTTTGACAGATCCCCCAGATCATCCTGACCTCTGTTATGGCTCCCAAGCGTCAGAAAGCCTCCAAATCTGTGTCACAAATATCATTCTTTAAATCTTCCCCTCAACCTCCTAAAAAAATGGGAGATAAACCTCAGATGAAGAAGGCTGAGCCCCCGCCTCCCCCTCTTACCTCTGACATATATCTCCCCCGAGACAGCCCTCCCCATCCATGGAAGCTGTCAACGACTCTGATGCGTTAACAGTGGGTACAATGAAATTGCTCATGTCGCAATTTAAATCAGACATCGCGGCGGAGTTTCGCTCCACTCTCCAGGCATGTCAGCAATCCATCGACGAGGTAGGAGATCGTACCAACCATCTGGAAACAAAAATGGAGGAGGTGGTGGGATCCCACAATCAACTATTGGACTCCCACGATAGCCTAGAGGATGAGGTGCACAAACTTAGAGATAAGATCGCAGATCTCGAGGACAGATCTAGACGAAGCAATATTAAACTGCGCGTGGTCCCTGAGGAGATATCTAACAGTAGCCTTCATGATTTCGCCGTTGACCTATTCGGAAAACTCCTACCGCAGGCCGCATCGGCTGATCTCCTAATTGACAGGATCCACAGACTTCCTAAAGCCAGAGCAGCCCCGGCCCACGCTACAAGGGATGTTTTGTTGAAAATGCACTATTTTCATATTAAAGAAGCAATCCTTAAAGCATCAAGACCATCATCAGATACCGCAAAGGCTCTTGGGGACCTGCAACTATTTGGAGACCTGTCTCAAACTACCCTCCTCAGACGTCGCTCCTTTCAACCCATTACACTGGCACTAAGGAAAGCCAATATCTCTTACCGCTGGGGATTTCCTGTCAAGCTTCTCATTGCACGTGAGGGTTCCACGATCGTGATTGATAACGTCGAAGAAGGAATGGAGCTCCTGGAACATTACGAGTCCATCCGGGGGAGATTCCTCCTCTCAGCGTAGACTCCAACAGGACTGGTCCACGGTGAAGTAGGAATTTAGTCTAGGCGATGGCTGACTCTTCATTTGTCGCATTTAAAGTATATATTGCTTTGTTACATGCATTCCCTCCTTTCACCTTCGCGGGTCAATGTTTTCTCCAGATTCTTATGTGTTCTGTTATATACATGTTCTTAGAGAGGTTTAAATTCTAGAGGAGGGTGAGTGTGGCCAGGAACTACCTGTACGATAGACCGGTCAATTCAAAGTGTTATTTTTCCTCTCCTCCTTCTTGTTATTGTTACCTATTTCGGTATATTACAACATGTAGATTTAGCGGTTCTTGGCTTGGCTTCCCCCCCCCGGGGCCCCCCCTCCCTCCTCCGTAGTGCCATGGGTGAGTCCCGGGTGGTGGGGTGGGGCGGGGGGGCCTCGGGGGGGGGGGGGGGCTGAGTCGGGGGTTCACACATATCCCTGGGCGGGGGTGGTGGATGGTTGTCATGCCACTAACCCCCAACGGTTCTACACAGACGCCTGGTCAAGGCGTCTGGTTCTGGTCTCAAGGGAGACTAGTTATGTTTCTTGCTGTTTTTTATTTCTTGCGTTTTGTTTTTGTTTTTTCTCCTGCTCCCAGTTTTGTAAGCCATTCTATGTTACCCCTATTGTCGAGTATGTTTTGTTTACATCCCTTGATTCGCTTATGCTACGCAGTTCCTTTTCTTGACCCATGGTGAATGTTATCTCAATTAATGCTAAGGGGCTAAACTCTCCCCACAAGAGGAAACTAGCCCTTACTTATTTTGCTAAACAAAAAGCGCATATTGCAGCCGTGCAAGAGACACACTTCCCAATTATTAATCCCCCGCGTTTCTCTAACCCTAAATACCCCCAATGTTATACGGCTAATGCCCCTGCTAAGAAGGCTGGAGTAGCTATTCTTATAGCCCATAACTGCCCGTTTGTGCTCTCGACCCAATACTCAGACCCAGATGGTAGATACCTAATACTGGTTGGCCATCTGGAAAAAGTTGAGGTAACCATTGCCTGCTGCTACGCGCCTAACACCAAGCAGATTCCTTTTTGTAGAAAGCTCTTTCAAGCCCTCCAGGAGAAGTCCAGGGGAGCTGTTTTGCTTCTGGGCGATTTTAATATAGCCCCGGATCCTAACATAGATAGATCCAACCCGCCTATACTTCCTCATCCGCTAAAACCCCACATGTCAGCCGGGCCCTTTAAAACTTTATTAGCTGAATACAACTGGTATGATGCCTGGCGAGTTAAACACCCCACGACACGAGATTACACCTTCTATTCGCATGTACATAGATCATACTCCCGAATTGATATGGCCATTGTAGATAGACCAACGTTAGCCTCTATACGCAAGATTACCATCTTGCCAATGACTTGGTCGGATCATTCCCCTCTACTTCTGAGCTGGGATGTCTTCTCATATAATGCTCCCCCGGGACCCTGGAGATTAGGCCCCCACCTTTTAAATAGGCCTGAGGGTCTACAGGCTGTACAGGCAGCTCTGGAACTGTACTTATGCACTAATCAACCATCAGACACTTCCACGTTCACCCATTGTTGCGCGTTGAAAGCCGTGGTCCGAGGCTCAGCGATACAAATCGCGGCTAAATTGAAACGAGACTCACGCCAGCAGCTTGCTTCCGCGGAGCAGGAGGTCGCCTCCCTGGAGAAGGCCCATAAGAAAGACCCCTCAAATAAAACCATTTTCTCTAAGCTCCTATCAGCCAGGGACAAATTTAATTCCTTTGCGCTTGCTGAGGTCCACCGCAACATTCAGCGGCTTAATCAAACATATTACTCCCTAGGCAATAGAGCGGGTAGACTTCTTGCTCGCAAACTTCGTGGACGCAGAGCTCGGGAACGGATACAGGCAGTATATAATTCCAAAGGCACCAAAGTTATGGACCCCTCAGATATAGCCAACACATTCGTGGACTACTATTGCCAATTATATAATTTAAAAAATGACCCTGATACTCCTCAACCTGAGCCTCTGGAAATCTCTGAGTTCCTCCAGACTCTTCCTCTCCCATCTTTGTCGAAACAAGACGCCGAACTCATTAACTCCCCATGGACTCTGGAGGAAATAGACACTGCTATTACCTCCCTTCCTCTTAATAAGGCCCCTGGCCCCGACGGTTACCCGTCTAACTTCTATAAGCAATTTAATAAACTACTCGCCCCTACCTTATTGAATGTGTTTCATGAAGCCTCCACCAATTCCTATTTCCCGAAAGAAATGCTAGAATCCCAAATTGTAACAATTCCGAAACCCGGTAAATCACCCACTTCCGTCCAAAACTATCGCCCCATAGCTTTGCTTAACGTCGATGTTAAACTTTTTGCGAAACTAATGGCAAATAGACTTGCTCCCCTTTTACCCGCCCTGATCGACCCAGATCAGGTTGGATTTGTAGTAGGTAGACAGGCCTCTGATAACACTAGGAGAGTGATTAATATCATTGAACACTGCCGACAGGCCGATCAACCTTTCTTGCTCCTGTCACTTGATGCCGAAAAGGCATTCGACAGGCTCCATTGGAAATATATGCAGCACACGCTCCGCAGGTTTGGCATTAGAGGTCGCTTTCTCAATTCTACATTAGCCCTATATTCCTGTCCATCGGCTAGAGTGTTCACAAATGGGTGCCACTCTATGAGATTTGAAATTACTAATGGTACCCGACAGGGATGCCCCTTATCCCCGTTAATATTCGCTCTTGCGATTGAACCATTAGCGGAATGTATTAGAAGAGATAATCTAATCTTGGGTCCCCATATAGGCGGGAAACAGCACAAAATAAGTCTCTTTGCAGATGACATTTTGCTATGTCTCTTGCAACCGAGATCCTCCTTACCCCGCCTACATGCTGTCCTTGACCGATATGCTAAAATGTCGTATTACAAGCTTAATACCGCTTAAACCGAAGCCCTCCCATTGAACATAAATACAGACGAGGTCCTCTCCTTGAAAACAAAGTATAAATACTCCTGGCAATCGCTATCTCTTCGATACCTGGGAGTTCACCTCTCTAGGGAGGCAGATCTCCTGACATGTAACTTCGGCCCACTTCTCGCAGCATTTAGAACACTTACCAAAGATTGGATGTTGCAGGATGTCTCCTGGCTTGGGCGCGTGGCGGCGGCAAAAATGGTGCTTCTAACGAAGCTAATGTACCTTTTTAGAACTATCCCTCGCCCCCTCCCGAAGAAAACTTGTAACGATTTCAATAAGATCCTTTCCAACTACATCTGGGGGGGGGGGGGGGGGGACCAAAAATAGCTAGATCCACCCTTTCAGCCCCTAAGGTCAAGGGAGGAGCAGCTTACCCTGATATAGAAAACTACCACAAAGCGTGTATTCTGAGCCACATCAGAGATTGGGTCGACGTGGATATAGTGAAACCATGGGTACTTGTCGAACAGACAACAGTGTCTCCATACTGCCTTGCAGATCTGCTGTGGCTCCCAATGTCTGCTATCCCTACGTCAGTTAACAAAAGTAAAGCGATCCAATGCACATTAAATGCCTGGCATACTCTCCTCTCACCCGAGGCTAAGCAATCTCTCCCCTTCCTCCAGCTTTCATTAAAAACGATAACTCTAATGATCCCTAACCTGTCCCTACTCTCCTGGTCAGACCGGGGCCTACAGACGCTTCAGGATATTCATTCACAGGGTATGTTGGTCTCATTCACCCATTTACAAACGCATTTCCATATTCAGAAACAGGACTTCTATAAGTATCTCCAAATACGAAACTGGCTTTCCAGGTATCGCCCCAATCCCTCAGCTTCTAAATGTCTCCCCAAGATGCTCCCTCTCCTTGTCCGCACTAAACGGAGACGGGGCAATGTCTCCAGATGGTATAATTACTTGATTTCAGAAATGACGACCCATACGTTTGGGTCCCAAGGTAGATGGGAGGCTGATCTGCCCAATGTTTTCACTGAAGAGATATGGTTGAGAATTTATCACTCATGTGTTAAAATTTCATGCTGTATGGGTCATTCAGAAATGTTTTTTAAACTAATCCACAGAGCATACCTCACCCCAGATCGGCTGCATAAGATATGGCCGGATGTCTCCCCTACTGCTGGAGAGTATGTGGACAAATTGGGAACATTATGCATGTGTTTTGGTCCTGCCCAATGTTACAACCCTTGTGGAAAGAAGTTTTTGTCTTGATTTCAGATGTGCTTGGATATACTGTCCCCTTAGATCCCCTTATAGCCCCTATTTCATTACCCCCATCCGCACGTAGCTGTCTCAGATACGTACTTGCTGGGACACATACTTATAGCTTCGAAAGCCTCCATAGCCCAATTATGGAAATCAGCAAGATTACCTGACATTATAGCCATTAAAAAGAAAATTCATAATCATCATGTCTTTGAAACGTCAGGTAAACTATATTCCCAGTCTGGCTCTCGTGTTTTTGATGGCTGGTTGAAATGGGATGACTATATCAGAAGAAGTAACTCCCCCCTGGGCTGGCATCCCACACCTTACCATGGATAATCTTATGTCCCCCCCCTTATACACATAAATTTTAGCCAGAAATGAGTTTGACCACATAGACATCAGGTCAGGAGATCTCCTAATTCCCTATGGGTTCATGTGTTTCAATGAATATGATATTCTCGACTATAATGTTTACCATACAGATAGACATGTTGGCTTCCCCCCTCCCCCCCCTCTTCTTTCTGCTCTATCTTTTTCTCTTTCTTTTCTCTGCTTAAATGTTTAACCAACTTCTTTATAGAAATTATAGCTAATGCTCCGCTGTTTGGTATCTGCGTGGTCTTTCATTGTAACTGTTATTCATAAACTTCAATGAAAACTATTGTTAAAAAAAAAAAAAAAAATATTTCATTCATTCAGATCTAGGATGTGTTATTTTAGTGTTCCCTTTATTTTTTTGAGCAGTGTATATTGTATACTGACCCTATATACCTCACACTGCCCCTATATACCCCACACTGCCCCTGTATACTGACCCTGTATACCTCACACTGCTCTTATATACTTTATACTGACCCTATATACCTCACACTGTCCCTGTATACTGACCCTATATACCTCACACTGCCCCTGTATACTGACCCTATATACCCCACACTGCTCCTCTATACTGACCCTATATACTTTATACTTACCCTATATACCTCACACTACCTCTGTATACTGCCACTATATACCTCCCTGCCACTGTATACTGACCCTGTATACCCCACACTGTCCCTATATACTGTATTCTGACCCTATATACCCCACACTGCCCCTATATACTATATACTGACCCTATATACCTCACACTACCTCTGTATACTGCCCCTATATACCTCACACTACCTCTGTATACTGCCCCTATATACCTCACACTGCCACTGTATACTGACCCTATATACCTCACACTGCCCCTATATACGGTATACTGACCCTATATACCTCATACTACTGTTATATACTGTATGCTAACCCTATATACCTCACTGCTCCTATATACTGTATATTGCCTCATATATACCTCATACTGACCCTATATACCCCCACACTGTCCCTATATATTTTATCCTGACGCTATATACCTCACACTGCCCTATATACTGTATACTGACCATATATACCTAACACTGCCCCTATATACTGTATACTGCCCCTATATACCCCACACTGCCCTTGTATACTGACCCTGTATACCCCACATAGGTAAGTGTGTTACTTTTATACGGTTTAGAAGGTAGTATTACATCGCTGCTCTGCTGTATATATAATTTCTTTTTCATCCACTAGGGGTCACTGGAGTACTCTTGGGGATATGGACGGCCTCCATAGGAACAGGGCACTGAATATTTACATTTAGAACACTCCACCCCTCCATATCCCAGAGTACCTCAGTGTTTTTTCTGTGCTCAAGTAGCAACAGGTTCTGTGGCTTAGTCCACAATTATTTTGAATATTTTTTTCTTTTTTCATACACATCCCTTTCCCCCTTCCAAAAGGCAGGGTCAGGGATAGTGCAAGCTGCTACAAACAGCTGTGGCGTGTCGGTCCTCAATAAAAGAGCACCCTCACAGCCAGACAGACATCCTGCAGAAAGGCTGGCCGGTGCTTACAGAGAAGCCCCGTCGGAGCCTCACCACAGGAGTGCAGGTATATTGGTCGGGGCGGTCAGCTCACGCTGCCGCCCCGCTGTGTGGGGACATTGTTTTCTTTAGTAGCTACGCTGGCGCACCATACTGGCCGCTTGGATCCCTATACAGCCCGCCCGCCGCCGCTGCTCCGGCCGCCGCTGCTCAGAGCGCTTCAGGACCGCGCTCCCCACCTTCCGCTGTCTGTTTCCAGCGCGTCCTGCTACCCGGCTCCCGCTGGCCGCCCACACTAATGCTGCCCGCCCCGCATACTGCCTCCGCAACGGAGCATACGGGGGGGGGGGGGGGGGGCATTACAGGTTGCAAGAAGCGGCACGAGGGGGGACAAACAGCAGCAACAGCAGTATGCTAGGCTGCAGGGATGATTTACACAGGATGTTCATACATGGTTATATATTAGTTTAAATGATTATAACCTGCACTGTGATTATGTGTAAGCATGGCAGTTATTTTAACCATGCTTCCTTTGTCTTCCTGTTGTGATTCCAGAACGTTCCAGTACTACATCTCTACTCCACCGGAGGCGCAGGGGTGTTAGTGGGAATTTGGGATCACATTACATAGTACTGGCCACGTGTACTGCACTTGGCCAGATATATATAAAGACACACCTTAGTACTATTTTACTGAGTCGTGCAAGTGTCTGTTTTTTGTGTATTGTATTGTCTGTCTCCATAATGAGTAAGGCACCAGCAAAACTTAAAAAGCATCACTGCAAGGTCTGTAGCAGTGTGTTACCGGATGGATCTACCACATGTACAGTATGTTTTGTGGATTCAGTTACGAATACAATTTCTGCTCCGGTTTTAAAGCCAGTTTCCTCCCCGGACCCTCCATGGGAAATGCTAGCCAATGTACTGGCTGGGTTGCAATCAGAATTGACCGCCGCTCGACAAGAGCGGGAAGCGGCAAGATCTGAGTCTAGGGTGAGACCGCCAGAACTACCGGAGGCGTCTCAGCCTTGCGAAAGGTCCAAATCCATTTTGGGTAGACGGGATAAATTTCATATGTCTTATGATTTACCAGTTTCTGCTATGTTGCATTCTGACGATTCCATGCCAGACCTCACGGCACAAGATGAGGGTGAGGAGGGCGAAGTGGACCAGCAGTCAGATAGTGAAGATTTTGACAGCCCAGGCATTGATAATCTCATCAGAGCGGTGTGTCAGTCTCTGAAGTGTACAGAGACTGAGGAGCCTCTGACAAATGATGAAGTCGTATTTACTAAACGACAGAGAACTCCTATGTGTTTTCCTGTTTCGGAGTCTCATAATAAGATGTTAGTAGAAACACGACAGAATCCAGATAAACGGTTTTCTATACCTCGCAGATTTAAGTCTAGTTACCCGTTTCCAGACTCTGTGACACGTACATGGGAGAATCCGCCATTGGTTGATTCGTCAGTGTTGAAACTTACAAAGAAATTAACCATACCAGTGCCAGCGGCTACTACGCTTAAAGACCCTTCAGACCGCAAAATAGAAACTATGCTAAAGTCCATGTATGTAGCAGCAGGTGTGATGCTGAGACCTGGCTTGGTTGGCATCTGGGTCACTAAGGCGCTCATAGTATGGATAACAGAACTCAAGTCTGCCCTACATGATGATCACCTTATACTTCTTGCTGATCAAATCTGTGAAGCTGCTGAGTATCTCTGTACAGCTTCTACTGACGTCTGTCAGCTCACTTCTCGCATTTCATCGTCACTGGTTACAGTACGACGAGCTCTCTGGCTGCGTTCTTGGCAAGCGGAGGCAGAGGTCAAAAGAGGTATAGAGGCGTTGCCTTACGGTGGCGAGAAGTTGTTTGGTCCTGAATTGGACAAATGGATTTCTGAGGCCACGGGCGGAAAGTCTGTTTTCTTACCATTGCCTCCAACGGTACCAAGACGGAGATACTCTGGACCTGCGTTCAAATCCTTTAGTCCTCAGTCCTTTCGCGGGCGTGGCAGAGGAACAGCCACGCCTGGTAGACGGGGTCGAGGACGTGGTTTCCAACAAACCAACACAAGTCGTCGGGACGCTAAGGTCACCGACAAGCCAGTGGCATGACGGGCTACAAGCCCATCTCGGTTCTCCGATTGTGGGAGCACGCTTTCAGACGTTCCATTTGGCGTGGTTCCAGACATCCACAGATGGGTGGATCCGCAATTTAGTGTTAAAAGGTTACAAAATAGAGTTTGACTGTCTTCCGCCACTGCGGTTTTTCTGGACAGGATTGCCTCTGTCGGACGACAAGAGGGCAGTTCTACAAATTGCCATTCAGTCCCTACTGGATTCAGCAGTTTTGATTCCGGTCCCTGTACACCAACAGGGTCAGAGTTATTATTCCAGTCTGTTTGTGGTACCGAAGCCGGATGGCTCAGTCAGGCCAATATTGAACTTAAAGGGTCTCAATCGGTACGTAACTTACTACAGATTCAAGATGGAATCTCTGCGCTCAGTAATTGCAGGTTTAGAGCCAAAGGAATTCATGATTGCGCTAGATCTCAAGGATGCGTACTTACACATTCCGATTTGGCCACCTGATCAGAGGTTCTTGCGGTTTGCAATACGCCAGAACCATTACCAGTTTCAGGCTCTACCGTTTGGCCTTTTCGTCAGCGCCTCGGGTATTCACCAAAGTGATGTCTGTGATGATAGCTCATCTCAGATCCCTGGGAGTGACAATAGTTCCGTATTTGGACGTTCTGCTCATCAAAGCTCGGTCTCAACAGATGCTTCTCCAACATGCGTTGCTAACGTACAATGTACTAGTTCACCACGGTTGGATTGTCAACTTCAAGAAATCACATCTGAGTCCGTCTCAACGTCTTCAATTCCTAGGTATGATTCTCGATACGGTAAATCAAAGAATTTACCTACCACAACAGAGTACAGATTATTCGCCATCTGGTACAATTAGTGCTCAAGCCACGCACAGTCTCGGTACATTTGTGCATTCGCCTCTTAGGCACAATGGTGGCGGCTTTCGAAGCGCTTCAGTTCGGAAGATTTCACTCGCGTCCATTTCAACTGGATGTGCTCGCACAGTGGTCAGGCTCGCATCTGCAGATTCACCACAGGGTGAGGTTGTCGCCAAGGGCAAGGGTGTCTACTCTGGTGGCTCAAGGTACACAATTTAACCGCAGGGAAACTGTTCGGCGGCTGGAATTGGATAATTCTAACGACGGACGCGAGTCTCAGAGGTTGGGGAGCGGTAATTCAAAATTGTCAGCTCCAGGGTCTCTGGGCGGATCACGAAAGATTGCTGTCTATAAATGTCCTGGAACTCCGGGCAATTTACAATGCACTACGACAAGCAGTACACATGCTTCCCTCTCAGACTGTCCAAGTGCAGTCAGACAATCGCTTGGCCGTACAGCCTAGTGTATCTGTTTCCACCGTTTCCGCTGCTCCCTCTGGTGCTAAAACGGATCAAAAGAGAGTCTGTCACAGTCATACTAGTGGCGCCTCATTGGCCTCGGAGAGCTTGGTTCTCGGATCTCCACGGACTACTCGCAGACGATCCTTGGCCGCTCCCACTACGTCCGGACTTGTTACAACAGGGTCCGTTCCTTTACCCCGATTTAGCGCGGCTGCGTTTGACGGGGTGGCTATTGAGACCGCCCTCTTAAGAAGGGAGGGCATTCCAGAATCGGTTATACCAACCATGTTACGTGCTAGGAAGCCGGTTACGGCAGCTCATTATTACAGAATTTGGCGTGCTTAATAGGTTGGTTTGAAGCTCGGAAGTTTCCGACATCATCTTTCAAGTTATCCCGTCTTTTGTTATTACTACAGACGGGGTTAGATGGAGGACTGCGTTTATCTACACTAAAGGTGCAGGTATCTGCGTTGTCAATTTACTTTCAAAGACGATTGGCTCTTTTGCCGTCGGTACACACTTTTCTGCAAGGTGTCCTCAGAGTACAGCCTCCATTCATTCCACCTACAGCGCCATGGGACTTGAATCTGGTTTTAGATTTCTTACAGTCTTCATATTTTGAACCCTTACAACAAGTGGATATTAAGTTTCTCACTTGGAAAACAATTTTTCTCCTAGCCTTAGTTTCGGCAAGGCGTGTTTCAGATATGGGTGCCTTGTCATGCAAGCCACCGTATTTGGTGTTTCATGATGACAGAGCGGAACTTCGGACGAATCCCGCTTTCTTACCAAAGGTAGTGTCATCTTTTCACATCAATCAACCAATAGTAGTTCCTGTGTTGACAGCACATTCTGGAACTCTGGATGTGGTACGCGCTTTACGCGTTTATGTATCCCGGACGTCTACAGTTCGTAAGACGGATACGTTGTTTGTTCTCTATGATGCTGCCAAGGTGGGTTGGCCAGCGTCTAAGCAGACCTTATCCAGATGGATAAAACTGACCATACGTCGGGCTTACCTTCATGCTAGGTTACAGCCGCCTACATCAGTAACAGCTCATTCCACACGTTCTGTGGGAACTTCATGGGCAGCTAGTCGTGGGGCTTCTACGACGCAGCTTTGCCGTGCGGCTACATGGTCATCAGTGCACACGTTTGTGCGCTTTACAAGTTGGATACGTTTGCGGCATCAGCATCTAGCTTTGGCCGTCTAGTGTTACAGGTGCCAAACAGCTCTCCCGCCCACGGGGGAAGCTTTGGTACGTCCCAAGAGTACTCCAGTGACCCCTAGTGGATGAAAAAGAAAATAGGATTTTGGTACTTACCAGGTAAATCCTTTTCTTTGAATCCATAGGGGGCACTGGACGCCCACCCAGAGCAGTTTTACCTGGTTTGTGGTAAGTTCTGGGGATCTTATGGTAACACACTCTCACCGACTGGTTCAAATTATCAAGTGCTGGTTATGGTGTCAACTGTTTAGTTGTCAGTAACGTTATGTGTCAACTTTATTGTTGTCCGTTATGTTATATGTAATTCTCCATTGTCAACCTCTCTATAGCTCCTGTTCGGCTCAGTAAAAAACACTGAGGTACTCTGGGATATGGAGGGGTGGAGTGTTCTAAATTTAAATATTCAGTGCCCTGTTCCTATGGAGGCCGTCCATATCCCAAGAGTACTCCAGTGCCCCCTATGGATTCAAAGAAAAGGATTTACCTGGTAAGTACCAAAATCCTATTTTATGTAGGTAAGTGTATTATATTTATACGGTATAGAAGGTAGTATTACATCGCTGCTCTGCTGTATATATAATTTATGTAGGCAAGTGTATTATATTTATACGGTTTAGAAGGTAGTATTACATCACTGCTCCGCTGTATATTCTCTATGAAACATCATAAGCCATTACTATTATGTTGTATTACCTGGTGGTGCAGCTACTCCTTATGAATGAGGGGGGTCCAGGTGCCCCCTAGAATAGTGTATTGTGACTACTGCAATCTTCCATCATGTCTTCTGGTGATCGGCGTGTAATTCTGATTCTGTTCCGTCACTGCAGGGTGGTGAAAGAAGAAATATCTGACGACAACGCCAAGCTGCCGTGTTTTAATGGCCGTGTGGTGTCCTGGGTAAGAACGTTGTGTGGAATAGAATGTACATTATAGTCTTCTCATATACACCGTTATCACTAGGGACCTGTTCATATACCTACTGATTAAATATGCCGTATACGTGGGCAGCACGGATGGTGTAATGGTCAGCATTGCTGCCTCACAGCAGGTTCTGGCTTCAATTCCCAGCATGGCCCTAACTGTGTGGAGTTTGTATGTTCTCCCCAAGCTTGTATGTGTATTACAGCTATATATTGTCAGAGAGGTGGCGCTGCCTATCTCACCATGGATAGATACGATTATAACCATTACAAACAGGGCACCCCGGGGCCTCCCATTCCTTTGGCTCTGCTAGTATGTACATTTGTTCTTTATTTTTGTGTATAAAACATAATTTTCTTGTAATAATTACATGGTTTATAGATTACTCTGTGTGATTCGTTAGGTAAGATAATTCATGAAATAATAGTTTTGAAGGAGGTGAGTTTAGTAAAGAAATAGTCATTTTAAAAATGGTCGCGGTGTGATCTCTCTAATAACTCATGGGATATGAGAAGAAGTAAGATGGAACGGTGTGGCCACACGCCTTCCTCAGACAGCCCGATGTAAGGTGAGGTATATCCGCAAATGTATAGAGAGATAATATCTACAGTGCGGAGACGGTAACACCCTGCCTGTTACACACATACACACACAGCCGGCGGGTCACGCTATGGGCTACACATGTGTTGTGTGACAGAGGGACAGTCACCACTAATACGGTATCCATGCGCGTGGCTCTGGTCCCCCTCCGCTGTATGCGTATCCTGAGTATCGTTAGAGAGAATTGCTGGATATATGAGACTCGCGTGTCGGCTGAGCGCAGAGATGAGGACAGGAGATACTAGAGCCGGAAACCGTTACCATACCACTATAGTGTTCCCTCTAGAATCCGGGCGGGGCAGGGCGCCGGATCTAGAGGTGCACTAGCGCGTGTGTGGCGAAAAGGGGGCGTGGTCATGCTAAATAGGGGGCGGGGTCATCACGGTTAATAAAAGGGGGCGTGGGAGGCCGGCGGCGTCACTGTTGGGTGCGTGCCCAGCACCTACGGAGGTGCTGGGCTTCCCCCAAGCGCGCTGTGAGAGCAGGAGTCGGGTGGCAGTTTTAGCAGGGCGCCGCAGAAAGGGCAGGGCGGGTTTTGCCCTTAAAAAATCAGGCAGGGTGCGGCGCTCTGCTAAAACTGCCTACCGTGAACACTACCACTAGTTGGAATCCCGCAGGTCACTATGTCGACGCCAAAATCCCAACTAGCGGTAAAATACAGCTGGAACACCGGCGCCACAAGCTTTTCTCCGTCTGTGGGTGTCCATGACACCCGTAGAGGGAGAATAGAACCTGCGGCGAACCTGCACAGGGCTTTCTATCGCCTCTCTGCCGGCATACTGGTGGCCAAGATCCTGATGACGGTGTACTGACGGCTGGAATCCCGCCCACCAGGATTTCATACCGATCCCACTCAACGTATCTCCCTCAGCCAGTACATACGGGCAGAGAACACCCATTTACTCAGTGGTTCTCAGGCGGGGGGCCTCAGGACACCTGCAGCGGTGCCTTGGATGCTATCACGTCTTTAGGTCGACACCACTTAGGTTGATACATTAGGTCGATATGGAAAAATGGGTTTTTCATTTTTTTTTTTAACTTTTTCGTACTCTACGATCCACGTGGACTGCGATTGGGAATAGGCACCTTGGCCGCAGCTTAGTGAGTGAAGGGAGCCGTGCGAGGGGACAATGGTGCACCGATTGGGGCTCCTGGTCACTTTACGAAGAAAACCACACCAAAAAAACACACAATACTATATACACTATTTACATCATTACATATTACCTTCTAAACTTCTCGGTAAGACGCTTGTGGCCGAGGGGCGCCGTGAAAACCATTTTGTTACTCTAGAGCGCCGTGATTCCGAAAAGTTTGAAAGCCATTGCAGTAACGATATAAGAAACGTTGTATTCTGCGACGTGATTGCAACAAACACAACTGATCGTGTTTCCATACAGACGCTGTGGGAGGAGCAATAGGAGGAGACCTGCGATACAGGACACCACGCCGTCATTACACACCGCAGAAAGCTATTGTCCTCTCCTGAGATTGAGGAGAAATCAGTACAAGTGCCGTTACTACAGATGGAGGCCTGCTCATCTATCCCTTTACTAGGAGTAACTGAGTCAGGCCACTCAGACTTAATCCCCTGCTGTATTGTTCTCTGTATTGTATTGCAGCTGAGAACAATAGATGAAAGGCTTATGCTAATAAATCTCGGTGCACCTAGGTGCAGCACAGAAGGCTAGATGACCGATGCTCCATCTGTACTTCTCATATCATTCTCCCATGCGTTATTACTAATACAACAGAGATCATACATAACACTGGGTGGGGATACAGAAGAGGGGACGCTGAGTCTTACCACTGTGGGGCGCTGTCCCCAGGAATGTGTACGCCAGTGATCAGTGACACGGCTGGGTGGGGATACAGAAGGGGAGACGCTGAGTATTACCACTGTGGGGCGCTGTCCCCAGGAATGTATACGCCAGTGATCGGTGTGACAGGACGGTACCGTACGAAAGCACTCGCCGCTTTTGCGTCCCGTTGGCTGCGCACAGAATGGAAGGTCAAGCCGCACGAGGCCTGACCACATAGGGGATTCCCGCTTACCGTCAGTAACCGCCTGTTACTGACTACACCCACTGCGCTGTGGGCGGGTTCTCGCTGCCACCACCAAACTCCTAACCGGCTGTGGCGTTTGGAACCACGGTTCTGCTCTGTATGTGCCGACGCACTGCCTTACCACACCTGTGTGGTGTTGACGAATCCCCACTAGCCACTTGCTAGGCCTCTACTGGTAGCTGGCGGAAGGCGGAGCTTGGAGACGTTAGGTGCTTCCCTGGACAGCCGGAGGAAGGGGCTAGGTTTGGCCTAACCCTGTTGGTCACAAGATGAAGCAGTCGTCTTGAGGCAATGATGTATATTTGCTCAATGATAAATAACCTTTAAAAAGGCTCCTCCCTATTGCTAGGGGCAGCAGCATACAATCAGATGTTTTCAGCAGAATAAGATGTTACAATACACTCCTATGGGCCAACTGCCCTCCTTTTATCCCTCTCCAAGACCCCTTACCACAGGGGGTAAGCCCGCCCTGTGGTGCACAACCAATCAATGTTTACCCATGAGCTGTGCATGCCTTTGTCTCATGCACAGCTTACATTGTTCCCTATGGACAGTGGGGAGTGGTCGGTCTCCTTTGACTGTCCCATCTTGGATGATCAGGATACGCCCCGGTGCCGTTCAGTCTGGCTGGGGGAAGTTTTCCCTCCTAAATCTGACTTCCAGAAACCTGCCCGGGACCCAGCTCACTGCCTGCAGCCTGGATTTGGGCTCCAGAGCTGGGCAGCCTGGCTCCCCGGTCCAGGTCTCTTGGCCACTACGGGTGATCTCCATGGAGCTCCAAGAAACCACTCCGCTTGTTTCATAGCTGAGCTGCTTCTCTCTCTCCCTGTGCCCCTTGGAAGTGTGAGGCTGGATGGGAAAGCATTCCGTTTTTGGGGAAAAGGTCTGGGAGAATCCATCAGCCTGCACAGCCATGGATTCCCCCCTCCTGGGACACACAACCAAGTAAGTGCAATTTACCTTTAAATACATTACATTTAAATCACACTGTACATGTTATACATTTAAATACACTCTGAGCCTGCACAGGCTCCACATACCTGGGCACTGCAGTGCCTTACAACACACTGTACTTTCTATTATTTTTTACACAATGTCTGGTTTGTGGAATACTGTGTCCTAGTCCTGCAGCCTGGCTGCTAGGACCCTGTCTGTGCTGGCTCCCCTAGACCTGCAGCCTGGCTGCTAGGGCTCTCTCAGTGCTGGAGGTATGGGGCTGGCTTCCCCCACCCTCCAGCCTGCCTGCCTGCCACTGGGGTCCAGGGAGCTGGCTCTCCCTGTCCCCCCAGTGTGGCACTACTCAGTGGCCTCACCGCACGCAGCGGCGCACCCCCCCTGTACCGAAGCCCGGCTGCCCGGGACACTTGTCCCGGCCGCCGTGACTCTGTTGCAGCGCTGAGGCGCCGGGAGCGTAGCTCCCGGACCCCAGCGCTCATCAGCCTAATTGCACCCACGCCACTAGGGAGCCGGCTAGCCCGGTCCCCTGTATGCGGCGCTGATTTCAAGTGCCCTCGCCGCAGCGTCCGGCGGGGAGCCGGGCTGCGGCGCACCCTCCCTTGCCGGCCAGCAGCCCGGGACGTCCGTCCCGGCTGCTGCGGCTGGCCACCCGTGCTGGACTGAGGCACCGAGAGCGGAGCTCCCGGCCCCCAGCGGCGGCTCTCCCTTTTCCCCGGCGCGCACACTCCAGTGCGCCCGGGGCTGCACCGACCGCTGCCGGGAGCGGAGCTCCCGGACTCCGGCGGTCAGCGGCTGCCCTCTCCCTTCTCCCCGGCGCGCACACAGTTGGTACGCCCGGGGCTGCACTGACCGCTGCCGGGAGTGGAGCTCCCGGACTCCGGCGGTCAGCGGTTCCCTCTCCCCCGGCGCGCACACACTGCTGAGCGCGCCGGAGGCTGTCCTCCCTGCCGTGGTCTCCGGAGAGGTCCGGGACCACGGCACATATTAAAAAGTACAGTATTTTTAAACCTATTTCTAAACACGGCGCCTAGCGCCCAATACATTTAAATCTGGCGCCAAGCGCCCTTTGTCTTTTAAAATGGCGCCGGGCACTAGGGGTTAACCCCTTCAGTGCCGCGGCTGCCATTTTCCGCGTGGCTGGAGCCTCTCCGGCCATACTCGGTAAGTATTGGCGCTGGGTGGGGATACAGAAGAGTAGATTGCAGACCTCATATTGAGTGCCAGGCTGCTGCAGCCAGTGACCCTCCATGAGGATAGGATTTACGTTAAGTCCACACGTCCCGCTCTCTCTTGCTGTGTGGCGTCGGCAGACCTGTCTATACCCGGCGTTGGGTTTCTGGCTGTGTCGGCACACCCGATACAGTGTCTGACTGCTGAGTTACACCTTGATACATTGCAGCAATGACTGTCCGCTTTCTCCTGTCACAGCTGGTATCCGCAGAGAACTCGCTGCCTGACCAGACGCCTCCCCCCACAGACCTGAGAGCCGAGCCGTCTCCCATCCCCCCTCCGCTCCCACCGCCCCCGGCAGAGAGAACCAGCGGCATCGGAGACTCGCGCCCTCCCTCCTTCCAGTGAGTATTACACCGCGGTGATGTCATATTATCCCGATCACTGCAATCCTAGCGTTGACATGTGCGTCCCTGCATCAGTACTTTGGCGCCGCGGCGTTATTCCCCAGGAGACTTACACTTGTCTGTGTTGTAGCCCTAACGTGTCTGACAGCGCGGAGCACCTGGACCAGGAGACGGAGACGGAGTCTGTTGTGTCTGTGCGAAGGGAGCGGCCGCGGAGACGAGAGAGCGCAGAGCAAGGTGAGCGAGGGGGGGAGCTGTGGGGGTGGGGTTCTGTGTGAATAGATGGGGGGGCTGGTGTGGGGGGGGGGTTCTGTGTGAATAGATGGGGGGGGAGCTGTGGGGGTGGGGTTCTGTGTGAATAGATGGGGGTGTGGGGTTCTGTGTGAATAGATAGGGGGGAGCTGTGGGGGTGGGGTTCTGTGTGAATAGATGGGCGGGCTGGTGTGGGGGTGGGGTTCTGTGTGAATAGATAGGGGGGAGCTGTGGGGGTGGGGTTCTGTGTGAATAGATGGGGGGGTGGGGTTCTGTGTGAATAGATGGGGGGGCTGGTGTGGGGGTGGGGTTCTGTGTGAATAGATAGGGGGGAGCTGTGGGGGTGGGGTTCTGTGTGAATAGATGGGGGTGTGGGGTTCTGTGAATAGATAGGGGGGAGCTGTGGGGGTGGGGTTCTGTGTGAATAGATGGGGGGGGGGGGGTGGGGTTCTGTGTGAATAGATAGGGGGGAGCTGTGGGGGTGGGGTTCTGTGTGAATAGATGGGGGGGTGGGGTTCTGTGTGAATAGATAGGGGGGAGCTGTGGGGGTGGGGTTCTGTGTGAATAGATGGGGGGGTGGGGTTCTGTGTGAATAGATGGGGGGGTGGGGTTCTGTGTGAATAGATGGGGGGGCTGGTGTGGGGGTGGGTTCTGTGTGAATAGATGGGGGGCTGGTGTGGGGGTGGGGATCTGTGTGAATAGATAGGGGGAAGCTGTGGATGGGGTTCTGTGTGAATAGATGGGGGGGGTGGGGTTCTGTGTGAATAGATGGGGGGGCTGGTGTGGGGGTGGGTTCTGTGTGAATAGATGGGGGGGCTGGTGTGGGGGTGGGGTTCTGTGTGAATAGATAGGGGGGAGCTGTGGATGGGGTTCTGTGTGAATAGATGGGGGGGGGGGTTCTGTGAATAGATGGGGGGGTGGGGTTCTGTGTGAATAGATGGGGGGCTCGTGTGGGGGTGAGGTTCTGTGTGAATAGATGGGGGGGCTCGTGTGGGGGTAGGGTTCTGTGAATAGATGGGGGGCTGGTGTGGGGGGGTTCTGTGAATAGATGGGGGGCTGGTGTGGGGGTGGGGTTCTGTGTGAATAGATGGGGGAGTGGGGTTCTGTGTGAATAGATGGGGCTCGTGTGGGGTTCTGTGTGAATAGATGGGGGGGCTGGTGTGGGGGTGGGGTTCTGTGTGAATAGATGGGGGGCTGGTGTGGGGGTGGGGTTCTGTGTGAATAGATAGGGGGAAGCTGTGGATGGGGTTCTGTGTGAATAGATGGGGGGGGCTGGTGTGGGGTTCTGTGTGAATAGATAGGGGTGTGTGGTTCTGTGAATAGATGGGGGGGCTGGTGTGGGGTTCTGTGTGAATAGATGGGGGGGCTGGTGTGGGGGGGGGTTCTGTGTGAATAGATGGGGGGGCTGGTGTGGAGTTCTGTGTGAATAGATAGGGGTGTGTGGTTCTGTGTGAATAGATGGGGCTGGTGTGGGGTTCTGTGTGAATAGATGGGGGGGCTGGTGTGGGGGTGGGGTTCTGTGTGAATAGATGGGGGGGCTGGTGTGGGGGTGCCTGTGTATCGCTGGATAGTGTGAGGATATGACTTGGAGGCGGGGTTCTGTGTGAATAGATGGGGGTGTGTGGTTCTGTGTGAATAGATGGGGGGGCTGGTGTGGGGTTCTGTGTGAATAGATGGGGGGGCTGGTGTGGGGTTCTGTGTGAATAGATGGGGGGGCTGGTGTGGGGTTCTGTGTGAATAGATGGGGGGGCTGGTGTGGGGTTCTGTGTGAATAGATGGGGGGGCTGGTGTGGGGGTGGGGTTCTGTGTGAATAGATGGGGGGGCTGGTGTGGGGGTGGGGTTCTGTGTGAATAGATGGGGGGGGGGGTGGTTCTGTGTGAATAGATGGGGGGGCTGGTGTGGGGTTCTGTGTGAATAGATGGGGGGGCTGGTGTGGGGTTCTGTGTGAATAGATGGGCTGGTGTGGGGGTGGGGTTCTGTGTGAATAGATGGGCTGGTGTGGGGGTGGGGTTCTGTGTGAATAGATGGGGGGGGGGGTGGTTCTGTGTGAATAGATGGGGGGGCTGGTGTGGGGGTGCCTGTGTATCGCTGGACAGTGTGAGGATATGACTTGGGGGCGGGGTTCTGTGTGAATAGATGGGGGTGTGTGGTTCTGTGTGAATAGATGGGGGGGCTGGTGTGGGGTTCTGTGAATAGATGGGGGGGCTGGTGTGGGGTTCTGTGTGAATAGATGGGGGGGGCTGGTGTGGGGGTGCCTGTGTATCGCTGGACAGTGAGGATATGACTTGGGGGTGGTGGGGGAAGGGAGGGGGGGTCTGGTGGTCCTTAGTTTATGTCACTGGTGAAGTCAGAGGGCGGCTCTCTGCTCCTCATTCCCCAGAGTCTGGCCAAGTGGCTGCAATGTGTAGCCAACGTTTCCACGTCTCTGGAGAAGGCCTGAGCCGGCAAGTGACATAACTCTGCTGGTCCTGTCCAGGCGTGGGCTCCGACCTTATCAGGAGGAAGGGTAGGAAGCGGCTCACTCTGACACACGCCTACTTATATCGCTTGTCCAGTTGGTGTAGGTGTCCGGACGCTGAACGGACGCCCCGACCGCCACCTTGCAGGGTACGAATCGTCCTCTACCCTCCTCACCAGCGAGATCGAGACCAGTATCTGTGATTCCGAGGAAGACGACACCATGAGCAGGTAACGAGCAGTCTTATCCTGGCCCCCCACCACCACCACCACACACACACTCACACTCTCTCACTGTCTCTCCTCTCAAATAGTGGCGCTTGGTAACTCCACCCCCCACCACACACTCACACTCCTTCACTCTCTCACTGTCTCTCCACTCAAATATGAGTTACTGAGCGCCCGACGATTACTGACACTCTCTGATAATCCCGGGGTACCTCACCTGCTGCCAGTTTCCTCCTGTCTCTTTCCTCTGCAGCTGTCTCTATGGAGCCTCTAATATGCATGTATAGGGGGCGTCTCTCACTCTCCTCCTGTCTCTTTCCTCTGCAGCTGTCTCTATGGAGCCTCTAATGTGCATGTATGGGGTGCGTCTCTCACTCTCCTCCTGTCTCTTTCCTCTGCAGCTGTTTCTATGGAGCCTCTAATATGCATGTATGGGGTACGTCTCACTCTCCTCCTGTCTCTTTCCTCTGCAGCTGTCTCTATGGAGCCTCTAATATGCATGTATAGGGGGCGTCTCTCACTCTCCTCCTGTCTCTTTCCTCTGCGGCTGTCTCTATGGAGCCTCTAATATGCATGTATGGGGTGCGTCTCTCACTCTCCTCCTGTCTCTTTCCTCTGCAGCTGTCTCTATGGAGCCTCTAATATGCATGTATGGGGTACGTCTCTCTCTCCTCCTGTCTCTTTCCTCTGCAGCTGTCTCTATGGAGCCTCTAATATGCATGTATAGGGGGCGTCTCTCACTCTCCTCCTGTCTCTTTCCTCTGCGGCTGTCTCTATGGAGCCTCTAATATGCATGTATGGGGTGCGTCTCTCACTCTCCTCCTGTCTCTTTCCTCTGCAGCTGTCTCTATGGAGCCTCTAATATGCATGTATGGGGTACGTCTCACTCTCCTCCTGTCTCTTTCCTCTGCAGCTGTCTCTCTGGAGCCTCTAATATGCATGTATAGGGTGCGTCTCTCGCTCTCCTCCTGTCTATTACCTCTGCGGCTGTCTCTATGGAGCCTCTAATATGCATGTATAGGGGGCGTCTCTCGCTCTCCTCCTGTCTATTACCTCTGCGGCTGTCTCTATGGAGCCTCTAATATGCATGTATAGGGGGCGTCTCTCACTCTCCTCCTGTCTCTTTCCTCTGCGGCTGTCTCTATGGAGCCTCTAATATGCATGTATAGGGTGCGTCTCTCACTCTCCTCCTGTCTCTTTCCTCTGCAGCTGTCTCTATGGAGCCTCTAATATGCATGTATAGGGTGCGTCTCTCGCTCTCCTCCTGTCTCTTTCCTCTGCAGCTGTCTCTATGGAGCCACTAATATGCATGTATAGGGGGCGTCTCTCACTCTCCTCCTGTCTCTTTCCTCTGCAGCTGTCTCTATGGAGCCTCTAATATGCATGTATAGAGTGTCTCTCACTCTCCTCCTGTCTCTTTCCTCTGCAGCTGTCTCTATGGAGCCTCTAATATGCATGTATGGGGTATGTCTCACTCTCCTCCTGTCTCTTTCCTCTGCGGCTGTCTCTATGGAGCCTCTAATGTGCATGTATAGGGTGCGTCTCTCACTCTCCTCCTGTCTTTCCTCTGCGGCTGTCTCTATGGAGCCGCTAATATGCATGTATGGGGTACGTCTCACTCTCCTCCTGTCTCTTTCCTCTGCGGCTGTCTCTATGGAGCCTCTAATATGCATGTATAGGGTGCGTCTCTCACTCTCCTCCGGTCTCTTTCCTCTGCAGCTGTCTCTATGGAGCCTCTAATATGCATGTATAGGGGGCGTCTCTCACTCTCCTCCTGTCTCTTTCCTATGCGGCTGTCTCTATGGAGCCTCTAATATGCATGTATAGGGTGCGTCTCTCACTCTCCTCCTGTCTCTTTCCTCTGCGGCTGTCTCTATGGAGCCTCTAATATGCATGTATAGGGGGCGTCTCTCACTCTCCTCCTGTCTCTTTCCTTTGCAGCTGTCTCTATGGAGCCTCTAATATGTATGTGTAGGGTGCGTCTCTCACTCTCCTCCTGTCTCTTTCCTCTGCAGCTGTCTCTATGGAGCCTCTAATATGCATGTATAGGGGGCGTCTCTCACTCTCCTCCTGTCTCTTTCCTCTGCAGCTGTCTCTATGGAGCCTCTAATATGCATGTATAGGGGGCGTCTCTCACTCTCCTCCTGTCTCTTTCCTCTGCGGCTGTCTCTATGGAGCCTCTAATATGCATGTATAGGGTGTGTATCACTCTCCTCCTGTCTCTTTCCTCTGCAGCTGTCTCTCTGGAGCCTCTAATATGCATGTATAGGGTGCGTCTCTCGCTCTCCTCCTGTCTCTTTCCTCTGCGGCTGTCTCTATGGAGCCTCTAATATGCATGTATAGGGTGCGTCTCTCGCTCTCCTCCTGTCTCTTTCCTCTGCGTCTGTCTCTATGGAGCCTCTAATATGCATGTATAGGGTGCGTCTCTCGCTCTCCTCCTGTCTCTTTCCTCTGCGGCTGTCTCTATGGAGCCTCTAATATGCATGTATAGGGGGCGTCTCTCACTCTCCTCCTGTCTCTTTCCTCTGCAGCTGTCTCTATGGAGCCTCTAATATACATGTATAGGGGGCGTCTCTCACTCTGCTCCTGTCTATTACCTCTGCAGCTGTCTCTATGGAGCCTCTAATATGCATGTATAGGGTACGTCTCACTCTCCTCCTGTCTCTTTCCTCTGCAGCTGTCTCTATGGAGCCTCTAATATGTATGTATAGGGTGTGTCTCACTCTCCTCCTGTCTCTTTCCTCTGCAGCTGTCTCTATGGAGCCTCTAATATGCATGTATGGCGTACGTCTCACTCTCCTCCTGTCTTTCCTCTGCGGCTGTCTCTATGGAGCCGCTAATATGCATGTATGGGGTATGTCTCGCTCTCTTCCTGTCTCTTTGCTCTGCAGCTGTCTCTATGGAGCCTCTAATATGCATGTATAGGGGGCGTCTCTCACTCTCCTCCTGTCTTTCCTCTGCAGCTGTCTCTATGGAGCCTCTAATATGCATGTATAGGGGGCGTCTCTCACTTTCCTCCTGTCTCTTTCCTCTGCAGCTGTCTCTATGGAGCCTCTAATATGCATGTATAGGGAGCGTCTCTCACTCTCCTCCTGTCTCTTTCCTCTGCAGCTGTCTCTATGGAGCCTCTAATATACATGTATAGGGGGCGTCTCTCACTCTCCTGTCTCTTTCCTCTGCGGCTGTCTCTATGGAGCCTCTGATATGCATGTATAGGGGGCGTCTCTCACTCTCCTCCTGTCTCTTTCCTCTGCGGCTGTCTCTATGGAGCCTCTAATATGCATGTATAGGGGGCGTCTCTCACTCTCCTCCTGTCTCTTTCCTCTGCGGCTGTCTCTATGGAGCCTCTGATATGCATGTATAGGGGGCGTCTCTTACTCTCCTGTCTCTTTCCTCTGCGGCTGTCTCTGGAGCCTCTAATATGCATGTATAGGGGGCGTCTCTCGCTCTCCTCCTGTTTCTTTCCTCTGCGGCTGTCTCTATGGAGCCTCTGATATGCAGGTATAGGGGCGTCTCTTACTCTCCTGTCTCTTTCCTCTGCAGCTGTCTCTATGGAGCCTCTAATATGCATGTATAGGGTGCGTCTCTCACTCTCCTCCTGTCTCTTTCCTCTGCAGCTGTCTCTATGGAGCCTCTAATATGCATGTATAGGGGGCGTATCTCACTCTCCTCCTGTCTCTTTCCTCTGCGGCTGTCTCTATGGAGCCTCTAATATGCATGTATAGGGTGTGTCTCACTCTCCTCCTGTCTCTTTCCTCTGCAGCTGTCTCTATGGAGCCTCTAATATGCATGTATAGGGTGTGTCTCACTCTCCTCCTGTCTCTTTCCTCTGCGGCTGTCTCTATGGAGCCTCTAATATGCATATATAGGGGGCGTATCTCACTCTCCTCCTGTCTCTTTCCTCTGCGGCTGTCTCTATGGAGCCTCTAATATGCATGTATAGGGGGCGCGTCTCTCACTCTGCTCTTGTCTCTTTCCTCTGCTGCTGTCTCTCTGGAGCCTCTAATATGCATGTATATGGTGCGTCTCTCGCTCTCCTCCTGTCTCTTTCCTCTGCAGCTGTCTCTATGGAGCCTCTAATATGCATGTATAGGGGGCGTCTCTCACTCTCCTCCTGTCTCTTTCCTCTGCAGCTGTCTCTATGGAGCCTCTAATATACATGTATAGGGGGCGTCTCTCACTCTCCTCCTGTCTTTCCTCTGCGGCTGTCTCTATGGAGCCGCTAATATGCATGTATGGGGTATGTCTCGCTCTCCTCCTGTCTCTTTGCTCTGCAGCTGTCTCTATGGAGCCTCTAATATGCATGTATAGGGGGCGTCTCTCACTCTCCTCCTGTCTTTCCTCTGCAGCTGTCTCTATGGAGCCTCTAATATGCATGTATAGGGGGCGTCTCTCACTCTCCTCCTGTCTCTTTCCTCTGCAGCTGTCTCTATGGAGCCTCTAATGTGCATGTATAGGGGGCGTCTCTCACTCTCCTCCTGTCTCTTTCCTCTGCAGCTGTCTCTATGGAGCCTCTAATATGCATGTATAGGGGGCGTCTCTCACTCTCCTCCTGTCTCTTTCCTCTGCAGCTGTCTCTATGGAGCCTCTAATATACATGTATAGGGGGCGTCTCTCACTCTCCTCCTGTCTCTTTCCTCTGCGGCTGTCTCTATGGAGCCTCTGATATGCATGTATAGGGGGCGTCTCTCACTCTCCTCCTGTCTCTTTCCTCTGCGGCTGTCTCTATGGAGCCTCTGATATGCATGTATAGGGGGCGTCTCTTACTCTCCTGTCTCTTTCCTCTGCAGCTGTCTCTATGGAGCCTCTAATATGCATGTATAGGGGGCGTCTCTCACTCTCCTCCTGTCTCTTTCCTCTGCGGCTGTCTCTATGGAGCCTCTAATATGCATGTATAGGGGGCGCGTCTCTCACTCTCCTCCTGTCTCTTTCCTCTGCGGCTGTCTCTATGGAGCCTCTGATATGCATGTATAGGGGGCGTCTCTTACTCTCCTGTCTCTTTCCTCTGCAGCTGTCTCTATGGAGCCTCTAATATGCATGTATAGGGGGCGTCTCTCACTCTCCTCCTGTCTCTTTCCTCTGCTGCTGTCTCTATGGAGCCTCTAATATGCATGTATAGGGGGCGCGTCTCTCACTCTCCTCCTGTCTCTTTCCTCTGCGGCTGTCTCTATGGAGCCTCTGATATGCATGTATAGGGGGCGTCTCTTACTCTCCTGTCTCTTTCCTCTGCAGCTGTGTCTCTGGAGCCTCTAATATGCATGTATAGGGGCCGTCTCTCACTCTCCTCCTGTCTCTCTTTCCTCTGCAGCTGTCTCTATGGAGCCTCTAATATGCATGTATAGGGGGCGTATCTCACTCTCCTCCTGTCTTTCCTCTGCAGCTGTCTCTATGGAGCCTCTAATATGCATGTATGGGGTGCGTGTCTCACTTTCCTCCTGTCTCTTTCCTCTGCAGCTGTCTCTATGGAGCCTCTAATATGCATGTATGGGGTGCGTCTCTCACTCTCCTCCTTTCTCTCTTTCCTCTGCGGCTGTCTCTATGGAGCCTCTAATATGCATGTATGGGGTGCGTCTCTCACTCTCCTCCTGTCTCTTTCCTCTGTAGCTGTCTCTATGGAGCTGCTAATATGCATGTATAGGGTGCGTCTCTCACTCTCCTCCTGTCTCTTTCCTCTGTAGCTGTCTCTATGGAGCTGCTAATATGCATGTATAGGGTGCGTCTCTCACTCTCCTCCTGTCTCTTTCCTCTGTAGCTGTCTCTATGGAGCTGCTAATATGCATGTATAGGGGGCGTCTCTCACTCTCCTCCTGTCTCTTTCCTCTGTAGCTGTCTCTATGGAGCTGCTAATATGCATGTATGGGGTGCGCGTCTCACTCTCCTCCTGTCTCTTTCCTCTGCGGCTGCCTCTATGGTGCGTCTCTCCTGTCTTTCCTCTGCAGCTGTCTCTCTGGAGACTCTAATATGCATGTATGGGGTATGTCTGTCTTTATTTCGGTGAATCTTCATCATTGCGCCCGTCTGTATCGCCCCTCACACATTGTATACGGTCTCCTAGACTGTGCACCTGTTACATTATCCCGTCCTGTCCGCGCTCTCTGTTGTGTCCTTGGACAGCCGGTGTATTCTGCCGCCTTCTATTGTGTCTCCGGAATAATCCTGTTACTTTAGTCTTATGTCGGTGCAGGGGAAATGATTCCTACAAAGCGTCTGACCATTGCTCTCGCTATAATGCTGCCTGATACTGCGGTTATATTCCCTTATATTTACTATATACACGCGCCTTTCTTCTCCTTCCAACAGGTTCAGCAGCTCTACCGAGCAGAGCAGCGCATCGCGTTTACTGAAACGGCACCGCCGCAGGCGCAAGCAGAGACCGCCTCGCCTGGAGAGGGTGAGCTGACTTTTAAATGAAGTAAAAGTAACTATGGGGTTACCCCTCCTCTGCTGGGTGATGGGAACATAGAAAAGGGCCCATAGACTGATTCCCACCTCTGCTGGGTGACAGTGACCTAGAACAACGCCCAAAGACTGACCCCTCCCCGTAGAGAGTGGCGTGACATAGAAGGGTATCTTGAGACTGGCTCCTCCCTCTGCAGGGCGACAGTGACATAGAACAACGCCCAAAGACTGACCCCTCCCCGTAGAGAGTGGCGTGACATAGAAGGGTATCTTGAGACTGGCTCCTCCCTCTGCAGGGTGACAGTGACATAGAAGGGGCACAGAGGCTGACCCCTTCCCGTAGAGAGTGGCGTGACATAGAAAGGTATCCAGAGACTGGCTCCTCCCTCTGCAGGGTGACATAGAAGGGGCGCAGAGGCTGACCCCTGCCATGTGAAGGGTGACGGTGTAATTAGTAATACTGATTGTGTGTTATTTTTCAGACCTCGTCTTTCAGCAGCGTCACAGACTCTACGATGTCCCTGAATATCATCACGGTTACATTAAACATGGGTGAGTTGTGTATGTGATTCTCCCATCTGCTCGTCCACTGATTACCCTATATACACGTGTCCTTACACCTTCTACTTCATTGTCTTCTGCTGGTCCACTGATTACCCTATATACACGTGTCCTCACACCTTCTACTTCATGGTCTTTTGCTCGTCCACTGATTACCCTATATACACGTGTCCTCACACCTTCTTCATTGTCTTCTGCTCATCCACTGATTACCCTATATACACGTGTCCTCACACCTTCTTCATTGTCTTCTGATCATCCACTGATTACCCTATATACACGTGTCCTCACACCTTCTACTTCATTGTCTTCTGCTCATCCACTGATTACCCTATATACACGTGTCCTCACACCTTCTACTTCATTGTCTTCTGCTGGTCCACTGATTTCCCTATATACACGTGTCCTCACACCTTCTTCATTGTCTTCTGCTGGTCCACTGATTACCCTATATACACGTGTCCTCACACCTTCTACTTCATTGTCTTCTGCTCATCCACTGATTACCCTATATACACGTGTCCTCACACATTCTTCATTGTCTTCTGCTCATCCACTGATTACCCTATATACACGTGTCCTCACACCTTCTACTTCATGGTCTTCTGCTCGTCCACTGATTACCCTATATACACGTGTCCTCACACCTTCTACTCCATGGTCTTCTGCTCGTCCACTGATTACCCTATATACACGTGTCCTCACACCTTCTTCATTGTCTTCTGCTCATCCACTGATTACCCTATATACACGTGTCCTCACACCTTCTACTTCATTGTCTTCTGCTCATCCACTGATTACCCTATATACACGTGTCCTCACACATTCTTCATTGTCTTCTGCTGGTCCACTGATTACCCTATATACACGTGTCCTCACACCTTCTTCATTGTCTTCTGCTCATCCACTGATTACCCTATATACACGTGTCCTCACACATTCTTCATTGTCTTCTGCTGGTCCACTGATTTCCCTATATACACGTGTCCTCACACCTTCTTCATTGTCTTCTGCCCCAATCGCTGGTCATGTGGTTGACAATTGTTCCTGACACGTGAGCGTCTCCCTGGCTCTTTTGCTTGTAATCCCTGGATAAAGGATGTCTCCTAGCAGCTTCTGAGTATAAGGGGTCTCTGCGTCCTGTCTCTGGTTCCCTCTCACATGTCTGTCATCCTTTATCCAGGGATTACAGAGAGACAGACACATGTGAGAGGGAACCAGAGACAGGACGCAGAGACCCCTTATACTCAGAAGCTGCTAGGAGACATCCTTTATCCAGGGATTACAGAGAGTCTCCTAGCAGCTTCTGAGTATAAGGGGTCTCTGCGTCCTGTCTCTGGTTCCCTCTCACATGTGGCTGTCTCTCTGTAATCCCTGGATAATGGATGTCTCCTAGCAGCTTCTGATTATAAGGGGGTATCTGCGTCCTGTTGTGTTTTAGTATAAGGGGGTCTCTGCGTCCTGTGGGCGGTCTCTGCGTCGTGTGGGGGGGTCTCTGTATAAGGGGGTCTCGGCGTCCTGTGGGGGGGTCTCTGTATAAGGGGGTCTCGGCGTCCTGTGGGGGGTCTCTGTATAAGGGGGTATCGGCGTCCTGTGGGGTGTCTCTGTATAAGGGTGTCTCGGCGTCCTGTGGTGTCTCTGTATAAGGGGGTCGCTGCGTCCTGTGGTGTCTCTGTATAAGGGGGTCTCTGCGTACTATGGTGTCTCTGTATAAGGGGGTATCTGCATCCTGTGGGGGGTCTCTGTATAAGGGGGTCTCGGCGTCCTGTGGGGGGTCTCTGTATAAGGGGGTATCTGCGTCCTGTGGGGGGTCTCTGTATAAGGGGGTCTCGGCGTCCTGTGGTGTCTCTGTATAAGGGGGTCTCTGCGCCCTGTGGGGTCTCTGTATAAAGGGGTCTCTGCGTCCTGTCTCTGGTTCCCTCTCACATGTGGCTGTCTCTCTGTAATCCCTGGATGAAGGATGTCTCCTAGCAGCTTCTGAGTGTAAGGGGGTCTCTGCGTCCTGTTGTGTCTTAGTATAAGGTGGTCTCTGCGTCCTGTGGGCAGTCTCTGTATAAGGGGGTCTCTGCGTCCTGTGGGTGGTCTCTGTATAAGGGGGTCGCTGCGTCCTGTTTGCAGTCTCTGTATAAGGGGGTCTCTGCGTCCTGTGGGTGGTCTCTGTATAAGGGGGTCTCTGCGTCCTGTGGGCAGTCTCTGTATAAGGGGGTCTCGGCGTCCTGTGGGGGGTCTCTGTATAAGGGGGTCGCTGCATCCTGTGGTGTCTCTGTATAAGGGGGTATCTGCGTCCTGTGGGGGGTCTCTGTATAAGGGGGTCGCTGCGTCCTGTGGTGTCTCTGTATAAGGGGGTCTCGGCGTCCTGTGGGGGGTCTCTGTATAAGGGGGTATCTGCGTCCTGTGGGGGGGTCTCTGTATAAGGGGGTCTCTGCGTCCTGTGGGGGGGGTCTCTGTATAAGGGGGTCTCTGCGTCCTGTGGGGGGGGTCTCTGTATAAGGGGGTCTCTGCGTCCTGTGGGCAGTCTCTGTATAAGGGGGTCTCTGCGTCCTGTGGGCAGTCTCTGTATAAGGGGGTCTCTGCGTCCTGTGGGGGTCTCTGTATAAGGGGGTCTCGGCGTCCTGTGGGGGGTCTTTGTATAAGGGGGTCTCTGCGTCCTGTGGTGTCTCTGTATAAAGGGGTCTCTGCGTCCTGTGGGAGGGTCTCTGTATAAGGGGGTCTCTGCGTCCTGTGGGGGGTCTCTGTATTGGGGGGGGTCTCTGTATAAGGGGGTCTCGGCGTCCTGTGGGGGGTCTCTGTATAAGGGGGTCTCGGCGTCCTGTGGGGGGGTCTCTGTATAAGGGGGTCTCGGCGTCCTGTGGGGGGTCTCTGTTTAAGGGGGTCTTTGCGTCCTGTGGGGGGTCTCTGTATAAGGGGGTCTCTGTATAAGGGGGTCTTTGCGTCCTGTGGGGGGTCTCTGTATAAGGGGGTCTCGGCGTCTTGTGGGGGGTCTGTATAAAGGGGTCTCTGCATCCTGTGGGGGTCTCTGTATAAGGTGGTCTCTGCGCCCTGTGGTGTCTCTGTATAAGAGGGTCTCTGCGCCCTGTGGGGTTTCTGCGTCCGTCTCACTGTGGATTCTGTGTTCTGTTCCAGAGAAGTATAATTTCCTTGGAATCTCCATCGTGGGTCAGAGCAATGAGCGCGGAGACGGTGGCATTTACATTGGTTCTATAATGAAGGGCGGTGCGGTAGCCGCCGATGGACGGATTGAACCGGGGGACATGTTGCTTCAGGTTGGTGGCACTGCGTTGGTTATATCTGGCCTACATGTGTTAGGATAGATGCTGATCTCTTCCTTTTACAGGTGAATGATATCAACTTTGAGAATATGAGCAACGATGATGCGGTCAGAGTTCTGCGAGACATCGTCCATAAGCCAGGGTACGTAAGGAGAGGCGCGAGGCACAGGTATTGGTGAGGAGGGGTCTGTAGACGGATTAGACACAGGCGCTGGTGAGTGTCGGAGAAGACTGGCTGGATGGTTTGGAGTGTTAGCATGAGGTGAGTAGAGGGGGGGCGGGAGGGAGAGGGGTCGCGGGTGAGTGGAGGGGGGCGGGAGGGAGAGGGGTCACGGGTGAGTGGAAGGGGCGGGAGGGAGAGGGGTCGCGGGTGAGTGGACGGAGAGTGGTTGCGGGTGAGTGGAGGGGGGCGGGAGGGAGAGGGGTCGCGGGTGAGTGGAGGGGGTGTGCGGGAGAGGGGTCGCGGGTGAGTGGAGGGGGTGTGCGGGAGGGAGAGGGGTCGCGGGTGAGTGTAGCATCCTCGGTGGCGGCCGTGTAACTCTACTCATACTGACTCCCAAGCCATATATGCTAGTGCATCTAGAAAGTATTCACAGTACTTCACTTTTTCCACATTTTATGTTACAGCCTTATTCCATAATTGAATAAATTCATTTCTCTAACGTCCTTGAGGATGCTGGGGACTCCGTAAGGACCATGGGGAATGGACGGGCTCCGCAGGAGATAGGGCACTTTAAGAAAGACTTTGGATTCTGGGTGTGCACTGGCTCCTCCCTCTATGCCCCTCCTCCAGACCTCAGTTTTTAGACTGTGCCCAGAGGAGAATGGGTGCACTGCAGGGAGCTCTCCTGAGTTTCCTGCTTAGAAAGCATTTTTGTTTGGATTTTTTCTCTTTTTCAGGGAACACTGCTGGCAACAGTATAAAGGGAAAAAGCCTGAGGTCACTTTTCCGTCCTCATTTGAGCTAAGCGACTTGTGCGAAAAGGCTTGGGAAACTCCAGATAGGAGACTACAAGTTCCCAAAAGGATTCTTATGGCGTATCCCTTTCCACAAAAGGACAGGATACGATGGGAATCTTCGCCTAAGGTAGACAAGGCGCTGACACGCTTATCCAAGAAGGCGGCACTGCCTTCTCAGGATACAGCTTCCCTCAAGGATCCTGCTGATCGTAAGCAGGAGGTTACCATGAAGCACTTTTACACACATTCCGGTACTATCGTTAGACCGGCTATGGCGTCGGCCTGGGTGTGTAGTGCTGTCGCAGCATGGACAGATTCCTTATCTACGGAACTTGACACCCTAGATAAAGATACCTTTCTAATGACCCTAGAGCATATCAAAGATGCTGCTTTATATATGAGGGATGCTCAAAGAGACATTTGTTTATTAAGCTCCAGAATAAATGCTATGTCTATTTCTGCTAGGCGACTCGACAGTGGACGGGGGATGCCGACTCAAAGCGGCATATGGAGTCGTTGCCTTACAAGGGGGAGGAGTTGTTTGGAGAAGGCCTCTCTGACCTTGTCTCTACTGCTTCGGCCGGTAAATCGAATTTCTTACCTTATGTCCCCCCGCAGCATACTAAAAAGGCACCTCATTATCAAATGCAGTCCTTTCGTTCCAATAAAAGCAAGAAGGTACGGGGATCGTCCTTTGTTGCCAGAGGTAAAGGCAAGGGAAATAAGCTGCACTCTGCTAGTTCCCAAGAGCAGAAGTCCTCCCCTACTTCCGCAAAGTCACCCCCATGACGCTGGGGCTTTCCGGGGGGAGTCGGCTCAAGTGGGGGCGCGTCTTCGCTTTTTTAGCCAGGTCTGGGTTCACTCACAGGTGGATCCCTGGGCTATAGAGATTGTTTCTCAGGGATACAGGCTGGAATTCGAAGACTTGCCTTCTCAACGGTTTTTCAAATCTGCTCTACTGGCGTCCCCGTCAGAGAGGGAGCTAGTGTTGACTGCAATTCAAAAATTGTATCTTCAACAGGTGATAGTCAAAGTTCCTCTTCTCCAGCAAGGAAAGGGCTATTACTCGACTCTGTTTGTGGTCCCGAAACCGGACGGTTCAGTCAGGCCCATTTTGAATCTAAAATCCCTGAACTTGTACTTGAAAAAGTTCAAGATGGAATCGCTCAGAGCGGTCATCGCCAGCCTGGAGGGGAGGGATTGGATGGTGTCCCTGGACATAAAGGATGCTTACCTTCATGTTCCGATATTCCCCCCGCTTCAGGCGGTCCTGAGATTTGCAGTGCAGGACTGTCATTACCAATTTCAGACGTTGCCGTTTGGGCTTTCCACAGCCCTGAGAATTTTCACCAAGGTAATGGCGGAAATGATGGTGCTCCTGCGCAAGCAGGGGGTCACCATTTATCCCATACTTGGACGATCTCCTCATAAAGGCGAGATCTCGGGAGAAGTTGCTGGACAGCGTGACGCTGTCGGTGGAAATGTTGCAGAGGCACGGCTGGATTCTCAATATACCGAAGTCCCAGCTAGTTCCTACAACGCGTCTGACCTTTCTGGGCCTAATTCTAGACACAGACCAGAAAAAGGTTTTTCTTCCGATGGAAAAGGCTCAGGAGCTCATAGCCTTGGTCAGGAACCTAGAGCCAGGGTATCTCTCCTGTGGTGGCTGCACAGTGCTCACCTCCTGGAAGGCCGCAGGTTCGGAATTCAGGACTGGATCCTGGTGACCATGGACGCAAGCCTCCGAGGTTGGGGAGCAGTCACACTGGGAAGAAATTTCCACGGTCTCTGGTCGAATCTAGAGACTTGTCTCCACATCAACGTCCTGAAGTTGAGGGCCATATACAACGCCCTATGCCAGGCGGAGGCATTGCTTCGGGACAAACTGGTTCTGATTCAGTCGGACAATGTCACAGCAGTGGCTCATATAAACCGCCAATGCGGCACAAGGAGCAGAGCGGCCATGGCAGAAGCGACCAGGATTCTTCGCTGGGCGGAAGATCACGTAAGCGCATTGTCAGCAGTGTTCATTCCGGGAGTGGACAACTGGGAAGCAGACTTCCTCAGCAGACACGACCTGCATCCGGGAGAGTGGGGACTTCATCCAGAAGTCTTCGCACAGATCGTGGGTCGGTGGGGACTGCCTCAGATAGACATGATGGCGTCCCGTCTCAACAAAAAGCTAAAGCGGTATTGCGCAAGGTCAAGAGACCCTCAGGCGGTAGCGGTAGACGCTCTAGTGACACCTTGGGTGTTCAGATCGGTCTATGTGTTCCCTCCTCTACATCTCATACCCAGGGTGTTGAGAATAATAAGACTAAGCAGAGTCAGAACAATCCTCATTGTTCCAGATTGACCACGAAGGACCTGGTATCCGGATCTGCAAGAAATGCTCACAGAAGATCCGTGGCCTCTTCCTCTAAGACTGAACCTGCTGCAGCAGGGGCCCTGTCTGTTCCAAGACTTACCGCGGCTGCGTTTGACGGCATGGCGGTTGAACGCCGGATCCTAGGACGTGACAGCTCAACATTATCACCGAATATGGCGAAAATATGTTTCTTGGTGTGAGGCCAGAGCTGCTCCTACGGAGGAGTTCCATTTGGGTCGTCTGCTTCACTTCGTGCAAACAGGAGTGAATTTGGGCCTAAAATTAGGGTCCATAAAGGTCCAAATTTCGGCCTTGTCCATTTTCTTTCAATGTGACCAGAACAGCTAGGATCAGGAAGACTGAAGCACTGTTTGTCCTGTATGCAGCCAACAAAGTTGGCGCTCCTGCTTCAAAGCAGTCTATTGCTCGCTGGATCTGTAACACGATTCAGCAGGCGCATTCTACGGCAGGATTGCCATTGCCTAAATCGGTTAAGGCCCATTCCACTAGGAAGGTGGGCTCTTCTTGGGCGGCTGCCCGAGGGGTCTTGGCATTACAGCTATGCCGAGCGGCTACTTGGTCAGGTTCAAACACTTTTGCAAAGTTCTATAAGTTTGATACCCTGGCTGAGGAGGACCTCTTGTTTGCTCAATCGGTGCTGCAGAGTCATCCGCACTCTCCCGCCCGTTTGGGAGCTTTGGTATAATCCCCATGGTCCTTACGGAGTCCCCAGCATCATCTAGGACGTTAGAGAAAATAAGATTTTACTTACCGGTAAATTTATTTCTCGTAGTCCGTAGAGGATGCTGGGCGCCCGTCCCAAGTGCGGACTTCTTCTGCAAGACTTGTATATAGTTATTGCTTACATAAGGGTTATGTTATAGTTTCATCGGTTTGAACCGAGACTATGTTGTTCATGCTGTTAACTGGGTTGTTATCACAAGTTATACGGTATGATTGGTGTGGCTGGTATGAATCTTGCCCTTGGATTAACTAAAATCCTTTCCTCGTACTGTCTGTCTCCTCTGGGCACAGTTTCCCTAACTGAGGTCTGGAGGAGGGGCATAGAGGGATGAGCCAGTGCACACCCAGAATTCAAAGTCTTTCTTAAAGTGCCCTATCTCCTGCGGAGCCCATCTATTCCCCATGGTCCTTACGGAGTACCCAGCATCCTCTACGGACTACGAGAAATAGATTTACCGGTAAGTAAAATCTTATTTTTTCCCCTCAAAATTTTACACACAATACCTCATAATGACAACGTGAAAAGTGTTTTTGTGATTTTTGACAATATATTAAAAATAGAAAACTAAGAAATCACATGTACATAAGTATTCACAGCCTTTACCATGAAGCTCAAAATTGAGCTCCGGTGCATCCTGTTTCCACTGATCATCCTTGAGATGTTCCTACAGCTTAATTGGAGTCCCACCTGTGGTAAATTCAGTTGATTGGACATGATTTGGAAAAAATCATCTGCTGCTTTGAATGTCCCAATGAGCACAGTGGCCTCCATCATCCATAGATGGAAGAACTTCGGAACCACCAGGACTCTTCCTAGAGCTGGCCTGGCCGTCTAAACTGAGCGATCGGGGGAGAAGGGCCCTAGTCAGGGATGTGACCAAGAGCCCAATGGTCACTCTGTCAGAGCTACACCATTCCTCTGTGGAGACAGGAGAACCTTCCAGAAGGACAACCATTTCTGCAGCAATCCACCAATCAGGCCTGTATGGTAGAGTGGTCAGATGAAAGCCTCTCCTTAGTAAAAAGCACATGGCAGCCTGCCTGGAGTTTGCCAAAATGCACCTGAAGGATTCTCAGACCATGAGAAACAAAATTCTCTGGTCTGATGAGACATAGATTGAACTCTTTGGCGTGAATGCCAGGCGTCATGTTTGGAGGACACCAGGCACTGCTCATCACCAGACCAATACCATCCCTACAGTGAAGCATGGTGGTGGCAGCATCATGCTGTGGGGTGTTTTCTAGCGGCAGGAACTGGGAGACTAGTCAGGATAGAGGGAAAGATGAATGCAGCAATGTACGGAGACATCCTGGGTGAAAACCTACTCCAGAGCGCTCTTGACCTCAGACTGGGGCGACGGTTCATCTTTCAGCAGGACAACGACCCTAAGCACACAGCCAAGATATCAAAGGAGTGGCTTCAGGACAACTCTGTGAATGTCCTTGAGTGGCCCAGCCAGAGCCCAGGCTTGAATCTGATTGAACATCTCTGGAGAGATCTGAAAATGGTTGTGCACCTACGCTTCCCATCCAACCTGATGGAGCTTGAGAGGTGCTGCAAAGAGGAATGGGCGAAACTGCCCAAAGATAGGTGTGCCAAGCTTGTGGCATCATATTCAAAAAGACTTGAGGCTGTAATTGCTGCCAAAGGTGCATCAACAAAGTATTCAGCAAAGGCTGTGAATACTTATGTACATGTGATTTCTTAGTTTTTTATTTGTAATAAATTTGCAAAAATATAAACTTTTCCCGTTGTCATTATGGGGTATTGTGTGTAGAATTTTGTGGGGAAAATGAATTTATTCAAGTTTGGAATAAGGCTGTAACATAACAATGTGGAAAAAGTGAAGCGCTGTGAATACTTTCCAGATGCACTGTATGCGATTAGTATCGGTGCAGTAAGTGACTGGATATAAAGCGAAAGGTTGGTACATACCGCTAATGTGTGTTACTCTCTCTTGCAGACCAATCATCCTGACTGTGGCGAAGTGCTGGGACCCGTCGCCCCAGGGTTACTTCACTCTACCCCGCAGTGAGTGTGACGCCCCATGTGTATCCTGTCTCCATATACAGCAGCGTTACCGTCCTCATTACCGTCTGCTTATTGTCTTGTAGATGAACCTATCCAGCCCATCGATCCAGCCGCCTGGGTGTCTCACTCTGCCGCAATGAGCGGCTCGTTCCCGGTGTATCCTGGGAGCGCCTCAATGAGTAGCATGACCTCAAGCACATCGGTGACCGAGACAGAGCGTGAGTCTGCTGAGTGATGTCACCGTCTGTACCTGCAGATCTGCGGCCTTGTCATTGTACAAACTGCTGTGAGCTGTCACTCTGCCCTGCGCTCGCTTGCGCGCGCTCTCTCTCTCTCTCTCTCGTGTGAGCTGTCTCACTCTGCCTCTTTCTCTCTCGTGAGCTGTCTCACTCTGCCCTTCTCTCTCTCTCTCGTGAGCTGTCACTTATCAGTCTTGTTCTCTCCTTGCAGTCTCTCACGCCCTGCCACCAGTGTCTCTCTTCAGTCTCTCCGTGCATACTGACCTGGCCTCTGTAGTGAAAGTCATGGCCTCTCCGGAATCTGGCCTGGAAGTGCGGGACCGTATGTGGCTGAAGATCACCATTCCCAACGCTTTCCTTGGTGAGATTCCCGGTGTACCGCTGCCTAACATCACAACCGTAACTGCCTGTTACAGGAAGCGGATCCACTGCAATGAGGCCAGAGCTCTGGGGTTGGGCTTACGGCATCACGAGAGTAGGGCGAGAGCTGTGGGGATGGGGTTACTGGAGCGTGGCAGAAGCGGGGGCATACCGGAGCACTGAGAGTAGGGGAGAGCTGTGGGGATGGGGTTACTGGATCGTGGTAGAAGCAGGGACAGACCGGAGAACTGAGAGTAGGGGAGAGCTGTGGGGATGGGGTTACTGGATCGTGGCAGAAGCGGGGACATACCGGAGCACAGAGTAGGGGAGAGCTGTGGGGATGGGGTTACTGGAACGTGGCAGAAGCGGGGACATACTAGAGCACTGAGAATAGGGCGAGAGCTATGGAGTTACTGGATCGTGGCAGAAGCGGGGGTGCCGGAGGAGTGAGAGTGGGGTGAGGGAGGAGGGCTGCAGTGTACTTTGGTGTACGTAAAGGATCGTGGCAGAAGCAGGGACAGACCGGAGCACAGAGTAGGGGAGAGCTGTGGGGATGGGGTTACTGGATCGTGGCAGAAGCAGGGACGGACCGGAGCACTGAGAGTAGGGGGGAGAGCTGTGGGATGGGGTTACTGGATCGTGGCAGAAGCAGGGACGGACCGGAGCACTGAGAGTAGGGGAATGCTGGGGGGATGGGGTTACTGGAGCGTGACAGACGCAGGGACATACCGGAGCACTGAGAGTAGGGGAGAGCTGTGGGGATGGGGTTACTGGATCGTGGCAGAAGCAGGGACATACCGGAGCACTGAGAGTAGGGGAGAGCTGTGGGGATGGGGTTACTGGATCGTGGCAGAAGCAGGGACGGACCGGAGCACTGAGAGTAGGGGGGAGAGCTGTGGGATGGGGTTACTGGATCGTGGCAGAAGCAGGGACGGACCGGAGCACTGAGAGTAGGGGAGAGCTGTGGGGATGGGGTTACTGGATCGTGGTAGAAGCAGGGACAGACCGGAGAACTGAGAGTAGGGGAGAGCTGTGGGGATGGGGTTACTGGATCGTGGTAGAAGCAGGGACAGACCGGAGAACTGAGAGTAGGGGAGAGCTGTGGGGATGGGGTTACTGGATCGTGGCAGAAGCGGGGACATACCGGAGCACAGAGTAGGGGAGAGCTGTGGGGATGGGGTTACTGGAACGTGGCAGAAGCGGGGACATACTAGAGCACTGAGAATAGGGCGAGAGCTATGGAGTTACTGGATCGTGGCAGAAGCGGGGGTGCCGGAGGAGTGAGAGTGGGGTGAGGGAGGAGGGCTGCAGTGTACTTTGGTGTACGTAAAGGATCGTGGCAGAAGCAGGGACAGACCGGAGCACAGAGTAGGGGAGAGCTGTGGGGATGGGGTTACTGGATCGTGGCAGAAGCAGGGACGGACCGGAGCACTGAGAGTAGGGGGGAGAGCTGTGGGATGGGGTTACTGGATCGTGGCAGAAACAGGGACGGACCGGAGCACTGAGAGTAGGGGAATGCTGGGGGGATGGGGTTACTGGAGCGTGACAGACGCAGGGACATACCGGAGCACTGAGAGTAGGGCAGAGCTGTGGGGATGGGGTTACTGGATCGTGGCAGAAGCAGGGACGGACCGGAGCACTGAGAGTAGGGGGGGAGAGCTGTGGGATGGGGTTACTGGATCGTGGCAGAAGCAGGGACGGACCGGAGCACTGAGAGTAGGGGAATGCTGGGGGGATGGGGTTACTGGAGCGTGACAGACGCAGGGACATACCGGAGCACTGAGAGTAGGGCAGAGCTGTGGGGATGGGGTTACTGGATCGTGGCAGAAGCAGGGACGGACCGGAGCACTGAGAGTAGGGGGGAGAGCTGTGGGATGGGGTTACTGGATCGTGGCAGAAGCAGGGACGGACCGGAGCACTGAGAGTAGGGGAGAGCTGTGGGGATGGGGTTACTGGAGCGTGGCAGAAGCTGGGACATACTGGAGCACTGAGAATAGGGCGAGAGCTATGGAGTTACTGGATGGTGGCAGAAGTGGGGACGTACTGGATTACTGAGAGTGGGGTGAGGGAGGAGGGCTGCAGTGTACGTCGGTGTAAGTAAAGGAGGCACTTCAGATGTAATGCATTGTGTATGTATATTTGCCCCCTGTAGGCTCGGATGTGGTAGATTGGCTCTATCACCATGTTGAGGGCTTCCAGGACCGGCGAGAGGCCAGAAAGTTTGCCAGTAATTTGCTGAAGGCCGGCTTCATCCGTCATACTGTGAACAAGATCACGTTCTCGGAGCAGTGTTACTACATCTTCGGGGACCTGACCGGCTGTGAGAACTGTGAGTGCGGGGATCAGCGGGGACTGTGGGGGTCTTCTGTAGACCTCAGGACATCATGGATATGATCTCTCTTGCAGATATGGCTAATCTTTCTCTGAATGATAACGATGGATCGAGTGGTGCCTCTGATCAGGATACTCTGGCTCCTCTTCCCTTACCTGGTGCCTCGCCATGGCCGCTGCTCCCCACCTTCTCCTACCAGTATCCGGCCCCTCATCCATACAGCACCCAGCCGCCTGCCTACCATGAGCTCTCCTCGTACAGCTATGGCCTGGGCACTGCGGGAAGCCAGCACAGTGAAGGTGAGTACCCTGGAACAAGGTGCCCCCTGGCAGATAACGGTACGGAGGGCTCGGTGGTAACTTGTCCTCCCCTCCTTTCTTCCACAGGGAGCCGGAGCAGTGGCTCTACGCGTAGTGATGGGGGTCGTGGGGTACAGAAGGAGGAACGTTCTGCAGGTGGCGGCGGAGACTCCAAATCAGGATCTGGGAGCGAGTCTGAATACTCCACTCGTAGCGGTTTGAGGAGAAGCGGAGATGCAGGTCCCCCAAGCGAGCGCTCTACGTCTTCTCGCCCTCACCACCACCACCCCCCTTCTATTCACTCCTACCCGGCTCCAGGCGTCCCCCTCTCCTATAACCCCATGATGCTTATGATGATGCCACCACCTCCACTTCCCCCACAGTCGTCTTGCCCTCCTTCCTCCTCTGTCCCCCCTGGAGCGCCTCCCCTGGCTCGTGACCTTGCCTCTGTGCCCCCCGAGCTGACCGCCAGCCGCCAGTCCTTTCACATGGCCATGGGTAATCCCAGCGAGTTCTTTGTTGATGTGATGTGACGCTAATATCGAGTCATCGTAATTGTCTCTCGGATCTGTCTTTAACACACGTTCTAAAGCGGAGGCTGGCGTTCCTAGGGTGGCCGACATTCCCAATTTCACATGGCTTTCTCCACGCTGGGGCGGACAGATGACCAAAACGGATACGATCCCTTCCTGGCTCTTCCCCGCTGCATAGGGGGGTATACAAGATGGTGGGGTGGGGTAATTATCCTCGGTACGTAAAGGGCAAGATATACCATAGACAGCCCTTCTGTGTTCTCTGCCAGCCTGAAGACACTAATTGTAGTGACTTACCTTCTGTACACGCACATGTATGTACTCTAGAACAGACGGTACGTGCACCCGCTTCGGTGCAGTTATTATGAAGTATTCTCTCTTTTTTTATTTTTAATGGTTTCTCCATTTTAGCAGTGTTTTGTTCCCTTAGGGGCAGTTGTAGGGGCAGTTGTAATGTGTGCTCCGGGTGGGGGCAATAGTTCCATCACTCTGCCCCCGCTGAGGGGAACTGTACCAGCTCTCTATATATAGCTTATGTTACTGATCTATTGTATAAGTATATCCTAATGCTGTGGCTGTGACACGGAACTGTTCTTCCTCCGCGTGGGAGGGACACGGACGCCTTACAGGTCATGGAAGATATCTGACCCCCGCAGGTGACCTGAGCCCGGGGGGCGTAAGTGCCTCAATAACTTGCTTTTTATTGTATTTATTACTTTTTTAGTGTATAAACTCATCAATAAAACTAAAAAAAGTCTTGTTTTATAAGTAAAGCGCTATGGTGGCAGCAGCTGCTCTATTTGTCACACGGACCTGCGTTCCGCAGCCTGCATAGGGCTCGCCTCTGCTCTGAGAGTCATTGTAATGTTCACAGCAGTGCAAGGTATTTCAGGAAAGCAGCGTGGATCCTGCGGGAGATGGGAGACTCGGCTGATAGTGATTACAGTGAAGAGGGAGGTGACAGAGACCGCCTGTATTCTCACGCTGCACCTTCTCCTTGGCAGCCGGTGTGTCACAGCGCACCACCTCCTATAATCTGCCTGATGATAAGATTTCTCCTTCATCCACTAGGGGACACTGGAGCGCAGTTACATGGGGAGATAGTAGTCAGTAACTGGGAGCTGGCACTTTAAAACTCAAACACTGTGACTAGCTCCTCCCCTACTATCTCCCCTCCAAGCCAGTCTTTGTTTTGTGCCCAAGGGAGCTGGTCACTCTTGGGTTTCCTCTGAAGAATTTTTCTTTTTCTTTCTTACACTCACAGACTGGAAGCTTTGCCACTGCCAGTCTGCACCGCGGGAGCTGCCGGCGGGGTCCCATTGCAGCTGCGTGCGGCTCGGGATGGGCCCCGGCTGAAGGAGACACTGGCTCTCCGGAGCTGGCCGGACACCGCTGCATGCTGCGCGTGTCGGGGCCGCTCCGTCGGCAGAAGATTATGGCAGCGGTGAGTATATGTGGCTGGACACCGCTGCGTGCGGCGCGTGTCGGGGCCACTCCAACAGCAGCAGCGGTGAGTAGAAAACTTTAGTTTGATCCCTGTAGCCTAGTGGGCTAATGCTGCATATCACTAAGCAGTTACACAGCCGTCGAAGAACACACTCTGACCCAGCTCTGGTCTCTGGCGGCTCACATTCTTCCCCCCCTCCGGCGGCTCGCATCACCGCTCCCCGCTCTCAGTTTATTTACAGCGCTCACCCCCCGCTGCCCACGCGGCTCACTTCCCCCGCAGACAGATCCCCGCTTAGCGCGGCTCACAGAGCCGGCGCGGGGATGTTCAGAAGCGCTCTGCAGTTTTAAATCTGGCGCCATTTCAGGGGGGGCGGAGCTTGATTGCGCTCTGTACCGCCGGGATCAGCGCGCGCTGGCAGCCAGGTTACAACGCTGCAGCGCGGAGAATGGGACAATCAGAGGACACAGTGAGTTTTTTCAGTGGGGCAGGGGGCAAACTAGAGTGGCATAGTTTGTGTATAGTGTACTACCTCTGCACAGTAACGTGCAGGATACATATAGCTGCTGTGGCTACGCTGCTCCCCGCTCCCTCCCTCCCTCCCTCCCTCCCCTTCTGCCTATTGCTAAGCTAATCTTTGTTAGCACAGTGGTGGATATCCCTGTCTGTCGGGTTTGATTCCCAAAAGGGGAGGATGGGTGAGGGTGACAGATGCTGCCATGAGCTCCAAGACAGCACAGAAAATATACAATGTCACAAGTGTTCTGTAAAATTTACCCAGGGACAGTCTGATAATTCCCTTTTCTCTGACGTCCTAGTGGATGCTGGGAACTCCGTAAGGACCATGGGGAATAGCGGCTCCGCAGGAGACTGGGCACATCTAAAGAAAGCTTTAGGATCACCTGGTGTGCACTGGCTCCTCCCCCTATGACCCTCCTCCAAGCCTCAGATCTCTGTGCCCGAACGAGAAGGGTGCACACTAGGGGCTCTCCTGAGCTCTTAGTGAAAGTTTTAGATTAGGTTTTTTATTTTCAGTGAGACCTGCTGGCAACAGGCTCACTGCATCGAGGGACTAAGGGGAGAAGAAGCGAACTCACCTGCGTGCAGAGTGGATTGGGCTTCTTGGCTACTGGACATTAGCTCCAGAGGGACGATCACAGGTTCAGCCTGGATGGGTCCCGGAGCCGCGCCGCCGGCCCCCTTACAGAGCCAGAAGAGCGAAGAGGTCCGGAAAAATCGGCGGCAGAAGACGGTCCTGTCTTCAGATAAGGTAGCGCACAGCACTGCAGCTGTGCGCCATTGCTCTCAGCACACTTCACACTCCGGTCACTGAGGGTGCAGGGCGCTGTGGGGGGCAGCGCCCTGAGACGCAATAAATCGATAAAAACCTTATATGGCTAAAATAAATGCATCACATATAACTCCTGGGCTATATGGATGCATTTAACCCCTGCCAAAACATACAGAAAAACGGATGATAAGGACGCCGAGAAAGGGGCGGAGCCTATCTCCTCAGCACACTGGCGCCATTTTCCCTCACAGCTCAGTTGGAGGGAAGCTCCCTGGCTCTCCCCTGCAGTCACTACACTACAGAAAGGGGTTAAAAAAGAGAGGGGGGCACAAATTAGGCGCAGTAATTAATCAATACAGCAGCTATAAAGGGAAAAACACTTATATAAGGTTATCCCTGTATATATATATAGCGCTCTGGTGTGTGCTGGCAAACTCTCCCTCTGTCTCCCCAAAGGGCTAGTGGGGTCCTGTCCTCTATCAGAGCATTCCCTGTGTGTGTGCTGTGTGTCGGTACGTTTGTGTCGACATGTATGAGGAGAAAAATGATGTGGAGACGGAGCAGAGTGTCTGTAACAGTGATGTCACCCCCTAGGGGGTCGACACCTGAGTGAATGTACTGTTTGAAATTACGTGATAGTGTCAGCTTTGTATAAAAGACAGTGGTTGACATGAGACAGCCGGCTACTCAGCTTGTGCATGTCCAGACGTCTCATAGGCCGTCAGGGGCTCTAAAGCGGCCGTTACCTCAGATGGCAGATACAGACACCGACACGGATACTGACTCCTGTGTCGACGGTGAAGAGACAACCGTGATTTCCAATAGGGCCACACATTACATGATTGAGGCAATGGAAAATGGTTACACATTTCTGATAATACGAGTACCACCAAAAAGGGGTATTATGTTTGGTGAGGAAAAACTACCTGTAGTTTTCCTGAATCTGAGAAATAAAATGAGGTGTGTGATGATGCGTGGGTTTCCCCCCGATAACAATTGATGATTTCTAAAAAGTTATTGGCAGTATACCTTTTCCCGCCAGAGGTTATGGTGCGTTGGGAAACACCCCCTAGGGGGGATAAGGCGCTCACACGCTTGTAAGAACAAGGGCTCTACCCTCTCCTGAGATGGCCGCCCTTAAGGATCCTGCTGATAAAAGCAGGAGGGTATCCTAAAATGTATTTACACACATAATGGTGTTATACTGTGACCAGCAATCGCCTCAGCCTGGATGGGCAGTGCTGGGTTGGCGTGGTCGGATTCCCTGACTGGAAATATTGATATCCTAGAAAGGACAGTATATTATTGCCTATAGAGCATTTAAAAGATGCATTTCTATATATGCATGATGCACAGCGGAGTATTTGCCGACTGGCATCAAGTATGAGTGCGTTGTCAAATTCTACCAGTAAAGTGGTCAGGTGATGCGGATTCCAAACTGCATTTGGAAGTATTGCCTTAAAAAGGGGACTTTTTGGGTCGGTCTTTCAGAGCTGGTGGCCGCGGCAACAGCTGGGATATCCACGTTTGTACCCCAGGTCGCCTCTCAAAATAAGACGCCGTATTATCAGGCGCAGTCTTTTGTTGGCAAGCGGACAAAGCGTTCCTCTTTTCTGCTCATGACAAAGGGAGAGGAAAAAGGCTGCAGAGATCAGCTAGTTCCCAGGAACAGAAACCCTTTCCCGCCTCTGTCAAGCCCTCAGTATGACGCTAGGGCTTTACAAGGTGGGAGCCCGTTCTCAATGAATTTCAGTGCGCAGTGGGCTCACTCGCAAGTAGACCCCGGGATCCTTCAGGTAATATCTCAGGGGTACACATTGGAATTCGAGACGTCTCCCCCCCCGCCGTTTCCAAAAAAAGTCGGTTTTACCGACGTCTCCCTCTGACAGGGAGGCAGTTTTGGAAGTCATTCACAAGCTGTATTTCCAGCACGTGATAATCAAGGTACCCCTCCTGCAACAGGGAAAGGGGTATTATCCCACACTAGTGTGGTACCGAAGCCAGACGGCTCGGTGGACCGATTCTAAATCTAAAATCTAAAATATTTGAACACTTACATACAGAGGTTCAAATTCAAGATTGAGTCACTCAGAGCAGTGATTGCGAACCTGGAAGAAGGGGATTACATGATGTCTCGGGACATCAAGGATGCTTACCTTCATGTCAAAATTTACCCTTCTCACCAAGGGTACCTCAGGTTTATGGTACAGAACTGTCACTATCAGTTCAGACGCTGCCGTAGGGATGGTCCACGGCACCCCGGGTCTTTACCAAGGTAATGGCCGAAATGATGATAATCCTTCAAAGGAAGGGAATTTTAGTTATCCCTTACTTGGACGATTCCCTGATAAGGGTAAGATCCAGGGAACAGTTGGAGGTCGGTGTAGCGCTATCTCAGGTAGTGTTGCGGCAGCACGATTGGATTATCAATATTCCAAAATCGCAGCTGATTCCGACGACTTGTCTTCTGTTCCTAGGGATGATCCTGGACACAGTCCAGAACAAAGGTGTTTCTCCCGGAAGAGAAAGCCAGGGAGTTATCCGAGCTAGTCAGGAACCTCCAAAAACCGAGCCAAGTTTCAGTGCATCGATGCACATGGGTTCGGGGTAAAAATGGTGGCTTCCTATGAAGCAATCCCATTGGCAGATTCCACGCAAGGACTTTCCAGTGGGACTTACTGGACAAAGGGTCCGGGGTCGCATCTTCAGATGCATCAGCGGATAACCCTGTCACCAAGGACAAGGGTATCCCTCCTGTGGTGGTTGCAGAGTGCTCATCTTCTAGAGGGCCGCAGATTCGGCATTCAGGACGGGGTCCTGGTGACCACGGATGCCAGCCGGCAAGGCTGGGGAGCAGTCACACAGGGAAGGAATATCCAGGGCTTATGGTCAAGCCTGGAGACATCACTTCACATAAATATCCTGAAACTAAGGGCCATTTACAATGCTCTAAGCTTAGCAAGAACTTCTGCTTCAAGGTCAGCCGGTGTTGATCCAGTTGGACAACATCACGGCAGTCACCCACGTAAACAGACAGGGTGGCACAAGAAGCAGGAGGGAAATGGCAGAAGCTGCAAGGATTCTTCGCTGGGCGAAAATTCATGTGATAGCACTGTCAGCAATATTCATTCCGGGAGTGGAAAACTGGGAAGCAGATTTCCTCAGCACGACCTCCACCCGGGAGAGTGGGGACTTCACTCAGAAGTCTTCCATATGATTATAAACCGTTGGGAAAAAACTCGACAGGTATTACGCCAGGTCAAGGGACCCTCAGGCAATAGCTGTAGATGCTCTGGTAACACCATGGGTGTACCAGTCTGTGTATGTGTTCCCCCCTCTGCCTCTCATACCCATGGTACTGAGATTGATAAGAGGGAGAGGAGTAAGCACTATATTCGTGGCTCCGGATTGGCCAAGAAGGACTTGGTAACCGGAACTTCAAGAGATGCTCACGGAGGATCCGTGGCCTCTACCTCTAAGAAGGGACCTGCTCCAGCAAGGACCCTGTCTGTTCCAAGACTTACCGCGGCTGCGTTTGACGGCATGGCGGTTGAACGCCGGATCCTGAAGGGAAAAAAAAAAAAAAGGAATTCCGGATGAAGTCATCCCTATCCTGATCAAAGCCAGGAAGGATGTAACTGCAAAACATTATCACCACATTTGGCGAAAATATGTTGCGTGGTGCGAGGCCAGTAAGGTCCGACGGAGGAAATTCAACTGGGTCGATTCCTACATTTCCTGTAAACAGGAGTGTCTATGGGCCGGAAATTGGGGTCCATTGAGGTTCAAATTTCGGCTCTGTCAATTTTCTTCCAAAAAGAACTCGCTTCAGTCCCTGAAGTTCAGACGTTTGTAAAAGGGGGTACTGCATATACAGCCTCCTTTTGTGCTTCCAGTGGCATTTTGGGATCTCAATGTAGTTTTTGGAGTCCAAAAGTCACATTGGTTGGACCCACTTAAATCTGTGGAGTTAAAATATCTCACAGGAAAAGTGGTCATGCTGTTGGCTCTGGACTGGGCCAGGTGCGTGTCAGAATTGGCGGCTTTATCCTGTAAAAGCCCTTATCTGATTGTCCATTCGGACAGGGCGGTATTGAGGACTCGTCCTCAGTTTCTCCCTAAGGTGGTTTCAGCGTTCACCTGAACCAACCTATTGTGGTGCCTGCGGCAAATAGGGACTTGGAGGACTCCAAGTTGCTAGACGTTGTCAGGGCCGGAAAAATATATGTTTCCAGGACGGCTGGGGTCAGGAAATCTGACTCGCTGTTTATCCTGTATGCACCCAACAAGCTGGGTGCTCCTGCTTCTAAGCAGACTATTGCTCGTTGGATTTGTAGTACAATTCAGCTTGCACGTTCTGTGGCAGGCCTGCCACAGCCAAAATCTGTAAAAGCCCATTCCACAAGGAAGGTGGGCTCATCTTGGGCGGCTGCCCGAGGGGTCTCGGCTTTACAATTGGCCGAGCAGCTACTTGCTCAGGAGCAAATACGTTTGTAAAATTCTACAAATTTGATACCCTGGCTGAGGAGGACCTGGAGTTCTCTCATTGGTGCTGCAGAGTCATCCGCACTCTCCCGCCCGTTTGGGAGCTTTGGTATAATCCCCATGGTCCTTACGGAGTTCCCAGCATCCACTAGGACGTCAGAGAAAATAAGAATTTACTTACCGATAATTCTATTTCTCGTAGTCCGTAGTGGATGCTGGGCGCCCATCCCAAGTGCGGATTGTCTGCAATACTGGTACATGATTATTGTTACCAAAAATTCGGGTTATTGCTGTAGTGAGCCATCTTTTCTAGAGGCTCCTCTGTTATCATGCTGTTAACAGGGTTCAGATCACAGGTTGTACAGTGTGATTGGTGTGGCTGGTATGAGTCTTACCCGGGATTCAAAATCCTTCCTTATTGTGTACGCTCGTCCGGGCACAGTATCCTAACTGAGGCTTGGAGGAGGGTCATAGGGGGAGGAGCCAGTGCACACCAGGTGATCCTAAAGCTTTCTTTAGATGTGCCCAGACTCCTGCGGAGCCGCTATTCCCCATGGTCCTTACGGAGTTCCCAGCATCCACTACGGACTACGAGAAATAGAATTATCGGTAAGTAAATTCTTATTTTATGTGATGGGCTGTTTCACTGGCGAAATCAGTTGAAGGGCTCTCTAGGGCTGTAATCCCCTCCCAAGCCCCATCCTTAAGTCCCCCCCCCCCCCCCCACACACACACACAGGCTTCTACAAAGAGATTGCTAGCCTCTGTTACATGAATATCACGATGATATGCCTCTATTAGATGAGGCGGTGGTAGATATACAGGATACTGATGATCAGGTGTATGAGGACTCTGAACCAGTAGCTCAGGGTATAGAGGCTCTTATTACTGCTATTCGCTCAGTCTTACAGGTGGAGGAGATGGAGCAGGACGCCTTACGCCCTTCAAGGTTTGGCACCAACCAATGCCTGCTGGTGACCTTTCCAGTTTCGGAGGAGCTAGATGCGCTCATAACGGCAGCCTGGAAACATCCAGACGCGAAGTTTCAGGTATCAAGGAAAATTTTGTCTTCCTATCCTTTTCCCGCAGATAGCAGGACGCGTTATGAGACCTCTCCAATTGTGGATCCTTCGGTGTCTCCTCTGCCGGTTCCTGGAGCGACTTCGCTGAGGGAAGTGTCGGATAGGAAGTTGGAATCCACCTTGACGACTTTACTCGGTGGCGGGGGTATTACATCGCCCGGCACAGGTAGGTTGTTGGGTCAACAAGGCGATGGAAGCTTGGGCGGAGCAATTGTCCTCTGGAATTCGTGATGATTAGCCGGTGGATCAACTGATACAGTTGGCAGAACACATCCGTGAATGAGCCCTTTATCTTTGCGAGGCGTCCAAGGACATCTGTATTCTAGGAGCTAGGATTTCCGCTTTGGCAATTTCGTCCCGCAGAGCTCTCTGGCTGCGGCAGTGGCAGGCGGATACGGAGTCCAAAAGGGCAGCAGAAGCGTTGCCCTTTACGGGAGAGGTCCTGTTCGGTAAGGATCTGGATGCCTGGATTTCTCAGGCCACTAGAGGTAAGTCGACTTATCTTCCTTCTGCTGCTCCAGCCCCTCGCAGGCCATATAGGGGTCTCTCCTTTCGATTATTTCGTGCCCTTTCCAGCAGGGGAGGAGTTTCCGCCTCCCGTGGCCATAGGGGTTGAGACAGAGGTTCCACAGCCTCAACCCAGTCAGAGGTTAAGTCTTCCACCGCTACTACCGCATGACAGGCTTCCCTCCCACCTGGGAGACCGCAGGGTGGGAGCTTGTCTGTGGGACTTCAGGGCAACAGAGGAGTTGCCTTGCAGGCAGCGGTCCAGAAGATTCTTTCCACAAAGGTACTGATCCTGTTCCCTCTCATCAGAAACAGGGCTATTACTCAAGCCTGTTTATCGTACTGAAGCCGGACAGTTCGGTCAGGCCAATCCTGAACTTGAAGGATCTCAATCCGTATTTGAGGGTATTCAGGTTCAGGATTGAGTCCCTCAAGTCTGTTATTGCGGGGTTGGAGCAGAACGAGTTTCTGGCGTCCTTGGACATCAGGGATGCATACTTACATGTTCCCCTTTAGCCTCCTCATCGGGCTTTTCTCCAGTTCGCGATACAGGACACTCATTTCCAGTTCCAGGCCCTTCCGTTCGGTCTCTCGTGTGCTCCCAGAGTGTTCACAAAGGTCATGATGGCCCTATTTCGGAAGCAGGGTGTGACGATTGTTCCCTATCTGTACGATCTGTTACTTCAGAAGATCCGGATAACGCAGAAGCTTCTGATTCGGCATGGGTGGATCCTGAACTTCCCGAAGTCTCACTTATGCCCCTCATAACGGTTGCTGTTTTTGGGGATGATTCTCGACACGGCCCGTCAGAAGGCTTTCCTTCCTCAGGACAAGATCCTGTCTTTGCAGACGCTGTTAAGGTCGGTACTTCGACACCGTCGGGTGTCAGTGTATCTCTGCATTCGCCCTCTGGGAAAGATGGTAGCGGCGTTCGAAGCTCTCCCGTACGGTCGCTTCCGCTCTCGACTGTTCCAGCTGTGTCTTCTACATCAGTGATCAGGATCTCATCTATTCCTTCATCAGCGGGTGACGCTATCTCCAAAGGCACGGTCGTCGCTTCTCTGGTGGCTCCAGTCGGCGCATCTGTTAGAAGCAATGCGGTTCGGTGTTGGGATTGGACTCTCCTCACCACGGATGCAAGTCTGCGAGGCTGGGGGACAGTGACCCTCCAACATCAGTTTCGGGGGCGCTGGTCGATTCACAAATTCTCTCTCCCCATAAACATTGTCGAACTACGGCCGGTGTACAACGCCCTACTTTAGGCACATCACCTGCTGCGTGGTCGAGCGGTCAGAGTTCAGTCCGACAACGTCGCGACGGTAGCGTACATCAACCGTCAGGGCGGCACTCGCAGCCGTGCGGCGATGAGGGAGGTCACCAACATCCTTCTCTGAGCGGAGGAGTATGCTCTGTCCTTCTCGGCGATATTCATCCGCGGAGTGGACAATTGGGAAACAGATTACCTCAGCCGACAGGACATGCACCCGGGAGAGTGGTCACTCCATCCCCAGGTGCTTTGTCAGCTGGTCCTCCGGTGGGGAAAACCACAGATTGACCTGATGGCGTCCCGCCTGAACCATCAGCTGCCTCGGTATTACTCTCGAATGAGGGACCTGGCGGCGGCGGCCGTGGATGCCCTCACGGCTCCTTGGAATTTCCAGTTCGTTTACCTCTTTCCTCCTTTCCTATTGTTGCTTCGGGTTCTGCAATGTATCAAGAGAGCCAACGTTCTGGTCCTCCTGGTGGCTCCAGATTGGCCACGCAGAGCTTGGTACTCCACCCTACACCTGTTGTCAGTAGCCGAGCCTTGGCCCCTGCCACTACAGGACAGTCTACTACAACAGTGTCCTTTTCTTTATCCAGACTTACGCAGGCTACGTTTGACGGCGTGGCTGTTGAGAAAGCCATCTTGAAAAGGAAGGGGTTTCCTCGTACGGTTATACCTGCTATGCTTCAGGCTAGAAAGTCAGTCACATCGTCTCACTACTACCGCATTTGGAAGACTTGGGTAGCCTGGTGTGAACGTTGACCGTTTTCTCCTTCAGTTTTTCGCTTGGCCCGCCTTCTCAGTTTTTTGCAGGCGGGTTTCTCGGCAGGCTTAAGACTGGGTTCACTAAAGGTGCAGGTCTCTGCTCTTTTGGTTTTCTTCCAGAAATAGTCAGCCTTGCTGCTGGAAGTTCAGACTTTCTTTCAGGGTGTTTCTACGGATACAGCCTTCCTTTCGCCCTCCAACAGCACCATGGGACCTCAATCTGGTCCTCTTTTTTTTTTTCTGCAGTCTTCGTTGTTTGAGCCTCTGGAATCGGTGGAGATGAAATATCTCACCTGGAAGGTGGTCGTTCTCCTGGCTCTGGCTTCGGCCACACGGGTGTCGGAACTTGGGGCTCTCTTTCTTGTCGACCTCCTTACATGGTGTATCATGCTGATAGGGCCGAGCTCCGTACTCGCATGTCTTTTCTACCTAAGGTGGTGTCTGATTTTCATATCAATCAGCCTCTTGTGGTTCCGGCCCTCTCGGTGGACTCTCCGGATTCGAGATCATTGGACGTTGTCAGGGTGCTCAAGATCTATGTGGATAGGTAGTCGGACATTCGGAAGTCGGACTCTTTGTGTTCTATACGATGCTGCCCGCCGTGGTTGACCGGTTTTCTAAGCAGACTTTGTCCCGATGGAGTCTGCTGACCATCAGACAGGCTTAATTGGCAGCTTCTCAGAAATCTGTCTTCACTTTCAAAGCATGCTACGCGCTCTGTGGAGCCCTCGTGGGCGACTGCCCACGAGGTCTCCATGACTACTTTGTCGGGTGGCTACTTGGTCGGGCCGACGTACGTTTGACACTTTTGCGGCCTCTGCATCGCAGTTTGGCTGAGCGGTTTTACAGGACTCTCGGCGCTCTCCCACCCGTTTTGGGAGCTCTGGGACGTCCCCGTTGTAACTGCGCTCCAGTGGCCCCTAGTGGATGAAGGAGAAATTAGGATTTTGGTACTTATAGATAAATCCCTTTCTCCGATTCCACAGGGGCCACTGGACGCCCACCCAGGGCTCTTTCCTCCTTTTTCGCCTAACGGTTCACAGATCACGTTGTGACTGCTTGTTGGGTTCAGGTTAACCTTTTGTTAGGTTAGGTTCCAGGTTTGTTTCGTGTTATCCTGGTTTACATGGCGGCGTTAACCTCCTCTACTTTAACGTTAGTTTATTCCAGCTCTCCTCGGGCACAGTTTTATGTAGACTGGCTTGGAGGGGAGATAGTAGGGGAGGAGCTAGCCACAGTGTTTGAGTTTCAAACCAGTGTGACTTAAGGAACTGTAACACCACGTTAAGGTCCCATGGTGCCACTGGGGGCACAAAAGGAGGCTGGATGTGCAGCACTCCCTTTACAAAAGTCTGGACTTCTGGGAGAGAAGCCAATTCCTTCTGAAAGTATATAGATAGGGCTGAAATCTGTACCTTAATGGAGCCTAACTTCAGGCCCATATCCACTCCTGTCTGTAAAAAGCGGAGAAAACGGCCCAGGTCGAAATCTTCCGTAGGAGCTTTCTTGGCTTCACACCAAGAAACATATTTCCTCCAGATACGGTGATAATGTTTCGCTGTCGCCTCCTTCCTAGCCCTTATCAGAGTAGGGATGACTTCCTCCGGAATACCTTTCCCAGCTAGGATTCGGTGTTCAACCGCCATGCCGTCAAACGTAACCGCGGTAAGTCTTGGAACACGCAGGGGCCCTGCTGCAATAGGTCCTCCCTGAGAGGAAGAGGCCATGGATCTTCTGTGAGCATCTCCTGAAGATCTGAATACCAGGCCCTTCGAGGCCAATCTGGAACAATGAGTATTGTCTGCACTCTTTTTTTTTCTTCTTATGATTCTCAATATTTTGGAGAGAAGAGGAGGGAATACATAGACAGACTGAAATACCCATGGTGTCACCAGGGCGTCTACCGCTACTGTCTGTGGGTCCCTTGACCTGGCACAATACCTCCGAAGCTTCTTGTTGAGGCGTGACGCCATCATGTCTATTTGAGGAAGTCCCCAGAGACTTGTTATCTCTGCAAAAACTTCTTGATGAAGTCCCCACTCTCCTGGATGGAGATCGTGTCTGCTGAGGAAGTCTGCTTCCCAGTTGTCCACTCCCTGAATGAAGACTGCTAACAGAACGCTTACGTGATTTTCCGCCCAGCGCAGAATCCGTGTGGCTTCCACCATTGCCACTTTGTCCCGCCTTGGCGGTTTACATGAGCCACGGCTGTGACGTCTGATTGAATCAGAACCGGTAGTTCGCGAAGAAGATTCTCCGCTTGTCGTAGGCCATTGTATATGGCCCTTAATTCCATTATGTTGATGTGTAGACAAGCCTCCTGGCTTGACCATGTTCCCTGAAAATTTCTTCCTTGTGTGTCTGCTCGCGTCCATGGTCACCAGATCCCAGTCTTGAATGCCGAACCTGCGACCCTCTAGAACAGTGATTTTCAACCTTTATTACTCGCGGCACACTGAACAATATTTTAAAATTGCCAGGGCACACCATCAGTTCCCCACAGAAAAAAAAATAAAAAACACACATTGGCCCTCACAGTAAAAAAACCCAACACACATACATTGGCCTACACAGAAAAAACAATCACATTGCTCCCCACATAAATCATATTGCTCCCTACATAAATCCTATTGCTCCCCACATGAATTATTCACATTATTTCCCCCATAAATCCTTAAATCCTTATTCTCCCCACATAAATCCTATTGTTCCCCACCTGAGAAATAAAATAACAAATATTAGCCCCTACCGGTCACCTGTCCCTCAGTGGCAGGGTTGTTCATAGTGGAGTGCTGCGAATACTGAGCAGTGGGCGGTCGGGCAGGTGTGGAAGTGGGTGGGCAAGGAAAGCTGTGTATGCAGGCAGGAACTGGAAGATGTGTATGCAGGCGGGTGGGCTGGCTGGGTGGTGAGATGCAGCGTCCGTGACCTATGATATCACACCGCCGCGTCTTCAAGGCATAGGTCACGGTCGGAGCACGACTGATCCTCTAAGAAGAGCCCGGGCCAACAGTTCACTCTGAAAGTGCAGGAAGCTGCTCTGGCTCCGCGGCACACCTTGCAACTGGTCGCGGCACACTAGTGTGCCACGGCACACTGGTTGAAAAAGCCTGCTCTAGAAGGTGAGCACTGTGCAGGCCACCACAGGAGAGACACCCTGGCCCTGGGGGACAGGGTTATTTTCTGATGTATTTGAAGATGGGACCCGGACCACTTGTCCAGAAGGTCCCACTGAAATGTCCTCGCATGAAACCTGCCGAAGGGGATGGCCTCGTAGGTCGCCACCATTTTCCCCAGTACTCGAGTGCATTGATGGACTGACACTTTTTGGTTTTAACAGGTCTCTGACCATGTTCTGGAGTTCCTGGGCTTTTTCCATCTGGAGAAAAACCCTCTTTTGTTCTGTGTCCAGAATCATGCCTAAGAAAGATAGCCGAGTCGTTGGAACCAACTGTGACTTTGGTAGATTTAGAATCCAGCCGTGCTGCTGCAGCACTCTCAGGGAGAGCGACACGCTTTTCAGCAACTGATCTCTCGATCTCGCTTTTATAAGGAGATCGTCTAAGTAAGGGATAATTGTGACTCCTTGCCTGCGCAGGAGCACCATCATTTCCGCCATTACCTTGGTGAAAATCCTCGGGCCCGTGGAAAGCCCAAACGGCAACGTCTGAAACTGGTAATGACAGTCCTGTACAGTGAATCTCCGGTACGCCTGATGAGGGGGCTATATGGGAAATGAAGGTATGCATCCTTTATGTCTAGCGACACCATAAAATCCCCCCCTTCCAGGCTGCAGATAACCGCCCTGACTGATTCCATCTTGAATTTGAACTTTTTCAAGTACAGGTTTAGGGATTTTAAATTTAGAATGGGTCTGACCGAGCCATCCGGTTTCGGGACCACAAATAGGGCTGAATAGTACCCCTTCCCCTGTTGAACTAGGGGAACCTCGACAACCACTTGTTGTTGACACAGTTTTAGCTGCAATCCAAAAACTATCTCCCTTTCTGGGGAAGAAGCTGGTAAAGCCGATTTGAAAAACCGGCGAGGAGGCACGTCTTCGAATTCAAGCTTGTAGCCTTGGGATACAATTTCCATTGCCCAAGGATCCACGTCTGACTGAACCCAGACGTGGGTGAAGAGTCGAAGACGTGCCCCCACTGGTGCGGACTACTCAGTGGAGCCCCAGCGCCATGCGGTGGATTTAGTAGAAGCCGGGGAGGACTTCTGCTCCTGGGAACTAGCCGTAGCAGGCATTCTTTTCCCTCTACCCTTACCTCTGGCGAGGAAGGAAGAGCCCTGACCTCTTCTAGACTTATGCGACCGAAAGGACTGCATCTGATATTGTGGTGTTTTCTTTTGCTGTGGGGGAACATAAGGTAAAAAAGTAGATTTACCCGCGGTAGCTGTGGAAACCAGGTCCGCGAGACCTTCCCCAAATAAAACCTCACCCTTGTAAGGCAAAACTTCCATATGCCTCTTTGAGTCGGCATCACCCGTCCATGGGTGGGTCCACAGGGCTCGCCTAGCAGAAATCGCCATGGCGGTGGCTCTCGAACCTAGCAGCCCAACGTCTCTCTGAGCGTCTCTCATATATTTAATGTGAGCTAAGGTCAATAAAATGGTATCCCTATGTAGGGTATCAATGTCAGCTGACAAGGTATCTACCCAAGCTGCTACAGTGCTACAAACCCAAGCCGACGCTATTGCCGGTCTGAGCAAGGCACCCGTATGTGTATGAATTGATTTTAAGGTAGTCTCCTGTTTCCGATCAGCAGGATCCTTTAGGGCCGCCGTGTCTGGAGACGGTAGCGCCACCTTTTTGGACAAGCGTGTTAAAGCCTTGTCCACCTTGGGTGAGGATTCCCGCCGTAACCTGTCCTGTGCCGGGAAAGGATACGCGATAAGAATTCTCTTGGGAATCTGCAGTCTCTTGTCTGGGGTTTCCCAAGCCTTTTCAGATAACTCATTCAGCTCATGAGATGGGGGAAAAGTTACCTCAGGTTTCTTTTCCTTAACCATGTGTACCCTCGTGTCAGGGACAGAGGGGTCATCTGTGATATGCAAAACATCTTTTATTGCAATAATCATATAATGAATACTTTTGGTCACCCTTGGGTGTAACCTCGCATCATCGTAGTCGACACTGGAGTCAGAATCCGTGTCGGTATCAGTGTCTGCTACTTGGGACAGTGGACGTTTCTGAGACCCTGAAGGGCCCTGTGACACAGTCAAAGCCATGGATTGACTCCCTGTTTTATCCCTGGACTCTGCTTTGTCCAATCTCTTATGTAATAAAGACACATTTGCATTTAAAACATTCCACATATCCAACCAATCAGGTGTCGGTGTTGCCGACGGAGACACCACAATCGCCTGCTTCACCTCCTCCCTAGATGAGCCTTCCGCTTCAGACATGCCGACACACACGTACCGACACCCCCACACACTCAGGGATATATCGATATGGAGACAGTCCCCCAATAAGGCCCTTTGGAGAGACCGAGAGAGAGTATGCCAGCACACACCCAGCGCCACCAGACACTGGAATAAAATCCCAGTTAGTACAACGCTTTTATAGAAATATATATATAATTACACTCACTGCGCCAATTAAATGTGCCCCCCCTCTTTTTTGCCCTCTGTAACCGTGTTCAGCAGGGGAGAGTCCGGGGAGCCAGCTTCTCTGCAGTGTGCTGTAGAGAAAATGGCGCTGATTAGTGCTGGAGGATCAAGCTCTGCCCCCTCAGCGGCGGGCTTCGGTCCCGCTCAAATTATTTATACTGGGGTTTTTTGTTTTTTTCATATACTGCCTCCGCAGTATCTAATCCATATGCCAGTGTCCCTTGAGGTTAATATTGCTGCCCAGGGCGCCCGTCCTGCACCCTTACAGTGCCCTGTGTGTATGTGTGGGAGCAATAGCGCGCAGCGTTACCTCAGTGAAGATCTGAAGTCTTCTGCCGCCTTTTGAAGTCTTCTTTCTTCTCAATACTCACCCGGCTTCTTCCGGCTCTGCGAGGAGGACGGCGGGCGAGGCTCCGGGACGAACGGCGAGGGTGAGACCTGCGTTCCGACCCTCTGGAGCTAATGGTGTCCAGTAGCCTAAGAAGCAGAGCCTATCATTTAAGTAGGTCTGCTTCTCTCCCCTCAGTCCCACGATGCAGGGAGCCTGTTGCCAGCAGTGCTCCCTGAAAATAAAAAACCTAACAAAGTCTTTTTCAGAGAAACTCAGTAGAGCTCCCCTAGTGTGTGTCCAGTCTCCTCTGGGCACAGGATCTAACTGAGGTCTGGAGGAGGGGCATAGAGGGAGGAGCCAGTGCACACCCATTCTAAAGTCTTTAGAGTGCCCATGTCTCCTGCGGAGCCCGTCTATACCCCATAGTCCTTATGGAGTCCCCAGCATCCTCTAGGACGTAAGAGAAAAGAGGGGTAGCTGTGGTGGGCTCCTTTAGGGGTGTTCAGACTCCACTTGGGGCATGGGGCGGCTGCAGCAGCAGCTGTCGGTTGTTATCCACCATCTTGGAAAAATGGAGTTTCCTTCCCCTCGTGCCCCACCGCGTGTTCCCTTCCCCTCGTGCCCCACCGCGTGTTCCCTTCCCCTCGTGCCCCACCGCGTGTTCCCTTCCCCTCGTGCCCCACCGCGTGTTCCCTTCCCCTCGTGCCCCACCGCGTGTTCCCTTCCCCTCGTGCACCACCTCGTGTTCCCTTCCCCTTGTGTTCCCATCCTCTCGTGCACCACCTTCCGGAGAGCCCTCTCGGGGACATAGCCACTTCCAGGGTATATGATGATAAGAAGGGAGAGGACCGCCTGGGAGTCTGAGTGGGAATACCTGCTGGTTGCTGTGACTGATATCGGCCAGAACTTGGCGTGTAGAGTGCTGTGTTTCCCAGTAGCACTGAGGGTAACGTCTGTCTTCTGGCAAGTGTTAAAATTGTGTTGTCTGGGGACCCTGTACGCTCAGTTACCCCGGCTCTAACCCAGCTATGCTGATCCCATGGCTTGTTCTCTTGCTCATGTAGTTCCACTGGTGTCTAGCTCGCTGGAGTTGTGTAGTCCCCTCCTCACCTCCATGGAAGTATCTGGTTTGGCCTCTAGACCCAGGGACATGAGTCTCCTGGTTGTGTGAGGTGCTCACCTGAGGTTCTGCCAGTGCATGAAATTGATTATACTCCTTGCAAAAACCTGGATGTTCTGGTTACTTAGTGAATGTCCACTAGTTCTCTAGACCTGTGATGAGCCCGTATCTGACTCTCCATTTCATGAGGCCGGTGTCTGAGGCATGGAGGTTGATGCTTTGGGCCAGCAAGGAATGCGTTTCTTTGTATGGGTGGTACACCAAGCACTGTAAGCCATGGAAATAACATTCTAGGTTTAAGTATAAGGTGAGCGGTCTGATTCTTCCTCTGATCTGGATAGTCAGGTGGCTGGCAGACTCTACGTTCCAAGTCCCAGGCAGAGTTTTGGCCAAATATCCTCTTCCTAATGATCTGATATGGCGGATTTTCTTCTGGTGCTGGATACCATTCTCAGACATTAACCATGTTGCAGGGTGGACGATGCAGACAAGCTGGTACAGATGTTTCCTAATACAGCCAGCCTCAATACACAATGCCTGGCGCGAGTAAGCGCGCTACTTTCCGTGCAACTCTGTTAATGTCAGGAGAATTTTTGTGGTTTTTTTTTTTGCCGAAAAATACATCTTTGCAGCAGTGTGTCTAGGGCACACGAGGAGACTGACAATGTGATACGACACGTGTATATTGTGTGTGACTGAGACATTCTAGCACTTTGTATACAGATTCAGAGTTTTAGTTGCACACGTACAAGTGTCATGCGTCAAATTAATCGGCACAATCGCCTTGTGTGTCCTAGTTGCATTGTGTTGTCAAAAAGAGGGTCTGTTTGCCATTACTACAGCAGCGATATATGTGGACATATCTGTCGGTACGTAGTCGATGTGATCAAGGAGGTTATTCTACACATTGATTCCAAAGCAGAGTAGGTTTTATTATAGAGAACAGGATACACATGTATAAGACAAACAGCCGTTAATACGATGTTATCAATCTCTCTTGGGCTAAGTACTATACACCTGTAGAGTGCTGTGACACTCCAATAACACAGTGACAGACTTGTGCGTATGCGGATACTTTTATAGAGGCATGTGAACATGTCTGATCTTTGAAGTTTGGTGAAAATGTACTCAGACGTGTAATGTTGTTCAGATGGTTAAGTTATGCATGTAGCTTATACAGATGTGGTCAAATTTTTTGGTACCCTACCATGAATAAAGAACCTTTATTTCTCTAACGTCCTAGTGGATGCTGGGGACTCCGTCAGGACCATGGGGAATAGCGGCTCCGCAGGAGACAGGGCACAAAAGCAAGCTTTTAGGATCACATGGTGTGTACTGGCTCCTCCCCCTATGACCCTCCTCCAAGCCTCAGTTAGGTTTTTGTGCCCGGCCGAGAAGGGTGCAATCTAGGTGGCTCTCTTAAAGAGTTGCTTAGAAAAAGTTTTTAGGTTCTTTATTTTCAGTGAGTCCTGCTGGCAACAGGCTCACTGCATCGAGGGACTTAGGGGAGAGATTTTCAACTCACCTGCGTGCAGGATGGATTGGATTCTTAGGCTACTGGACATAGCTCCAGAGGGAGTCGGAACACAGGGCTCGCCCTGGGGTTCGTCCCGGAGCCGCGCCGCCGACCCCCCTTGCAGACGCTGAAGATGAAGAGGTCCGGAACCAGGCGGCAGAAGACTCTCAGTCTTCATCAGGTAGCGCACAGCACTGCAGCTGTGCGCCATTGTTGTCAGCACACTTCACACAGCGGTCACGGAGGGTGCAGGGCGCTGGGGGGGGGGCGCCCTGGGCAGCAATGTATAATACCTGTATGGCGAAAAATACATCACATATAGCCCTTGAGGCTATATGGATGTATTTAACCCCTGCCAGATATCTAAAACTCCGGAGAAGAAGCCCGCCGAAAAGGGGGCGGGGCCTATTCTCAGCACACAGCGCCATTTTCCCTCACAGAAAGGCTGGTGGGAAGGCTCCCATGATCTCCCCTGCACTGCACTACAGAAACAGGGTTAAAACAGAGAGGGGGGGCACTGATTTGGCGATATGTATATATATTAAAATGCTATAAAAGGAACACTTATATAAAGGTTGTCCCTGGATAATTATAGCGTTTTGGTGTGTGCTGGCAAACTCTCCCTCTGTCTCCCCAAAGGGCTAGTGGGTCCTGTCCTCTATCAGAGCATTCCCTATGTGTGTGCTGTATGTCGGTACGTGTGTGTCGACATGTATGAGGAAAATATTGGTGAGGAGGCGGAGCAAATTGCCTGTAATGGTGATGTCACTCTCTAGGGAGTCGACACCGGAATGGATGGCTTATTTATGGAAATTACGTGACCATGTCAACACGCTGCAAGCCGGTTGACGACATGAGAGGGCCGGCGAACAAATTAGTATCTGTCCAGGCGTCTCAAACACCGTCAGGGGCTGTAAAATGCCCATTTACCTCAGTCGGTCGACACAGACCCAGACACGGACACTGATTTCAGTGTCGACGGTGAAGAAACAAACGTATTTTCTTTTAGGGCCACACGTTAAGGGCAATGAAGGAGGTGTTACATATTTCTGATACTCCAAGTACCACAAAAAAGGGTATTATGTGTGAGGTGAAAAAACTACCTGTAGTTTTTCCTGAATCAGATAAATTAAATGAAGTGTGTGATGATGCGTGGGTTTCCCCCGATAGAAAATTATTGGCGGTATACCCTTTCCCGCCAGAAGTTAAGGCGCGGTGGGAAACACCCCTCAGGGTGGATAAGGCGCTCACACGCTTATCAGAACAAGTGGCGGTACCATCTACGGATAGGGCCGTACTTAAGGAGCCAGCTGATAGGAGGCTGAAAAATATCCTAAAAAGTATACACACACATGCTGGTGTTATACTGCGACCAGCGATCGCCTCAGCCTGGATGTGCAGAGCTGAGGTGGCTTGGTCGGATTCCCTGACTAAAAATATTGATACCTTTGACAGGGACAGTATTTTATTGACTATAGAGCATTTAAAGGATGCATTTCTATATATGCGAGATGCGCAGAGGGATATTTGCACTCTGGCATCAAGAGTAAATGCGATGTCCATATCTGCAAGAAGATGTTTATGGACACGACAGTGGTCAGGTGATGCAGATTCCAAACGGCACAAAGATGTATTGCCGTATAAAGGGGAGGAGTTATTTGGGGTCGGTCCATGGGACCTGGTGGCCAGGGCAACTGCTGGAAAATCCACCGTTTTTTACCCTAAGTCACATCTCTGCAGAAAAAGACACCGTCTTTTCAGCCTCAGTCCTTTCGTCCCTATAAGAGTCATATCTGCCCAGGGATAGAGGAAAGGGAAGAAGACTGCAGCAGGCAGCCCATTCCCAGGAACAGAAGCCCTCCACCGCTTCTACCAAGTTCTCAGCATGACGCTGGGACCGTACAGGACCCCTGGATCCTACAAGTAGTATCCAAGGGGTACAGATTGGAATGTCGAGAGGTTTCCCCCCTCGCAGGTTCCTGTAGTCTGCTATACCAATGTCTCCCTCCGACAGGGAGGCAGTATTGAAAACAATTCACAAGCTGTATTCCCAGCAGGTGATAATAAAATTACCCCTCCGACAACAAGGAAAGGGGTATTACTCTACACTATATGGTGGTACTGAAGGCTAGGTGAGACCTATTCTAAATCTGAAAAATTTGAACACTTGCAAGGGTTCAAATCCAGATGGAGTCACTCAGAGCAGTGATAACAAAGAACAAGGGGACTATATGGTGTCCCGGGACATCAGGGATGCTTACCTCCATGTCCCAAAATTTGCCTTTTCTCACCAAGGGTACCTCAGGTTCGTGGTACAGAACTGTCACTATCAGTTTCAAGACGATGCCGTTGGATTGTCCAAGGCACCCCGGGTCCTTACCAAGGTAATGACCGAAAGGAGGATTCGTCTTCAAAGAAAATGGACGACCTCCTGATAAGAACAAGGTCCAGAGAACAGTTGGAGGTCGGAGTAGCACTATCTCAAGTAGTTCTACGACAGCACGGGTGGATTCTAAATATTCCAAAACCGCAGTTGTTCCGACGACACGTCTGCTGGTCCTAGGGATGATTCTGGACACAGTCCAGGAAAAGGTGTTTCTCCCAGAGGAGAAAGCCAGGGAGTTATCCGAGCTAATCGGGATCCTCCTAAAACCAGGAAAAGTCAGTGCATCATTGCACAAGAGTCCTGGTAAAAATGGTGGCTTATTACGAAGCGCTTCCATTCGGCAGATTTCACGCAAGAACTCTTCAGTGGGATCTGCTGGACAAATGGTCCGGATCGCATCTTCAGATGCATCAGCGGATAACCCTATATCCAAGGACAAGGGTGTCTCTCCTGTGGTGATTACAGAGTGCTCATCTTCTAGAGGGCCGCAGATTCGGCATTCAGGATTGGATGCTGGTGACCACGGAGGCCAGCCTGAGAGGCTGGGGAGCAGTCACACAAGGAGTGTGATCAAGTCTGGAGAATTCTCTCCACATAAATATACTGGAGCTAAGAGCAAATTTATAATGCTCTAAGCTTAGCAAGACCTCTGCTTCAAGGTCAGCCGGTATTGATCCAGTGGGATAACATCACGGCAGTCGCCCACGTAAACAGAAAGGGCGGCACAAGAAGCAGGAGGGCAGTGGCAAAACTGCAAGGATTTTTCGCTAGGCGGAAAATCATGTGATAGCACTGTCAGCAGTGTTCATTCCGGGAGTGGACGACTGGGAAGCAGACTTCCTCAGCAGGCACGACCTCCACCCGGGAGAGTGGGAACTTCATCTGGAAGTTTTCCGCATGATTGTGAACCGTTGGGAAAGACCAAAGGTGGACATGATGGCGTCCCGCCCGAACAAAAAATGGGACAGGTATTGCGCCAGGTCACGAGACCTTCAGGCGATAGCTGTGGACGTCCTGGTAACACCGTGGGTGTAACAGTCGGTGTATGTGTTCCCTCCTCTGCTTCTCATAACCAAGGTATTGAGAATTATAAGACATAGAGGAGTAAGAACTATACTCGTGGCTCCGGATTGGCCAAGAGGGACTTGGTAACCGGAACTTCAAGAGATGCTCACAGAGGACTAATGGCCTCGGGAGCTAAGAAGGGATTTGCTTTCAGCAAGTACCATGTCTGTTCCAAGAGGAACCGTGGCATCGGCCTTTAAGAAAGGACCTGCTCCAGCAGGGACCTTGTCTGTTCCAAGACTTACCGCGACTGCGTTTGACGGCATGGCGGTTTGAACGCCGGATCCTAAGGGAAAAGGCATTCCGGAAGAGGTCATACCTACCCTGGTCAAAGCCAGGAAGGAGGTGACCGCACAACGTTATCACCACATGTGGTAAAAATATGTTGCGTGGGTGAGGCCAGGAAGGCCCCACGAAAAAAAATTCAACTAGGTCGATTTCTGCACTTCCTGCAAACAGGAGTGTCTATGAGCCTCAAATTGGGGTCCATTAAGGTTCAAGTTTCGGCCCTATAGATTTTCTTCCAGAAAGAATTGGCTTCAGTTCCTGAAGTCCAGACGTTTGTCAAGGGAGTATTGCATATACAGCCCTTGTGTGCCTCCAGTGGCACCGTGGGATCTCAACGTAGTGTTGGGATTCCTCAAATCATATTGGTTTGAACCACTCAAATCTGTGGATTTGAAATATCTCACATGGAAAGTGACCATGCTGTTGGCCCTGGCCTCGGCCAGGCGATTGTCAAAATTGGCGGCTTTGTCTTACAAAAGCCCATATTTGATTTTCCATTCGGACAGGGCAGAACTGCGGACTCGTCCCCAGTTTCTTCCTAAGGTGGTGTCAGCGTTTCACCTGAAACAACCTATTGTGGTGCCTGCGGCTACTAGGGACTTGGAGGATTCCAAGTTGCCAGACGTTGTCAGGGCCCTGAAAATATATATATATATATATATATATAATTCCAGGACGGCTGGAGTCAGAAAGTCTGACTTGCTGTTTATATTGTAGGCACCCAAAAAGCTGGGTGCTCCTGCTTCTAAGCAGACTATTGCTCGTTGGATTTGTAGTACAATTCAGCTTGCACATTCTGTGGCAGGCCTGCCACAGCCAAAATCTGTAAATGCCCATTCCACAAGGAAGGTGGGCTCATCTTGGGCGGCTGCCCGAGGGGTCTCGGCTTTACAACTTTGCCGAGCAGCTACTTGGTCAGGGGCAAACACGTTTGCAAAATTCTACAAATTTGATACCCTGGCTGAGGAGGACCTGGAGTTCTCTCATTCGGTGCTGCAGAGTCATCCACACTCTCCCGCCCGTTTGGGAGCTTTGGTATAATCCCCATGGTCCTGACGGAGTCCCCAGCATCCACTAGGACGTTAGAGAAAATAAGATTTTACTTACCGATAAATCTATTTCTCATAGTCCGTAGTGGATGCTGGGCGCCCATCCCAAGTGCGGATTGTCTGCATTACTTGTACATAGTTATTGTTACAAAAAATCGGGTTATTATTGTTGTGAGCCATCTTTTTTAGAGGCTACTTCATTGTTATCATACTGTTAACTGGGTTCAAATCACAAGTTGTACGGTGTGATTGGTGTGGCTGGTATGAGTCTTACCCGGGATTCAAGATCCTTCCTTATTGTGTACGCTCGTCCGGGCACAGTACCTAACTGAGGCTTGGAGGAGGGTCATAGGGGGAGGAGCCAGTACACACCATGTGATCCTAAAAGCTTGCTTTTGTGCCCTGTCTCCTGCGGAGCCGCTATTCCCCATGGTCCTGACGGAGTCCCCAGCATCCACTACGGACTATGAGAAATAGATTTATCGGTAAGTAAAATCTTATTTTCCTCAGGGTCCATAGGCATCCACAGGGGTGACCTTGGGATATGATGATGGAGACCAGGAACAGGCATCAAACAGTTAAGCTTTTTGCTCCCAAGATGCAATGGACTTTATCCCTCATGCACTGCCTGCAGCTCAGGTCACAGTTGTAACAGCGGGGTCACTTTTAAGCAGCCCAAGCTTTATTTTGTTGATTTAAACTTTTATTTACTTTTATCTTCTGAGCAAGCAGTGCTAGGCAGTCCTCTGGACGCCAGCGCTGCTGCAACACCGCAATGGTGAGGTACTTTCGGAGGGCGCCGTGCTAGCAGGGGCACACAGGTCGGTCCAGGACGGCAGCCAGACACATGGGGGCAGGTAAGGCAGGCTTCCACTTGTGGGACCTGTGCGTTAGCAGTCCATACGTCCGGTCCTGGTAGATAGACCAGAGGAGCTGATGTGCACCTGGGCCGCGGACTGCACTAGACCACCAGGGCTGATTGTACTGGCGCTGGGGTCCCTTTTACACAGGCCAGCGAACCGGTGGCTTAAGTCAGCAAGGGGAGGTCAGCGGCCCCCCCAGCCCAGGGTGCCATTCCACAGCAGTCTTCCCGCCTCTGAGCTGCCCCTTCTCCTCCCTCTGTGAGACAAACGGCAGCCATCTTCAGCTCTGCAAGTCTCCGGGAACGCTGGGTCCAGTCTCCCTGTATACCTTCCTTAGAAGGTATAATACTGTTTTATGTTACTGTGTGAGCCCTCACCACCTCGCGTCCCGTCCCGAGTCACAGAATGGAGTTTAGGTCACATGGGACCTGGCCAATTAGGGGACTTCCGCTTACCGTCAGTAACCGCCTGTTATGGACTCCACCCACTGAGCAGTGGGCAGGTACTATAATGCCACCACCAGACTCCTTTGCCGTGGCGTCTGGAACCCTGGTTCTGCTCTGTATGCGTCGACACGCTGTCTTACCACACCTGTGTGGTATTGATGAATCCTCAATTGTCGCTTGCCTAAGCACAGCGCGGTAGCAGGTGAAAGGCGGAGCTTCGAGACGCTTGGTGTACCCTGGACAGCTGGAAAATGGAGTTGGGTTTCGCCTAGCCCTGCAGGTCACAAGAAGCGGTCATCTTGAGGCAGAAGATGTTTTATTTGCCCAGTCTTAAAAAGACTTCGCTATTGCTAGGGGCAACAGATGTTTACAGCAGAGTGCAAATGGTATAATGCACTTTCTGCAGCAGGGTACATTGGTTTCCACAGGAAAACATTGGGATTGTAGAGTGGGTTTTGATCCAGAGGCACCAACAGGCTAAAGCTTTAGCTCTCCCAGGATGCATTGGGACTAGTGATGTGCACCGGAAATTTTTTGGTTTTGGGTTTGGTTCCGCGGCCGTGTTTTGGATTCGGACGCGTTTTAGCAAAACCTCACCGAAAATTTTTTGTCGGATTCGGGTGTGTTTTGGATTCGGGTGTTTTTTTCAAAAAACCCTAAAAAACAGCTTAAATCATAGAATTTGGGGGTCATTTTGATCCCATAGTATTATTAACCTCAATTACCATAATTTCCACTCATTTCCAGTCTATTCTGAACACCTCACAATATTATTTTTAGTCCTAAAATTTGCACCGAGGTCGCTGGATGGCTAAGCTAAGCGACACAAGTGGCCGACACAAACACCTGGCCCATCTAGGAGTGGCACTGCAGTGTCAGGCAGGATGGCCCTTCCAAAAAATAGTCCCCAAACAGCACATGATGCAAAGAAAAAAGAGGCGCACCAAGGTGGCTGTGTGACTAAGCTAAGCGACACAAATGGCCGACACAAACACCTGGCCCATCTAGGAGTAGCACTGCAGTGTCAATCAAGACAGGATGGCCCTTCCAAAAAATTGTCCCCAAACAGCACATGATGCAAAGAAAAAAGAGGCGCACCAAGGTGGCTGTGTGACTAAGCTAAGCGACACAAGTGGCCGACACAAATACCTGGCCCATCTAGGAGTGGCACTGCAGTGTCAATCAAGACAGGATGGCCCTTCCAAAAAATTGTCCCCAAACAGCACATGATGCAAAGAAAAAAAGAGGCGCACCAAGGTGGCTGTGTGACTAAGCTAAGCGACACAAGTGGCCGACACAAACACCTGGCCCATCTAGGAGTGGCACTGCAGTGTCAGGCAGGATGGCCCTTCCAAAAAAATGTCCCCAAACAGCACATGATGCAAAGAAAAATGAAAGAAAAAAGAGGTGCAAGATGGAATTGTCCTTGGGCCCTCCCACCCACCCTTATGTTGTATAAACAGGACATGCACACTTTAACGAACCCATCATTTTAGCGACAGGGTCTGCCACATGACTGTGACTGAAATGACTGGTTGGTTTGTGCCCCCACCAAAAAAGAAGCAATCAATCTCTCCTTGCACAAACTGGCTCTACAGAGGCAAGATGTCCACCTCATCATCATCCTCCGATTCCTCACCCCTTTCACTGTGTACATCCCCCTCCTCACAGATTATTAATTCGTCCCCACTGGAATCCACCATCTCAGGTCCCCGTGTACTTTCTGGAGGCAATTGCTGCTGGTGAATGTCTCCACGGAGGAATTGATTATAATTTATTTTGATGAACATAATCTTCTCCACATTTTCTGGAAGTAACCTCGTACGCCGATTGCTGACAAGGTGAGCGGCTGCACTAAACACTCTTTCGGAGTACACACTGGAGGGAGGGCAACTTAGGTAGAATAAAGCCAGTTTGTGCAAGGGCCTCCAAATTGCCTCTTTTTCCTGCCAATATACGTACGGACTGTCTGACGTGCCTACTTGGATGCGGTCACTCATATAATCCTCCACCATTCTTTCCATGGTGAGAGAATCATATGCAGTGACAGTAGACGACATGTCAGTAATCGTTGGCAGGTCCTTCAGTCCGGACCAGATGTCAGCACTCGCTCCAGACTGCCCTGCATCACCGCCAGCGGGTGGGCTAGGAATTCTTAGCCTTTTCCTCGCACCCCCAGTTGCGGGAGAATGTGAAGGAGGAGATGTTGACGGGTCACGTTCCGCTTGACTTGACAATTTTCTCACCAGCAGGTCTTTGAACCTCTGCAGACTTGTGTCTGCCGGAAAGAGAGATACAACGTAGGTTTTAAATCTAGGATCGAGCACGGTGGGCAAAATGTAGTGCTTTGATTTCAACAGATTGACCACCCGTGAATCCTGGTTAAGCGAATTAAGGGCTCCATCCACAAGTCCCACATGCCTAGTGGAATCGCTCTGTTTTAGCTCCTCCTTCAATGTCTCCAGCTTCTTCTGCAAAAGCCTGATGAGGGGAATGACCTGACTCAGGCTGGCAGTGTCTGAACTGACTTCACGTGTGGCAAGTTCAAAGGGTTGCAGAACCTTGCACAACGTTGAAATCATTCTCCACTGTGCTTGAGTCAGGTGCATTCCCCCTCCTTTGCCTATATCGTGGGCAGATGTATAGGCTTGAATGGCCTTTTGCTGCTCCTCCATCCTCTGAAGCATATAGAGGGTTGAATTCCACCTCGTTACCACCTCTTGCTTCAGATGATGGCAGGGCAGGTTCAGGAATGTTTGGTGGTGCTCCAGTCTTCTGTACGCGGTGCCTGAATGCCGAAAGTGGCCCGCAATTCTTCGGGCCACCGACAGCATCTCTTGCACGCCCCTGTTGTTTTTTAAATAATTCTGCACCACCAAATTCAATGTATGTGCAAAACATGGGACGTGCTGGAATTTGCCCAGATGTAATGCACGCACAATATTGCTGGCGTTGTCCGATGTCACAAATCCCCAGGAGAGTCCAATTGGGGTAAGCCATTCTGCGATGATCTTCAGTTGCCGTAAGAGGTTGTCAGCTGTGTGCCTATTCTGGAAAGCGGTGATACAAAGCGTAGCCTGCCTAGGAACGAGTTGGCGTTTGCGAGATGCTGCTACTGGTGCCGCCGCTGCTGTTCTTGCTGCGGGAGGCAATACATCTACCCAGTGGGCTGTCACAGTCATATAGTCCTGAGTCTGCCCTGCTCCAGTTGTCCACATGTCCGTGGTTAAGTGGACATTGGGTACAACTGCATTTTTTAGGACACTGGTGAGTCTTTTTCTGAGGTCTGTGTACATTTTCGGTATCGCCTGCCTAGAGAAATGGAACCTAGATGGTATTTGGTACCGGGGACACAGTACCTCAATCAAGTCTATAGTTGCCTCTGAATTAACGATGGATACCGGAACCACGTTTCTCACCGCCCAGGCTGCCGAGGCCTGAGTTATCTGCTTTGCAGCAGGATGACTGCTGTGATATTTCATCTTCCTCGCAAAGGACTGTTGGACAGGCAATTGCTTACTGGAAGTAGTACAAGTGGTCTTCCGACTTCCCCTCTTGGATGACCATCGACTCCCAGCAGCAACAACAGCAGCGCCAGCAGCAGTAGGCGTTACACGCAAGGATGCATCGGAGGAATCCCAGGCAGGAGAGGACTCGTCAGACTTGACAGTGACATGGCCTGCAGGACTATTGGCTTTCCTGGGTAAGGAGGAAATTGACACTGAGGGAGTTGGTGGTGTGGTTTGCAGGAGCTTGGTTACAAGAGGAAGGGATTTACTGGTCAGTGGACTGCTTCCGCTGTCACCCAAAGTTTTTGAACTTGTCACTGACTTATGATGAATGCGCTGCAGGTGACGTATAAGGGAGGATGTTCCGAGGTGGTTAACGTCCTTACCCCTACTTATTACAGCTTGACAAAGGCAACACACGGCTTGACACCTGTTGTCCGCATTTGTGTTGAAATAATTCCACACCGAAGAGCTGATTTTTTTTGTATTTTGACCAGGCATGTCAAGGGCCATATTCCTCCCACGGACAACAGGTGTCTCCCCGGGTGCCTGACTTAAACAAACCACCTCACCATCAGAATCCTCCTTGTCAATTTCCTCCCCAGCGCCAGCAACACCCATATCCTCATCCTGGTGTACTTCAACACTGACATCTTCAATTTGACTATCAGGAACTGGACTGCGGGTGCTCCTTACAGCACTTGCAGGGGGCGTGCAAATGGTGGAAGGCGCATGCTCTTCACGTCCAGTGTTGGGAAGGTCAGGCATCGCAACCGACACAATTGGACTCTCCTTGGGGATTTGTGATTTCGAAGAACGCACAGTTCTTTGCTGTGCTTTTGCCAGCTTGAGTCCTTTCATTTTTCTAGCGAGAGGCTGAGTGCTTCCATCCTCATGTGAAGCTGAACCACTAGCCATGAACATAGGCCAGGGCCTCAGCCGTTCCTTGCCACTCCGTGTGGTAAATGGCATATTGGCAAGTTTACGCTTCTCCTCAGACGCTTTTAATTTTGATTTTTGGGTCATTTTACTGAACTTTTGTGTTTTGGATTTGACATGCTCTCTACTATGACATTGGGCATTGGCCTTGGCAGACGACGTTGATGGCATTTCATCGTCTCGGCCATGACTAGTGGCAGCAGCTTCAGCACGAGGTGGAAGTGGATCTTGATCTTTCCCTTTAACCTCCACATTTTTGTTCTCCATTTTTTAATGTGTGGAATTATATGCCAGTATCAATAGCAATGGCCTACTACTATATATACTGCGCACAACTAAAATGCACCACAGGTATAGGATGTAGATGGATAGTATACTTAATGGATGACGACACAGAGGTAGGTAGTACAGCAGTGGCCTACCGTACTGCTATAAGTATATATATAATAAACTGGTGGAAAATGTCGGCAAACTGCAAAACTGTCTAAAATGCACCACAGGTATAGAATGTAGATGGATAGTATACTTAATGGATGACGAGTGACGACACAGAGGTAGGTACAGCAGTGGCCTACCGTACTGCTATATATAGTATACTGGTGGACACTGTCAGCAAACTGCAAAACTAAAATGCACCACAGGTATAGAATGTAGATGGATAGTATACTTAATGACGAGTGACGACACAGAGGTAGGTACAGCAGTGGCCTACCGTACTGCTATAAGTATATATATAGTATACTGGTGGACACTGTCAGCAAACTGCAAAACTAAAATGCACCACAGGTATAGAATGTAGATGGATAGTATACTTAATGGATGACGAGTGACGACATAGAGGTAGGTACAGCAGTGCACTCTGCACTGTACTCCTCCTATATAATATTATACTGGTGGTCCCCAGTCCCCACAATAAAGCAGCACAGATATGGAGTGTTTTTCAGGCAGACAACGTATACTGGTGGTCACTGTCAGCAAAACTCTGCACTGTACTCCTGCTATAGCTGCTCCCCAGTCCCCACAATAAAGCAGTGTGAGCACTCAGCACAGATATATCATGCAGCACACTGAGCACAGATATGGTATGGAGCGTTTTTTTCAGGCAGAGAACGGATAAAAACTGGTGGTCACTTATCAGCAAAACTCTGCACTGTACTCCTAACAGCTGCTCCCCAGTCCTCCCCACAATTAAGCAATAAACCAATCAACTTCAACAATAAACGGAGAGGACGCCAGCCACGTCCTCTCCCTATCATCTCCAATGCACGAGTGAAAATGGCGGCGACGCGCGGCTGCTTATATAGAATCCGAATCTCGCGAGAATCCGACAGCGGGATGATGACGTTCGGGCGCGCTCGGGTTAGCCTAGCAAGGCGGGAAGGTTCTAACCTGCCTCGGACCCGTGTAAACAAGGTGAAGTTCGGGGGGGTTCGGTTTCAGAGAAACCGAACCCGCTCATCACTAATTGGGACCTCCTCTGTAACCCCGCCTCCAGGCACTGTGAGCTCAGTCTCAGTTGGTGCTGCAGCAGCGGGTCACCTGACAGGAGGGCCGCACTGGGCAGCCCTGAAAAAGCTTTTTCTGACAGAAAATTTCTTCAAAACTGGTCAGCGCTGCAGCTCATCAGCTCCCCAGCGGCGTTGCATACTCCCGCGGCCTGTTCCCAGGTATTTGCGGCAGAGACGCTATGGCTTTAGGCACGCGGTCACATATGCTCTCCTGGTTCGCATGCCTGCTATGGGGAGGAGGTAAGAGGGTCCCTCAAGCGGGACCCGCCACTAAATCGCCTTCCTGATCGCAGTCTAGGGAGATGGACTGCGACGCTGGCGTGGACATTGTCACCGAGCAGGACCCCATTATATCCGCATGGGCATAGGAGTACAGGTCAGGTGTACTAACGCTCCTATTGATAAGGCTCCGTAGTACCGGTGGTGAGGTCCAGCATAGGGCAGTCGGCGCTTGACCTGTAGCCCCTCCCCCAGCCCAGGGCGCTGTCTACTGCAGATTTTCCCTCCCCTGGAGCTGCCTCTCAGTCTGCCACACTCCCTGACTGAGACACTGGGCGCCATTTTAGGATTAGCTGCGGCTGGTCTCTGGGACTGCAGGGCAAGGTCTCCCTTGTAAAGCCGCCTGTATGAGGCTGAGAGAATACCAGGAGTGTGCAACGCTGTCATCAAAGCAAAAGGGGGCTACTCTGAGGCATCTAAAATATAAAACATATTTTGATTTATTTAACACTTTTTCTCTTGCGTCCTAGAGGATGCTGGGGTCCACATTAGTACCATGGGGTATAGACGGGTCCACCAGGAGCCATAGGCACTTTGAGAGTGTGGGGTGGCTCCTCCCTCTATGCCCCTCCCACCAGACTCAGTTTAGAAAATGTGCCCGGAGGAGCCGGTCACAGCTAGGGGAGCTCTACAGAGCTTTTCTAGTAAAATGTTATTTTAGAGGTTTTTTTATTTTACAGGGAGGCTGCTGGCAACAGCCTCCCTGCATCGAGGGACTAAGGGGGGGAGCAGTGTCCGCCCTGCGGGGTCTGACCACTATCTCCGCTGACTGGACACTGCGCTCCTGAGGGGATAGATCATTCCTCCGCCACCGGGAATCGCTCACCCCAGCAGCATGCCACCACCCCCTTACAGAGCTGAAGAATCGGTGGCGAGTGAGTCACCGACCCCCCCTAACAAGCAGAGAGCCAGTGTGAAGATGGCGGCAGCAGGGTAGGAGCGCAGTATTAACTGCGCTCCAGGAGGCTCAGCGGTACATAGTGCAGCACTGTGAGGGGCGCCCTGAGCCAGCACCTACACCCTACACTGGTCACACAGCCTGTCGGGGTCCCGGATCTCAGCCAGCATCAATCCTCAGGCCAGTATAATCCTATGAAGAGCGGGAAGACAGCGCCATTTTGGGGGCGGAGCTTCTCAGAGCGAACCCAGCAGCGTTCATCGCCATTTTCCTGCCTGCACAGCGCTGATCAGGAGAAACAGGTCCCTCCACAGCAACTCCAGGTATCTGTACACGGTACTAGGGGGCTGTAGAAGGGGGAGAGGCTGCAGTACGACTGTGTAACCTATTAAGGTGCACAGTCAGCGCTGATAAGGGTCTCCCTTTGGTAAAAGCGCTGTGTGTCGGTTGGCTCCGATCTCTGTGTCTCTTGCCATTCTTGGGGGGAAACTCTGTCTGCCCCCACGTGTGTGTGTGTGTGTGTGTGTGTGTGTGTGTGTGTGTGTGTGTGTGTGTGTGTGTGTGTGTGTGTGTGTGTGTGTGGAGTGTGTGTGTGTGTGTGGAGTGTTTTGTGGTCTCCTTTAGCTATGTCCAGGGACACTGTGTCATATGCTGCAGAGGATATGTCCTCCCAGGATGATCCCATCCCATGTAATCAGGATAGCACTGGTTTAGCACAGATTCCAGCAAGGGAACCTGAGTGGTTTTCCTCTATCAAATCTTGGATTTCTCAGATTTCAGACAGGGTAATGAATCTGCAACCCAGGTATTACAGAGCTCTATGGCAGTATGGCCCGATTCTGGTACCTCCAGGATGCTCCGCTATATATCCCCACAAACGTGCGCTTGTTCATATCACGCAAGATGACACTGATACTGATTCTGACACCACAGACTGTAATGGGGATGTGTTTTGGGGGTCTGCCTCTCTTGCAAAGGGGGTGCAATTGTCGATAGAGGCTATCAGGGATGTGTTACATATTAATGATACCATACCGGAGCAGGTTGAGGAGGCTTTTTTCACTGAAAATAAGAAAGCCTCGCTAACCCTCCCTGCGTCAAAGGAATTAAATGCTATATTTGAGAAAGCATGGGAAAACCCTGAGAAAAAATTCCAGATCCCTAAAAGGGTCCAGGTGGCGTTTCCTTTCCCTGAGGAGGATAGAAAAAAATGGGAAAACCCGCCGATTGTTGACGCATCTGTGTCCAGACTCTCAAAAAAGGTGGTTTTGCCTGTTCCAGGATCTACCGCCTTAAAGGAGCCAGCTGATCGCAAAATTTATAATACACTTAAATCAATGTACACCGCTTCGGGGGCCATATTACGTCCCACTATTGCTACTGCATGGATTGCAAAAGCTATAGTAAAGTGGTCAGGCACCTTTACTTGAGGATTTGGATACGATGGATAAGGGTGATGTTGAATTGTTTTTGCGAAACATTCACGATTCAGCAGGTTTTATGGTAGAATCCATGAAAGACCTGGGTTCCATGGCTGTGGAATCTCTTCCATGTCTGTTTCAGCTCGTCGGGGACTGTGGCTGCGCCAGTGGTCGGCCGACGCGGAATCCAGGAAAAGCGTAGAGTCCCTACACAACACAGGTCAGTCTCTCTTTGGGGAAGCTTTGGATGCGTGGATATCCACGGCTACAGCGGGTAAGTCTCCGTCTCTTCCCTCAGCTGCACCTGCTCCGAATAAATCCTTCTCTTCATCAGCATCACAGTCCTTTCGGCCTAACAAGCCTAGAAAGACCAGACCGTCCAATACCTTCTTTAGGGAAGGTCGAGTTAAATCCAGGAAACCTGCCGCTGCAGGTTCCCAGGAACAAAAGCCTGTTTCAGGTACGCTAAAGTCCTCCGCATGACGGTGGACCACGCGGCCTGGAGGTGGGGCCAGTGGGAGTGAGACTCAGACAGTTCAGTCACGTCTGGGTATAGTCCGACCTGGATCCTTGGGTGATAGATAGTGTCCCAGGGTTATAGGCTGGAATTTCAAAATCTCCCTCCTCACTGATTTTTCAAATCAGGCTTACCAGTTCTACTGGCAGACAGAACTGTCCTACAAGAGGCTGTCCAGAAGTTGGTGGAGGCACAGGTCATTGTGCCAGTTCCTCATCTGCAAACCACAGGTTACTATTTGAACCTTTTTGTGGTACCGAAACCGGATGGTTCGGTCAGGCCCATTCTGAACCTAAAATCGCTGAACCCCTTTCTAAAGAAGTTCAAGTTCAAAATGGAGTCTCTGAGGGCGGTGATATCAGGTTTGGAAGAGGGGGAATTCCTGGTATCCCTGGATATCAAGGATGCATACCTCCACATTCCGATTTGGCTGCCGCATCAGGCTCATCTCCGTTTCGCATTACTGGACTGTCATTTCCAGTTCCAGGCCCTGCCATTCGGCCTCTCCACAGCACCAAGGGTGTTTACCAAGGTGATGGCAGAGATGATGGTTCTCCTCCGCAAACAAGGAGTGAACATCATTCCATATCTGGACGATCTGCTAATAAAGGCATTGTCCAAGGAGAGGCTGTTGCAGTCCATTGTTCTCACAACCCAACTACTCGGACTCTACGGTTGGATTCTGAACCTTCCAAAATCACATTTGGAACCAACCCAGAGGTTGTCCTTTCTGGGGATGATCCTCGACACAGAAGTGCAGAGGGTGTTTCTCCCGCAGGAAAAGGCGTTAGTGATACAAACAATGGTCCAGGATGTCCTGAAGCCAGCCCGGGTGTCTGTTCATTATTGCTTTCACCTTTTTGGGAAAGATGGTGGCTTCTTACGAGGCTCTCCAGTACGGGAGGTTCCATGCTCGGGCCTTCCAACTGGATCTCCTGGACAAGTGGTCAGGATCTCATCTCCACATGCACCAGAGAATTTGTCTGTCGCCAAAGGCCAGGATTTCACTCCTCTGGTGGCTCCAATTGCCTCACCTTCTAGAGGGCCGCAGGTTCGGGATTCAGGACTGGGTCTTTCTAACCACGGATGCGAGCCTCCGGGGCTGGGGTGCAGTCACTCGGGGGGGAAACCTTCCAAGGAAGGTGGTCAAGTCTGGAGGACGGCCTGCCGATCAACCTCTTGGAACTAAGAGCCGTCTACAGTGGTCTTATATATATATGTGTGTGTGTGTGTATATATATATATATATATATATATATATGTCTGTGTGTATGTATGTATGTATGTATGTATATATATATATATATATATATATATATATAGTGTGTGTGCATATATATATATATATATATATAGTGTGTGTATGTGTGTGTATATATATATATATATATATATATATATATATATATATATATATATAGTGTGTGTGTATATATATATATAATATATAGTGTATATATGTGTGTGTGTGTATATATATACACACCGTGCAGTTCTATTGTCATACTAATAATTATCTGCATTGCCTGTGCCTGTATCTGCTGTGAGGTTTCACTTTCAGTATTTCCCAGAGATCTATCACTATGTTCTGTACCCTAAGGGACTAGGTGCGTCAGGGTCGTTTATATAGTGAGTCACAGTATTTACCTATTCAGTGTATTCTACTGTGTACTCGGTCACGTAATACCGGATTTATTTGCAAGTATTATACTCTGGCTTCATTGTACTAAAATCGCTCTCTGTTGATTTTCCAGAGAGGGAAGTTGTGTATGCTGTCTGTGTACCATGTGTCATACACCCTCCAGTCAGTCCACAGCTCCTGTATCCAATCAGGAGCCACCCTGGACTGCGTTCTCAAGCCTACTGGGTACTCTAGTGGAACGCCTAATACCCCCTATGGGACCACCTGTGCCATTACAGCCTCAAATAATCCCTATGGTTAATCCGCCTTGGGCGGATAATTTGTCTAACCAGTTGCAGCAATTCCTTGGTCAGACAAAAATCTACCTCCAGTCACTCGCGTGTTGCTGGGTCATCTAAGCGGACTGCTTCCTCTTCACAATCCACAAATCTCTCAGATGTTTCATCGGAAGAGGAGGGGGAGCATACTGTCCTGACAGACACTGAATCAGTTGTTTTTGATGAGGATTCTACAATGCAAATTAACATCCCTGCTCTAGTGGTTGCTATTAAGAAAATCCTACAAACCCACTACTGTCACCAAGAAAACTGACATGTTTAAATGTCAGAAGGTGGCTAAAAATCTGTTACCCCATTCTGACCATTTGGTGGACCTTAGGCAGGAGCCCTGGTCTAATCCAGGGAAGAAATTACCTCTCTCTAGACGTGCCTTGGCTCGCTATCATCTCCCTGCAGAGTTATGTAAGAAGTGGGAAAATTCACCGCCGGTGGATTCTCATGTCACCCGCCTAATGGTGTCGTCCACTCTGCCTGTCACCACTGTCACCTCACTGAAAGAACCGACAGATAAGCGTGTGGAGGGATGCCTGAAATCTATTTACTCCCTGCCAGGTGCTGTACATAGACCCACTATTGCTGCCTCCTGGGTTGCTAAAGGTATTGAAGCATGGGTTCAGGCATTAGAGGAAGAGCTGCCTCAGGATATCTCTGACATGGCTAGACAATATCTGTCTCACATCACCACCCCCTCTTATTATATTCAAGAGGCGTCCTCTGAGGCAGGTGTGTTGGTGGCCAAGGCGTCGACTACGTCTGTCCTGGCTCGCCATATTCTGTAGTTGAGGTCATGGAAGGTGGACCTGGACTCCAAAAAGACCTTGGAGGTACTCCCTTTTAAGGGAGACATATTGTTTGGGGAAGACCTAATTAAAATTATCTGAACTGGTGGCTGCCAAGACTGCCTTTCTCCCAAATACTAATCCTTCTGCACAGAAGGCAAAGGTACCACTTTTCGACCTCAAGGGAAAGCAAAAGGTCAGGCATACCCAAGACAATCTCGTGCTTCCAAAACCACTTAGCCCAAGACAAATCAGTCCTGGTTGGCCTGTCAGCCTGCTTCTAAACAAGACGCATGACGGGGCTGGCCTCACCCTGGGGGACCCCAGGGTGGGAGGCCGACTTCTGCAGTTCACCCAGGTCTGGTTAAAGGCCACTTCAGATGCATGGGTGCGAGAAGTTCTCTTTCGAGAGACTTCCCCCTCGCCAGCTTTGCACCATGGTCATCCCTTCGGATCCACTAAAGGCGCAAACTCTGCAGCAGATTGTGAGTTTACTCCTGGATACAGGAGTGATAGTGCCAGTACCTCTGTCCCAAAGGGGCAGTGGTTACTACTCAACCCTGTTTCTAGTCCCGAAACCCAATGGGTCCTTCCGGACTATACGCAAATCACTAAACAAGTTTGTGAGAGTGTCCAAGTTCCGTATGGAGATGCTGCGCTCAATTGTGCTGTCGATGGAACTCGAAGACTATATGGTATCCCTGGATATTCAGGATGCGTACCTGCATATACCTATTGCCAAGTCACATCTGCGGTTTGTTATTGGTAACCTACACTATATCAGTTCCAGGCTCTGGCATTTGGACTGGCTATGGCTCCTTGGATCTTCACCAAGGTTATGGCCGTAATGAAGGCACACCTCCGTCACCAGGGAGTCGGGATCCTGCCGTATCTGGTTGACTTGCTGATCCTGGAAAACTCTCACGATGTCCTCCTCAGTCATCGACAACTGACGGTAAGCTTCCTACAAGCCCACGGGTGGCTCATCAATTGGAAGAAATCATCGCTGTTCCAGCTCAGAACATGGTGCACCTGGGAGCACTCCTGGACACACACAGTCAAAGTCTGTTCCTGTCTCCGGAGAAAGTCCTGAAGCTTCAGGACAGGATATGATGCTTCCTTTGTCGCCCCAGAGTGTCGATACACTAGACGATGCAAGTACTTGGCCTGATGGTGTCGGCATTCGACATAGTAGAGTACACTCAATTTCATTCCCACCCTCTACAGAGGTTAATTCTTTCCAAGTGGAACGGCCTACCTCATTGGATCAAATCTCACATGATTACTTTGACTCCAGAGGTTCGTCAATCGCTGACCTGGTGGCTACAGGACCAGCAATTGAGCAAGGGCCGTCCCTTCTGGATTTCCGACTGGGTCCTACTGACGACGGATGCCAATCCGCGGGGATGAGGTGCGGTGTAGGAACAACACTCTTTCCAGGGTCGTTGGACCAAGGAGGAGTCTCTCCTTCCAATAAACATTCTGGAGCTGTGGGTGGTGTTCAATGCATTTAATTCTTATCCTGCCTCTGGTATAGAACAGGTCTGTTCAAGTACAGTCAGGCAACGCCACCACAGTGGCATACATCAATCATCAAGGCGGCACTCAAAGCCGCATGGCAATGTTCTAAGTGTCAAAAATCCTTTGATGGGCGGAACGCCATCTGCCAGCAATGTTGGCAGTGTTCATTCCGGGTGTCCTAAACTGGGAAACGGACTTCCTCAGTCGTCAGGACATACACACCGAAGAGTAGAGTCTTCATCTGGAAGTCTTTCAACTCCTAGTGGACACGTGTGGCCTACCAGATGTAGACCTGATGGCGTCTTGACACAATCACAAAGTTACAGTCTTCGGATCAAGGACCAGGGATCCTCAGGCAGCGATGGTGGATGCACTAGCCATTCCATGAAACTTTCGGCTGCCTTACATGTTCCCTCCAGTGTCACTCCTGCCCAGGGTCCTGCGGAAGTTCAAGCAAGAAGGAGGAATCTACTGCTAGTCGCTCCGGCGTGGCCCAGACTGCATTGGTTCTCAGACCTGCAGGGTCTATCGACGGAGTGTCCTCTTCTACTTCCTCAATGACCAGATCTCCTCGTACAGAGCCTTGTCTCTATGCAGACCTGACCAGACTGGCTTTGACGGCGTGGCTTTTGAAGCATTACTCCTGAGGGCCAAAGGATTCTCTGAGGCGGTCATCCAAACTATGTTGAAAGCCCGCAAACCGGCATCTGCCCGGATCTATTACAGGGTCTGGAATTCTTACTTCACCTGGTGTGCTGATAAGAACTATGATGCGTACAGATTCAAAATATCCAGAATCCGGGCTTCCTGCAACAAGGCCTGGACTTAGGCATTTGTCTGGCCTCCCTCAAGGTTCACATATATGCCTTGTTGGTGTGGTTTCAGAGAGAAATTGCATCTCTACCTGACATTCATACATTCACTCTGGGTGTGTTAAGGATTCAGCCTCCCTATGTCTCACAGTTGGCTCCATGGGATCTGTCTGTTGTACTGAATGCCCTGCAAGAGTCACCATTTGAACCTCTTGAGTAAGTGGACCTTAAATGGCTCACAGCCAAGGTCCTGTTTCTGTTGGCTATTGCCTCTGCTAGAAGGGTGTCATATCTATGCGCTTTGTCCTGTTAGTCACCCTTTCTAATATTACATCATGACCGGGGAGTTCTTAGAACACGCTTAGGTTATTTACCTAAGGTGGTGTCATCTTTTCACCTTAGCCAAGAGATTGTGGTCCCGGCCTTAATCTTTTCGGATTTGTCACCCAAAGAGCGGTCTTTGGATGTCGTACGGGCCTCTATTTATGTGGAGGGGACGGCCTCTATCAGGAGGTCAGATACCTTTTTTTGTACTGTTTGGTTTCCACAAACATGGCTGGCCTGCGAATAAGCAGACCTTGGCCGGATGGATTAGAATGGTAATTGCACAAGCTTATGCGCAGGATGGACTCGCTGCTGCTATTAAAGCCCATTCTACTCTGTTTGTTGGACCTTCTTGGGCTGCCCGCCGTGGTGCATCCGCAGAACAATTGTGCCAGGTGGCTACGTGGTCCTCAGAACACATTCATCGGGTTCTATGCCTTTGATACTTCTGCCTCCCAGGATGCTTCCTCTGGATGCCTGGTTCTCATACCCGCTAAGGTGCATCCCCTCCCTTGAGGAACTGCTTTGGGACATCCCAGATGTTTCCCTGTGGAACACAATATGCCCTGCTGCAGAAAAGGAGTGTTATGGTAGACGTACCATGGTTAACACTCTTTCTTTCTGCGAGGTACACTGGGTTCCACAGGGTGCCCACCCTGACGCACCTAGCTTCTATGGGTTTGTATGGCATTAGGCGCTGGTCCCTTCTCCTGTCGTGAGATTGTGGTTCTATGTGACTAACATCTGTCTTCTCTCTTACCTGCTCCTAAATTGGACTGGTTAACGAAACTGAGCTCACAGTGCCTGGAGGTGGGGTTACAGAGGAGGCCCCAATGCATCCTGGGACAGCCTAATGCTTGAGCCTGTTGGTGCCTCTGGATCAAGATCCACTCTACACTCCCAATGTTTTCCTGTGGAACCCAGTGTACCTCGCAGAAAGAGTTAACAATGATAAGTCTACCATAACTCTCCTTTTTCACAGGGCTGCAGCCCTCCTTTCTCCTACTCCAATACACACTAAGCCCACCCTGTTCTCAACCAGTCATTGTTTACTCGTGCTGTGCATGCCTTGGCCGGGTATGGGTCATAGGGTCGACAACTATTGGTCAACACGGTCACTAGGTCGACATGCAAAAAGGTTGACATGAGTTTTTTTTTTTACTTTTTATGGTGTCGTTTTCTTCCTAAACGGCCGGGGAACCCCCATTAGTGCACTGTGTCCCCAGGTGCCTCGCTCTGCTGCTTACGGCACAGGTTACTATTCCCAATTGTAGTTCACGTGGATCGTAAAGTATAAAAAAAGTTAAAACAATGGGAAAAACACATGTTGACCTAATGACCGTATCCCCTTGACCACATGCACAGCTACCATTGTCCTCTATGTGGTCACTCTCCTTTGACCGTGCCACTCTGGAGGGTTGGTATCTGCCCTGGTGACGTTCAGTCTGGGCTGGGGAAAGTTTTCCCGCCTAAACTTACTTCCAGGAATCTGCCCAGGACCTAGCTCACTATCTGTAGCCTGAAATCGGGCTCCAGAGATGGGCCGCCTCGATCCCCGGTCAGGGTTTCCTGGCCACCGAAAGTGATACCTATGGAGGTCCTGAAAACCACTCGGCTTGTTGGGAAGCTGAGCTGCTCCTATCTTACTCCATGGTACTTCCATGTGGGAGGCTAGAGGGGTAGACATTCCGTTTTTTTTGTGTGAAAAGGACTGGGGGAATCCAACAGCCTGCACAGTAATGGATTTCCCCCTCCTTGGACGCACAACCAAATAAGTGCATTTTTACATTAAAATACATTTAAATACACTTTATATATCTGTTTTAAATACACTCTGAGCCTGTGCCCTGCACAGGCTCCACATACCCAGGCTCTGCAGTGCCTCATCATACAATACATTAGTTTGTTTTTAAATACATTGTTTTTTTTGTATTGTGCCCAGTGCTCAGTGCTGGGCCCCCCTTAGCCCTGCAGCCTGACTGCTAGGGTTCCTTTGTGCCTGGCTGCCCCTTCCCTCTGGGCCAGCTCGCAACTTAGTGCCTCACCGCAGCCTCCTAGCGGCGCTCCCCCCTCATGAAGCCTGGCTGCCCGGGCTCTGTGTCTCTCTGGAGCGCTGAGGCGCCGGGAGCATAGCTCCCAATCCCCAGTGCCCTACACACCGCCGTATAGGGAGCCGGCTAGCTCGGTCCCCCATGAGCAGCGCACCCCCCCTGCAGCGGCTTGCCACCTCCATAGCGCTGAGGTGCTGGGAGCGGAGAGCCCAACCTACAACGGCAGCATATACACAGCGCTACAGCGGGAGCTGATCTCCCGGCTGCAGCAGCTCCCCTCTCCCCCAGCGCACACACACATGCCAGCGCTGGGGGTCACCCTTACTGCCGCGGTTCCCGGAGAGGCCTGGGACCGCGGCGCACACATAGAAAATACATTTTTTTTTAAACATTTTCTGACACTCGGTGCCTGGCGCCGTTACAGTTTAAAGATGGTGCCTATCGCCAGCATACATTCAAAAGTGGCGCCAAGCACCTATTGTCCCTTGAATGGCGCTGGGCACCTAAGGGTTAACTCCTTAAGTGCCGCGGCCGCCATTAACCATGTGGCCGCCAGGGTCTCAGGCCACAAACTGCTTATTTCCATATTGTGTGCTCTACCTCCCTGCAGCTAGGTCTAGCAAAGGCAAGGGAACTAAACAGACCCTGGCCCTTACATTAGAATCCTGCAGGTCCAACTCAGCAGGCTTATCACCGCAGGATGTTACAAGATGGTCAGTGTGCCTCTTGTTACTCCTCACCTGGCCAGTCTGCCCCTCCAATTCCAACACAAGAGCCCCCCATGGCTTCTTTTTCTCAGATGCTGGCTAAGATTGCAGACCGCATTACAGCCTCGGCAATAGCGCCTCCTACGGGTGCGCTGCACCAGTTACCGTACATCAGACGATGGGGTATATTTACTAAGGTCCCGATTTTGACCGAGATGGTGTTTTTTCTTCAAAGTGTCATCTCTGGAATTTACTAAACTCAAATCACGGCAGTGATGAGGGCATTCGTATTTTTTTGGAAGTCCAAGTAAAGAAATACGAATGAATACACCATCGGTCAAATACGCCTGGAATTTGGTAGAACTCTGTCATTTACTAAAAAGTGTAATTCACAAACACTGCCGGCAATAGCCAAACACTGCCGTGATAAAATACAAATCGTAAAAAAGTGCTAAAATAAAACAGACCTGCTTTTTTTAACCGTGTTCTGATAGGCATGCACGTATCCATGAGATCCGTGCATGTTTATCAGTGGGAAGGGGTGGGAAAGTGTTAAATTTGTTGTAAAAAAATTGCGTGGGGTCCCCCCTCCTAAGCAAAACCAGCCTCGGGCTCTTTGAGCCGGTCCTGGTTGAAAAAATATGGGGAAAAAAGTGACAGGGGTTCCCCCATATTTAATCAACCAGCACCGGGCTCTGCGCCTGGTTCTGGTTCCAAAAATACGGGGGACAAAAAGCGTAGGGGTCCCCCGTATTTCTGAAACCAGCACCGGGCTCCACTAGCCAGGTACATAATGCCACAGCCGGGGGACATTTTTATATTGGTTCCTGCGGCCCTGGCATTACATACCCAACTAGTCAGCCATGGCCGGGGTACCCTGGAGGAGTGGGGACCCCTTCAATCAAGGGGTTTCCCCCTCCAGCCACCCAAGGGCCAGGGGTGAAGCCCGAGGCTGTCCCCCCCCCATCCAAGGGCGGTGGATGGGGGGGCTGATAGCCTTTTTGTCAAAATGTGGATATTGTTTTTAGTAGCAGTACTACAAGTCCCAGCAAGCCTCCCCGCAAGCTGGTACTTGGAGAACCACAAGTACCAGCATGCGGAGGAAAACCGGGCCCGCTGGTACCTGTAGTACTACTACTAAAAAAATACCCCAATAAAAACAGGAGACACACACCTTGAAAGTAAAAGTTTATTACATACATCCACACCTCCAAACATACATACTTACTTATGTTCACACGAGGGTCGGTCCTCTTCTCCATGTAGAATCCATGGGGTACGTGTTGGAAAAATTATACTCACATAATCCAGTGTAGTTCGGTCCTCTTCTGTTCTATTTGTAATCCTGGTACTTTGCAAAATAAAAAAACGGACACCCAACCATGCACTGAAAGGGGCCCCATGTTTTCACATAGGACCCCTTTCCCCGACTGCCAGGAACCCCCCCTGACTTCTGTCTAAGAGGGTTCCTTCAGCCAATCAGGGAGCGCCACATCGTGGCACCCTCCTGATTGGCTGTGTGCTCCTGTAGTGTCTGTCAGGCAGCACACGGCAGTGATACAATGTAGTGCCTATGCGCTCCATTGTAACCAATGGTGGGAACTTTGCGGTCAGCGGTTGACCGAAAGTAACCTCACCGCTGACATTTTAGTAAATATACCCCGATGTCAGTCACCCCAGTCCCTCCCCCATGGAGGGACATGTTCTCTGCCTCTTCTGCTGTCTCACTATATTTTGCAGGGCCAGGGACCCTTGCCTAGTGACACTGCTAAGCATGCGGTGCTCTCCTCTCAGTCTACCCCAGCTTTTGCATTCTGATGAATCCTCTAGTGACGCAGAGAATACAGTTCTCTCAGATGCTGAATCCTCCTCAGGAGGATGAACTCCAGTCTAAATTTAACATGGCTGCTTTACAATTTACTCTTCAGTTGGAAAACGAGGAACCAACACCTAAGGCAAATGATCCTCTTTGCAAACGTCAGTAGTTCTGCCGAAGTAAGTCCGGATCCTGCAATTCAATTAAAACTACCCTAGATTCATGGCAAAAACTAGTGTCCTCTTTGGATGAGCTTAAACTACCGTCCCCCTGCTTATCGTTAAGTGCGCTTATGTCTTTGATTCCTAATAATGCGTTGGTAGATTGGATTCGGAAGGGGCTCTCCACCTTGGGTGATTTATTTTTAGGCGATGACTTGATGTCCTTTTCTCAATTGCAAGAGAGATTTGGGATTTAGACTCGAGAATTTTTTGTACTTACAGGTGAGAAGGTGGTTACACTCACTTACATCACCACAAACCCTCTTTTCCGGCTTATATTAAAAGCCGACTAGAGACGTCCTCACATAAATGTGGGATTTCGTGGTGGTATCAATTTCAATTATCAAACTGCAAACAGACTGAATTAAAAGCTCAGACACTATGGGAAAGAGTTTTAAATAGATCTTTTAATGATGAAGAATGGGACAGTATATTTAGGTCTTGTTTCAAAGTCTCTAAGTGTGTTAACCACTCTGAAAATGTTCTATAAACTTATACAGAGGGCCTACTTCACCCCTGAGAAGCAACATAGAATCTGGCCTTCACAATCTAAATTATGTTGGAGAAAGTGTGGCTCCACGGGGGATATCTTTCATATTTTCTGGGCATGCCCACTTATACAACCACTTTGGAGAGATGTTTTCAATATGATTAGCATGGTTTTAGGGTTAACCATCCCCCTGGACCCGGCTTTAGCGTTATTTCATTTATATTTAGATCACCTCTCTGTAGGTGACCGTTATGTCTTGGGGCATATCTTGATAGCCACTAAAGCTGCTATTGCCCAATTGTGGAAATCTGAGACCCATCCTTCTTTAGTGACTATTCAACATAAGATTCATAAACATTTCAGATTCAAAACAGCGGAAGCTAAATATTCTTCCCCAGTTAACTCTACCCATATGAAATGGTTTGGTTGGACCGATTATAGAGAAAGAGAAGGCCAGCTAACCATTTATAGCTCTCCAATTGACGTATCTGTGCTTCATCCCACGTAGACTGACCTTCTCAAGAAAGTTGTGTTATTAGCTATTTTACTTACTTTGCTGTCTCTTTTCTGTGTTTTAGATTTCTTTGTATGCCCATTGTAACCAATTGTTTATTCAACCAACTGCACAATATGTGTTTTGATTCTGGTAATCATTCTGGACTGCCCCCATGTTTCCCTCATTTCTTTTTTTCTGTGCCCCACTTCTGTGGGAAAAACCTTCTAATAAAAATGTAATGTTTAAAAAAAAAAAAAAAAACAACACGTTAGTGCTGCCAGAATTTCCCCACTCGGATCCCTCTACTGAGATCATGGCTGAAGCATGGAAGACTCCCAGCAAAAAAGTTCCATGTTTCTAAAATGCTGAGTTCCTTTTACCCCCTTCCAGCAGCAGATTATACTAAGTGGGAGAATTCCCCTGCAGTGGATTCCAATGTAACATGTTTGGTAAAACACTCTACCTTGTCTATCCCTACTGCAGCCTCCCTAAAGGAGTCTATGGATATAGAGGTGGATTCATGGCTTAAATCTATGTTTTCTTTTACTGGAGCTATTTCTCCCCTGCCGAGACAACTGCCTGGGTGGCTAAGGCTATTGAGAGCTGGGCAGATGCCCTCTAGAACAGCTTCTCCTCAGACCTCTCAGGAGCAACTGTCATTCATTGCAAAGATCAAAGATGCAGCATTTTTTTTACTGGAGAAGCGGCTCTGGATACTGCTCTCCTAACCGCCAAAGCTTCGGCAGTGGTAACCCACCCCATTATTTGGCTTTGCTCATGGAAAGTGATGCAGAATCCAAGAAAGCCCTGGAATCACTCCCTTATACAGGGGAGATTCTGTTTGGACTTGAGCTAGACAAGATTGTCACTACTCTTGCAACTCAGCAAAGCTCAGGCTCTCTGGATGGCTAGTCACTCACTACAATCAGGCGTGATAATGCCTGTCCCAACGGGGCAAGGGCATTTAATCAATGCTCTTCTTAGTTCAGAAACCCAGTGGGTCCCTTCGGCTCAGCATCAACATCAAGTTACTAAACCAATATCTGAGTGCCTAGGTTTCTTATGGAAACCCTCCATTCCATTGTCCTGGCTATGCATCCTGGAGACTTTATGGTCTCTCTGATTATCCAGGACATGCCTATAGCACCTTCTCATCAGCAATACCTTTTCAGTTTGCTGTCCTACACCAGAATTTGCAATTTCAGGCACTGCCTTTTGGATTTTACCAAACTCATGGTGGCTCAGCTTCATCGGTAAGACATCCGAATACTCCCTTATCTGGATGATTTGCTGATTCTAGCACACTCAGCTGCCATCTTCAGGTAACCATACCCTTCCTGCAGTGATACGGTTGGCTAATCAACAGGAAAAAGTCTTCCTTGATCCCCTCTGAGGATGGTACAACGGGAGCTCTTCTGGATGCTCGCGTGCAGAGAATCTTTCAGGCCTTTTCAGGCTGTCGACAGGGCCCTCACTCTGGCTCAGGATTGTCCTGTCCAATCAGACAACACCATGACAGGGGCTTATCTCAATCATCAGGGAGGCACTCGCAGTGTCTTAGCAATGACGGAAGTGGCACAAATTCTCAAATGGGCAGAACGCCATCTTCACGGCTTTCATCCCAGGGATCCTCAACTGAGAGGCAGACTTCCTCAGTCGCCAGTATGTGCACGCTGGATAGTGGTGTCTACATCCAGAAGTCTTCCAGGTTCTAGTAGACAAATGCGGTCTTCCGGAAGTAGGCCTCGTGGCCTAAAGCTACAACTGAGAGCTTCCCATGTATAGGTCCATGACAAGAAACCCCGAATCCGCCTTCTTTGATGCACTGGCAGTCATATGGCCTTTACATCTAGTGTACTTCGGTCTCCCTCCTTCCCAGGGTGATTTGTAAATTCAAGTAGTAAGGCAGCACTGTGACAGGACGGTACCGTACGAAAGCACTCGCCGCTTTCGCGTCCCGTTGACTGCGCACAGATTGGAAGGTCAAGCCGCACGAGGCCTGACCACATAGGGGATTCCCGCTTACCGTCAGTAACCGCCTGTTACTGACTCCGCCCACTGCGCTGTGGGCGGGTTCTTGCTGCCACCACCAAACTCCTAACCTGCCGTGGTGTTTGGAACCACGGTTCTGCTCTGTATGTGCCGACGCACTGCCTTACCACAGCTGTGTGGTGCTGACGAATCCCCACTAGCCACTTGCTAGGCCTCTACCGGTAGCTGGCGGAAGGCGGAGCTTGGAGACGCTAGGTGCTTCCCTGGACAGCCGGAGGACGGGGCTAGGTTTGGCCTAACCCTGTTGGTCACAAGATGAAGCAGTCTTCTTGAGGCAAAGATGTTTATTTGCTCAAATAACCTTTAAAAAGGCTTTTCCCTATTGCTAGGGGCAACAGCATACAATCAGATGTTTCAGCAGAATAAAGATGGTACAACTACAACTCTGGAGGCACGCAGGTCTCCTTTTTATGTCAGTTTTCCACACAGTATCACAGGGGGGTAAGCCCTCCCTGTCTTCTCCAACCAATCAGGTTATTTTACAAAATATCAATAAATTACATTTTACAAGGATATAAGTGCAATAAAACAATATCCTCCTTCCAGTCTGGTAGGGGTCAGTCATGGAAAAGTCAGTGTGGTTTTTCATACTCACCGCCGGAGTTGGCAAACCACTTGGGTCAGGAGCATCATTGGGCACCCCCACAGGATCAAACGAGCTGGAACCGACATCCTCTGCGTTGCTAGGGGACGTAGGCATACCAGAGGCAAAAGGCATGCGGGGTCGATGTACTGATCTAGCCGCTGTAATCTTTTCCTCTGGGCTGGTTGATGCTGTGGTTGGCTGTGCTGGCAGTTGTCTAGCAGCTGTAGTCTTTTCCTCTGGGCTGGGCTGTGCTGGAGTAGCTGATGTCAACGGTGGTTTTGGAACTTGACTCCGGGGAATGGCGCCAACAAACATAGTGACGATCCCACCACCCAGATCATTTCCTAGGACCACATCAGTTGGGAGACCATCCATGACGGCAACTTCTCGCAACTCTGGTCCAGCTCCCCAGTCCAGGTAGACTCTTGCCATGGGAACCGCTTTTTCTGTTCCTTCTGCCAGGGTGACAGTGGCAGTGCGACCCTGCAATACTGCAGCAGGATCTATAAGGTGGGGGCTCACCACAGTGATTGAGGCCCCAGAGTCTCTTAGGCCTTCTCCCTGCAGGGGTCCCACGTGGACTGGCTGCAGGTGCCTCCACATGTTGTGTAGGGGCTGTTTGGCCATGCAGGTGACTCTCTCCGCAGAGTGCACCTGTCTCTCGCCACACTCCATCGGACTGACTGGAGGGGGAACAGTCTCTGTAATCTCATCTCCTCTCGTCAAACAAGCAAGCCGGGCTCCAGCACTCGGATTTGGGGCACGAGTCTGGGGTGCTTGGGATGCAGGACAGTTCATCCTCAGATGTCCGATTTTCCCACAGCCGTTGCACTTCTTCTCCAGTCGTGGCACCGATGATCTCTGATCAGTTGCAGGGATGCTGTGGTGCGGTTGCTGGCCAAGAGCACCCGGGTTGGAAGATGCTTGTCTTTGGGGGTGATGAGCTGAAGAGGGTGGTCCCCTTGGTGGTACAGTCTGTTGGAGCTGGCTGCTGGCGGGGCGCTTCTGCCCCCGTGGCCGAATTGCCACATACTTGTCTGCTAATTGGGCAGCCATCTTTAAGCTGGGTGGCTCCCGATCTAGCACCCACTCCTTCACTTCTTGGGCGCACCGGCGGTAGAACTGCTCCCTGCAGATCAGGTCGATCAGTGCGTCCCATGTAGTGGCTTCCGAATCCTTCACCCACTTCACCACGTACTGCCGCAGCTGGGTGGCGAACTGCTCATGGGTGCTGCTAGGATTCTTGGGCAAGTCTCTGAACTTCTTCCTGTAAGACTCTGGAGTGATGAAGAATCGCTGGAGGAGGGCCTTCGCGACTTCGACGTAGTTCCCACAGTCCTCCGTCGCCACTCCTCGATAGGCCTCCAAGGCCTCTCCATGCAGAGTGGGCACAAGGTGTCTCACCCACTCTGACTTGGGTAGATCGTGTAGTTTACAAGTCCTTTCAAAAACTTGCAAATGTCCATCAATGTCCCCATCACTGTCTGCAAACTTGGCAAACTGAATACGTCCTGATCTGTGTACAACAGCTGACAACGGCTCCCGGGGTACCACGGCCTGTGGTGCCCGCTCATCACGCCACATCTGGATGATGATCAAGCGCTCTTGCTCCGTTGCCCTTTCCCCCAATTCCGCTAGCCGATCTGCTAGGGTATCCGGGCCGCCCCCCCTGGGACGTTGGGATCCTGGCCCTGCTAGGGATTGCTGGGAAACATTGCTGCTGTGAGAGAGGGCGGGGCTTACGAAGGTCCACTGTTGGGCCGTCCTCTGCGATGCTGACGCCGTCAGTGCTTTCCACCTCCGCCCGATGAGACTCCTCCACGCTCCTGAGCGCCGCCTTCATGACGCTTCTGGACGCGTTGGAAGGAATATCCACACCCTTCTCCTGGCACACGATCTCCAGATCGCCCTTGGACATTCCGCTGAATTCCGCCATCTTGTGCGTTCTCCTGCGCTGCAGTTACTCCTCTCCTGAGTAACTCGGCTTCTCCAATCGGGTGATGAAAAGCCGCCTGGGAATATCCCACCGCTGCCACCAATTTCTGTGATAGGACGGTACCATACGAAAGCACTCGCGACTTTCGCGTCCCGTTGACTGCGCACAGATTGGAAGGTCAAGCCGCACGAGGCCTGACCACATAGGGGATTCCCGCTTACCGTCAGTAACCGCCTGTTACTGACTCCGCCCACTGCGCTGTGGGCGGGTTCTTGCTGCCACCACCAAACTCCTAACCTGCCGTGGCGTTTGGAACCACGGTTCTGCTCTGTATGTGCTGACGCACTGCCTTACCACAGCTGTGTGGTGCTGACGAATCCCCACTAGCCACTTGCTAGGCCTCTACCGGTAGCTGGCGGAAGGCGGAGCTTGGAGACGCTAGGTGCTTCCCTGGACAGCCGGAGGACGGGGCTAGGTTTGGCCTAACCCTGTTGGTCACAAGATGAAGCAGTCTTCTTGAGGCAAAGATGTTTATTTGCTCAAATAACCTTTAAAAAGGCTTTTCCCTATTGCTAGGGGCAACAGCATACAATCAGATGTTTCAGCAGAATAAAGATGGTACAACTACAACTCTGGAGGCACGCAGGTCTCCTTTTTATGTCAGTTTTCCACACAGTATCACAGGGGGGTAAGCCCTCCCTGTTTTCTCCAACCAATCAGGTTATTTTACAAAATATCAATAAATTACATTTTACAAGGATATAAGTGCAATAAAACAATATCCTCCTTCCTGTCACCCAGACGTTTGGTATCAGATTAACATTCACTATTGATAAATTTATCACATATCTTCAAAATACAAATGTGTCTGGTCATTCCCATCTGCAGGCAATCCCAGTGTTTAAGATTACAACAGGAATAGCTACAATACAAACAAACGGTCTTCCTTCCTTTATCTGCCATTCACGGATCGTATATCAATTACATCCCCTACATGAAACAGATTCCAAGCCCATAGACCCAGTGATTAGTATCTCTCTCTAAGGAACTTACACATCAAAAGGTATTGTCCTTCACACCTCACTGCTAGGACAGAGCCCTTAGCATGCCACTTCCTATTTCCAGAGGATAAGAGTTGCTTATTCAGACAGCTATAGTAACTGCATTTTTCCTTTAAATATACACCAAGCCTGTCTTGAACATAAAATAGATACAGTTAAACATGCCTTCCTGCAATGGTGCACAGAGCACTACATATGACATGTTAAAAGTAAAACACATCCTTAAACTTTTAAACAGTCCGTAACATGGCGCCGTGCACGAGTGTTAACCCCTTCAGTGCCGCAGACGCCATTACACGTGTGGCTGGCTAGTCTCTCCGGCCACAGGCACTGTGATCTTAGTAGCCCTGGCCTGACCCAGGCGCCATTGGTTTACTGATCTCCACAGTCTATCCATAGATGTTCCCTTTCCACTTTCTTTAGAGCCAGACCTCTTGTCTCCCTCTCTACACCTGGACTTGGCTCGCCTGTCTTCGATGGCGTGGCTCTTGAGTCATACCTCTTAATGTCTAAAGCATAGGTTCTCAAACTCGGTCCTCATGACCCCACACAGTGCATATTTTGCAGGTAACCCAGCAGGTGCACAGGTGTATTAATTACTCACTGACACATTTTTAAAGGTCCACAAGTGGAGTTAATTATTTCACTTGTCATTCTGTGAGACCTGCAAAACATGCACTGTGTGGAATAATGAGGACCGAGTTTGAGAACCTGTGGTCTAAAGGATTCTCCCATTCTGTCGTTCAGACAATGATCTGGGCCTGGAAGTGTGCTTCGGCCCGTATCTGTTACAGAGTGTAACATACATACTTCCAGTGGTCTGGTCAATGGCACTATGGTCCCTTGGTTTTTTGGGATTTCCAGAATCCTTGCCTTTCTCTAGGCAGGTTTGGATCTCAGACTCTGCCTGGCTTCTCTTAAAGTGCAGGTCTCTGCTCTGTCAGTCTGGTTCCAGAAACGGATTGCTCCATTACCGGATGTGTGTGTACCTTACTTCTGGTTACTGCAGATTCAACCTCCATTTGTCCCTCCGGTGGCTCCATGGGATTGTCTCTGGTTCTACGTGACCTACATATGTCACCGTTTGAACCACTGGACTCTGATGTCAAATGGTTAACGGCAAAGACACTTTATTTTGGCTATAGCTTCGGCAAGAAGAGTATCAGACTTGGGAGCGCTTTTCCTACCACTCCCCATTTTTGATCTTTCACCATGACAGAGTAGTCCTACGGACAAAACAGGGTCATCCCTGTGGATGCCTGTAGACCGCGAAGAAGAAAATAAGAGTTATGGTAAAATTTACCCTTGTTAACTCTTTTTCTTCAAGACTCACCCTGACTCACCTAGCTTCAACAGGTTACTCTTCTCAGTCATCTGTTCTCGTCTCCTGGTCGTGAGAGCGTGTTTCCTGCCTGCACCATTCACCATTCTCTCCAGCTCCTGCTTTGGGCATGTTAATAAAAACTGAGGCGCCTGAGCTGTGGGTGGGGTATGAGGGAGAAGGACCAGTGCATCTTGGGAGCAAAAAGCGTAACTGTTTAGTACCTGTTCCTGGTCTTCTCCGTCCTACCCCAAGGTCTTTGGGCATCAAAGAAAAAGAGTTAACATGGGTAAGTTTTACCGTCACTCTTATTTTGTCTTTGAAATTCCTTGACAGTGACAAAAGGAATTGGCATCATTCAGTATTTTTTGTTTATTCCATACTTAATATAAATCAGACTTTGCATTCGATTTTTTGACTCAACACAATAAATATTAAATAAATTAAAATGACGCGGACAGAAATTATAGACCCCATACTCTAATATTTGCTCCTTTCTCCATAGCGGACACAGGAATTAGCCCTTAATATGTGAGATTGTCTTACCTGTTAAACTGTATGTGCATTGTGCAACAGAAGAGATCTTTACTTGAACTACAGGGGATACTCAAAGGTTGACTTTAAAGTATCCTTGTCCCATCTGTGTACTCTACATTGTATAACAGTGCGCTATACCACATGGCCAGGGGTCAGTCCCAGCAGGGTCACACCTGAGCGATGACACTCGGGGGAGGTTGTGGGTGCTGGATATTGCAAAGACCCCACCAACCTGAACCTTTGGTAACTCCCCTCCTGGTTATCCCATGGGACTTTTTAATACATTTAAACACTTCTTATCCCTCCCTCACCCAACCCACCAGCCACTATCGGTGCGCAAGATCTTGCTTCCTACTTCAAGGACAAGAGTGATAAGATCTGAGGTGAAATGGTATGCTCTTACACAGCCAGTGACCTGCTCAATTCCCTACCTGAACCCTCTGGCACATTCTCTTCATTTGATCCCACAAATGAAGATGAAGTATCATCACTCTTCTCATCTGCCTACTCTCTACTACCCTTGATCCTATGCCCTCACAAATTATTAAATCTGTCTCCTGTGCTCATCCCAAACTTAACTAACATCTGTAATCTCTCTCTCTACTGGTATCTATCCTTCTCTGTACAAGCATACAGTGATTACTCCCATTCTGAAAAGACATAGGGGATAATTCCAAGTTGATCGTAGTAGGAATTTTGTTAGCAGTTGGGCAAAACCATGTGCACTGCAGGTGGGGTAGATGTAACATGTGCAGAGAGAGTTAGATTTGGGTGGGTTGTTTTATTTCTGTGCAGGGTAAATACTGGCTGCTTTATTTTTACACTGCAAATTAGATTGCAGATTGAACACACCACACCCAAATCTAACTCTCTCTGCACATGTTATATCTGCCTCCCCTGCAGTGCACATGGTTTTGCCCAACTGCTATCAAAATTCCTGCTGCGATCAACTTGGAATTACCCCCTAAATTCTTACCCTAAGTCTCTCTCAAACTACTGCCCATCTCTCAGCTCCCATGCCTCTCTCCTGTCCCATCTCTCAGCTCCCATGCCTCTATCCTGTCCCATCTCTCAGCTCCCATGCCTCTCTCCTGTCCCATCTCTCAGCTCCCATGCCTCTCTCCTGTCCCATCTCTCAGCTCCCATGCCTCTCTCCTGTCCCATCTCTCAGCTCCCATGCCTCTCTCCTGTCCCATCTCTCAGCTCCCATGCCTCTCTCCTGTCCCATCTCTCAGCTCCCATGCCTCTCTCCTGACCCATCTCTCAGCTCCCATGCCTCTCTCCTGTCCCATCTCTCAGCTCCCACGCCTCTCTCCTGTCCCATCTCTCAGCTCCCACGCCTCTCTCCTGTCCCATCTCTCAGCTCCCACGCCTCTCCAAGCTACTTGGGAGACTTGCCTACACTTTCTTAACACACACACTTTATTGGACCCACTTCATTAAGGCTTTTGTGCCCAACACTCCACAGAGACAGCACTGACTAAGGTAGTGAATGATCTGGTCACTGAGAAGTCTACAGGCCATTACTCACTACTTAATCTTCTAGATGCATGCTGCATGTGACACTGTGACCACTCTCTTCTCATACAGACACTACCGTCCCTAGGTCTTCAGGACACAACCCTAACTTGGTTCTGTTAATTAATAAATAAAATAATGATGGGAGGATTTCGAGTGTGACAAAGGTGGGCTATTGTGAGGGCTAGGGAGAGGAGTCACTAACCTTAGACTAAGGTAAATCTCTGCCAGGGATTCATTGTGGGGACAATGGCCATGTGGAGTTGTATTACTGGAGAGTGCTGCGTTATCACCCATTCTGTTTCAGAAACCACCATTGTTTTTCACCTACCACCATGACTGAGTGATATGGAACCCTGTATCTTCACTTTAGGTAGCAAACAGTGATGTCACTAAAGTTACAAGGATGGAAGCAAGATCGCACAGCAAAATGGAGGCAGCAGCACAAACAGAATCTCCCCTGAAGGTGTTCTGGAAAGACACAAGCATGGGGCCCTGTTATTGGCTGGAGTAGAGGTTGCCTGCACACTCGGCAATACCAGAAGACACAGAGCCACAATGCCAGGCTGTGAAATAAGAAGATTGCTGGTAGAGGTTCAGTATGATATACCCCGGCCGGCCGTGTACTGACAATAGCATCCCAGCCGTCATTAGGGCGAGCGCAGTGTCACCTTGCGGGCTTGCTGGTCTAGCCACACTGCGTGGATACCCATGAGTGGGAATATCCTGTTATCCAGGATTCCAGCTGGCGGTATTCTCAGGGGTCGGGATTCTGGCATTGGTATCCTGACTGGTGGGATCCTGACTGCTGGCAACCTAACTGCATCCTGCTGGTAGGTATTAGCCCCACTGCAAAGATAGCACCACATAAGCAGAAAGGGCACCAGAAAGACCATACAAAAGTGGAGATATTGGATGTAGGAGCCCCGTTATGTCTACAGTATCCTGAATGGTTCCTGTCCTATGTGGTGGAGTGGATCCCATACACTTAGGAGTCCTTTGAGGTCACTTGGGAAGATATCCAAATTGAATGGTGGACAGAGAAGGAGGAGCAGATGGTGAAACAGATGCCTTCATCGAATTCCTAAGGAAGGCTAGAGCTCACGGTGTGGACCAGTGGCCAGCCTCGAAGTCAGTAGAAATGCTGTTACGCCGAGAGATATTGTGACTTGCCCAAGCGGTCAAGGAACAAAGGGACAGAGGAGAAGCAGCAAGTGCAAAGATCACCCATCCATCAAGCCAGTCGGCACCTGTATACCTTTTTCCCTTCAGTGACCTACCAGACATGGAACTGGGTAGTTACTGCCAGTATGCAGAAGAGGACATTGACCACCAGTTGGATGCAAGAACACATGGCCTGCAACCCCTTCTCCCATCGGTGAAACACTCTGTGACCAGTCTTAGCTGTGTTACAATTGTCCATTTGCAGGCTTGGAGGATGAGGAATTGGTAAGTGAATGCCAGGTCACAGAGGATTTATTGGAACTCCTGGATCACAGATGTTACAATGACCCTGATGAGTATGTGTCCTACAGCTGGGTGGATGTCAGGAAACGCCACCTGCAATCGCTTTAGACAGCTGAGGGAGAAGTAGCCGCACAGCCTGTCTCCAATACTGTCACACAGCTAGTCATTGAGTTTCCCTTACACTGATCTTGAGGCTATGGGAGTCACTGTAGAGGGTAAGGAGGTGGATGGAATCTTTTTAGACTTTGTCAAAGCGTTCGACACTGTACCATACATGCGACTTATCTATAAGCTACAAGAAATAGGGCTAGGGAGCACAATATGCACTTGGGTCAGTAATTGGTAAGGTAATAGGGAGCAGCACGTTGTGGTCAATAGATCATTTTCAAATTGGACTAAAGTATTAAGTGGTGTGCCACAAGAGAGCATGGTGTCAATTTTTGCAGACGATACCAAATTGTGTAAGGTTATAAATACGGAGGGTGATGCTGGGTCTCTTCAGAACGACTTAACTAAACTGGATGCATGGGCAGCAAAATGGAGAATGAGCTTCAACACAGACAAGTGTAAGGTAATGCACTGTGGGGTCAAGACCAGAAATTACACCTACATACTAAATGGGGTAATGTTAGGGGATTCTGTACTGGAAAAAGACTTAGGGGTTCACATAGATAACAAATTAAGCAGCAGTACCCAAAGTAGGAGTGCAGCAAAGAAGGCTAATAAGATATTAGCATGCATAAAACGGGGAATTGATGTAAGGGACGAGAGTATTATACTCCCGTTATATAAATCACTAGTGAGGCCACACCTTGAATACTGTGTGCAATTTTGGGCACCATATTACAAAAAGGATATCCTGGAGCTAGAAAAGGTTCAGAGGAGGGTGACCAAACTAATCAAGGGCATGGAGACGCTTGAATACGAGGAAAGGCTTGCAAGGCTAGGCATGTTTACATTGGAAAAGAGGAGACTAACAGGGGACATGATCAACATCTACAAGTATATAAGGGGTCAATACACAGAGCTTGGGAGGGACCTGTTTTCTATAAGATCAGCACAGAGGACGCGTGGTCACTCGCTTAGGTTAGAGGAGAGGAGTTTCCGCACATTGAGGCGAAAAATACGATTTTACTTACCGTAAATCTATTTCTCGTAGTCCATAGAGGATGCTGGGGACTCCGTAAGGACCATGGGGATAGATGGGCTCCGCAGGAGACATGGGCACTTTAAGAAAGAATTTAGTTCCTGGTGTGCACTGGCTCCTCCCTCTATGCCCCTCCTCCAGACCTCAGTTAGAGAAACTGTGCCCAGAGGAGATGGACAGTACGAGGTAAAAATTTTGTTAATCCAAGAGCAAGATTCATACCAGCCCACACCAATCACACCGTATAACATGTGATAACTATCCAGTTAACAGTATGAAAACAACATATCATCAGTTCAAGACCGATGCAACTATAACATAACCCTTATTGAAGCAATAACTATATACAAGTATTGCAGAAGAAGTCCGCACTTGGGACGGGCGCCCAGCATCCTCTACGGACTACGAGAAAATAAGAATTTACTTACCGATAATTCTATTTCTCGTAGTCCGTAGTGGATGCTGGGAACTCCGTAAGGACCATGGGGAATAGCGGCTCCGCAGGAGACTGGGCACATCTAAAGAAAGCTTTAGGACTATCTGGTGTGCACTGGCTCCTCCCCCTATGACCCTCCTCCAAGCCTCAGTTAGGATACTGTGCACGGACGAGCGTACACAATAAGGAAGGATTTTGAATCCCGGGTAAGACTCATACCAGCCACACCAATCACACCGTACAACTTGTGATATGAAACCCAGTTAACAGCATGATAACAGAGGAGCCTCTGAATAGATGGCTCACAACAACAATAACCCGATTTTTGTAACAATAACTATGTACCAGTATTGCAGACAATCCGCACTTGGGATGGGCGCCCAGCATCCACTACGGACTACGAGAAATAGAATTATCGGTAAGTAAATTCTTATTTTCTCTGACGTCCTAGTGGATGCTGGGAACTCCATAAGGACCATGGGGATTATACCAAAGCTCCCAAACGGGCGGGAGAGTGCGGATGACTCTGCAGCACCGAATGAGAGAACTCCAGGTCCTCCTCAGCCAGGGTATCAATTCGTAGAATTTTGCAAACGTGTTTGCCCCTGACCAAGTAGCTGCTCGGCAAAGTTGTAAAGCCGAGACCCCTCGGGCAGCCGCCCAAGATGAGCCCACCGTCCTTGTGGAATGGGCTTTTATTGATTTAGGCTGCGGTAATCCTACCGCAGAATGCGCCAGCTGAATAGTGCTACAAATCCAGCGCACAATAGACTGCCTAGAAGCAGGAGCACCCAGCTTGTTGGGTGCCATCAGGATAAACAGCGAGTCAGTTTTCCTGACTCCAGCCGTCCTGGAAAAATAAAATTTACAGGGCTCTGACTACGTCCAGCAACTTGGAATCCTCCAAGTCCCCAGTAGCCGCAGGCACCACAATAGGTTGGTTCAAGTGAAAACCTGAGACCACCTTCGGGAGAAACTGAGGACGAGTCCTCAACTCTGCCCTATCCATACAGAAAATCAGATAAGGCCTTTTACATGACAAAGCCGCCAATTCTGACACACGCCTGGCCAAGGCCAACAGCATGACCACTTTCCACGCGAGATACCCTAGCTCCATGGTTTTAAGTGGCTCAACCAATGCGACATTAGGAAATCCAACACCACGTTGAGATCCAAAAAGTGCCACAGGAGGCACAAAAGGAGGCTGAATATGTAGTACTCCTTTAACCAAAGTCTGAACTTCAGGCAGTGAAGCCAGTTTTTTCTGGAAGAAAATCGACAGAGCCGAAATCTGGACCTTGATGGACCCCAATTTGAGGCCCAAACGTCACCCCTGCTTGCAGGAAGTGCAGGAATCGACATAGTTGAAATTCCTCCGTCGGGGCCTTCATGGCCTCCCACCAAGCAACAAATTTTCGCCAAACGCGGCGATAATGTCTTGCGGTGACATCCTTCCTGGCTATGATCAGGGTAGGGATGACTTCCTTCGGAATACCCTTTTCCTTTAGGATCCGGTGTTCTACCGCCATGCCGTCAAACGCAGCCGCGGTAAGTCTTGGAACAGACAGGGTCCCTGCTGCAGCAGGTCTTGTCTGAGCGGCAGAGGCCAAGGGTCCTCTGCCAGCATCTCTTGAAGTTCCGGGTACCAAGCTCTTCATGGCCAATCCGGAACACCGAGTATGGTTTTCACTCCTCGCCTTCTTATTATTCTCAGTACCTTGGGTATGAGAGGTAGAGGAGGAGACACATAAACCGACTGGTACACCCACGGTGTCACTAGAGCGTCCCCAGCGATCGCCTGAGGGTCCCTTGACCTGGCGCAATATCTTTTCAACTTCTTGTTGAGGCGGGACGCCATCATGTCCACCCGTGGTCATTCCCAACGGTTTACCCGCATTTGGAAAACTTCTGGATGTAGTCCCCATTCTCCTGGGTGTAGGTCGCCCATCGGAGAATCCTTGTGGCTTCTGCCATCGCCATCCTGCTTCTTGTGCCGCCCTGTCTGTGTACATGGGCGACCGCCGTGATGTCGTCTGATTGGATCAGTACCGGCTGGTTCTGAAGCAGGGGCCTTGCTTGGCTTAGGGCATTGTAAATGGCCCTTAGCTGCAGAATATTTATGTGAAGCGAAATCTCCTTGGAAATTTCTTCCCTGTGTGACTGCACCCCAGCCCCGAAGGCTGGCATCCGTGGTCACCAGGACCCAGTCCTGTATTCCGAATCTGTGGCCCTCTAGTAGATGAGCCCTGTGCAGCCACCACAGCAGCGACACCCTGTTTCTTGTTGACAGGGTTATCCGCTGTTGTATCTGTAGATGGGACCCGGACCATTAGTCCCACAGGTCCCACTGGAACGTCCTTGCGTGGAGTCTTCCGAATGGATTTATGCTTCGTACGAAGCTACCATTTTTCCCAGGACTCGTGTGCATTGATGTACCGACACCTGTCCTGGTTTTAGGATGTCTCTGACTAGAGATGACAACTCCTCGGCTTTTTCCACTGGAAGAAACACTCTTTTCTGGTCTGCGTTCAGAAACATTCCCAGGAACAGAAGACGTGTCGTCGGGACCAGCTGTGACTTTGGAATATTGAGAATCCAGTCGTGCTGTTGTAGCACTTCCCGAGAGAGTGCTACCCCCACTACCAACTGTTCTTTGGACCTCGCCTTTATCAGGAGATCGTCCAAGTACGGGATAATAAAAACTTCCTTCTTGCGAAGGAGTATCATCACTTCGGCCATTACCTAGGTAAAGACCTTCGGTGCCGTGGACAACTCCAACGGCCGCGTCTGGAACTGATAGTGACAGTCCTGTACCACATATCTGAGGTACTCCTGGTGAGGGGGGGGGGGGGGAATGGGGACATGCAGGTACGCATCCTTGATGTCCAGGGAGACCCTGTAATCCCCCTCGTCCAGGCTCGTAATAAGCGCCCTGAGCGATTCCATCTTGAACTTGAATCTTCTGATATAAAAGTTCAAGTATTTTAATTTCAAGATGGGTCTCACCGAACCGTTGTGGTACCACAACCACTGTGGAATAGTAACCCCTTCCTTGCTGAAGGAGGGGCACCTTGACCATCACTTGTTGTGATTATAGTGTTGTATATCCACCAACACCGTCTCCCTGGCAGAGGGAGGTGCCGGTAAGGCAGATTTTAGGAAAAGGCGGGGGGAAGAACGTCTCGAACTCCAGCCTGTACCCCTGAGATACTACTTGAAGGACCCAGGGATCTATGTGAGAGAGCCCACTGTCCGCTGAAATATCTGAGACGGGCCCCCACCGTACCCGGGTCCGCCTGAGCAGCCCCAGCACCATGCTGTGGACCTACCGGACGCAGGGAGGACTTCTGCTCTTGGGAACTAGCTGTGTGTTGCAGCTTTTTTCCTCTACCTTTGCCTCTCGGCAGAAAGGATGAGCCTCTAGCCCACTTGTTTTTCTGGGGCCGAAAGGACTGTACTTGATGATACGGTGCTTTCTTTTGTTGTGGGGTAGCCTGTGGCAAAAAAATAAATTTCCCAGCAGTAGCTGTGGAAACGAGGTCTGAAAAACTATCCCCAAACAGTTTTACCCCCTTATAGGGCAACTTCCATGTGCCGATTCGAGTCGGCATCGCCTGACCATTGCCAAGTCCATAACCCCCGTCTGGCGGCAATGGACCTAGCGCTTATTTTTGATGCCAGCCGGCAAATATCCCTCTGTGCATCACGCATGTATAAGACCACGTCTTTTATATGCTCTATTTTCAGCAAAATATTGTCCCTATCCATAGTTATTTTCCGACAGGGAATCTGACCACGCAGCGGGAGCACTGCCCATCCATGCCGAAGCAACGGCTGGTCGCAATATAATGTCCTAGTGTGTGACCATATCTTATAGGGTAACCTCCTGCTTTCTATCAGCAGGTTCCTTCAGGGCGGCCGTACCCGAAGACGGTAGTGCCACCTTTTCTGATAAGCGTGTAAGCGCTGTATCTACCCTATGGGGTGTTTCCCCGCGTGACCTATCCTCTGGCGGGAAAGGGTACGCTGCCAATAACCGTTGTAGAAATTATCAATTTCTTACCGGGGGAAGACCACGCTTCCTCACACACCTCATTTAATTTCTCAGATGCAGGAAAAACTACTAATAGTTTTCTCTCACCAAACACAATACCCTTTTATGTGGTACCTGGGGTATAATCATAAATGTGTAATACATTTTTCATTGTCTCAATCCTGTAACGGGTGGACCTATTTGGAGGGTACACCAGTTTCATCGATGTCGACACTGGAGTCAGTATCCGTGTCGACATCGGTGTCTGTTATCTGAGGTAGCGGGCGATTTTAGAGCCCCCCATGACATTTGAGACGCTGGAACAGGCACAAGCTGAGTAGCCGGCTGTTCCGTGTCGTCGGCCTTTTATGTAAGGAGTTGACACTTTCACGTAATCCTTCCATAAGTTCAACCACACCGGTGTCGACCCCGCAGGGGGTGACAACATATTTACAGGCATTCGCTCCGCCTCCACCTCATTATCCTCCACATACCTGTCGACACAGCCGTACCGACACACAGCACACACACAGGGAATGCTCTGAGAGGACAGGACCCCACAAAGCCCTTTGGGGAGACAGAGGGAGAGTATGCCAGCACACACCAGGGCGCTATATATCACAGGGATAGCACCTATAAAAAAGTGTTTTCCCTTATAGCTGCATATATGTTGTATACTGCGCCTAAATTGTGCCCCCCCCCCCCCCCTCTCTTTTTAACCCTTTCTGTAGTGTATTAACTGCAGAGGAGAGCCAGGGAGCTTCCCTCCAACGGAGCTGTGAGGGAAAAATGGCGCCAGTGTGCTGAGATAGGCTCCGCCCCTTTTTCGCGGACTTTTCTCCCGCATTTTTATGGAATCTGGCAGGGGTTAATATACATCCATATAGCCCTGGGGGTTATATGTGATGTATTTTTGCCAGCCAAGGTGTTTATATTGCGTCTCAGGGCGCCCCCCCCCCAGCGCCCTGCACCCTCAGTGACCGGAGTGTGAAGTGTGCATGAGGAGCAATGGCGCACAGCTGCAGTGCTGTGCGCTACCTTGGTGAAGACGGATGTCTTCTGCCGCCGATTTTCCGGACCTCTTCTTGCTTCTGGCTCTGTAAGGGGGCCGGCGGCGCGGCTCTGGGACCGGACTCCGAGGCTGGGCCTGTGTTCGGTCCCTCTGGAGCTAATGGTGTCCAGTAGCCTAAGAAGCCCAAGCTGGCTGCAAGCAGGCAGGTTTGCTTCTTCTCCCCTTAGTCCCTCGATGCAGTGAGCCTGTTGCCAGCAGGTCTCACTGAAAATAAAAAACCTAAAACTAACTTTTCCTAAGAAGCTCAGGAGAGCCACCTAGTGTGCACCCTTCTCGTTCGGGCACAAAAATCTAACTGAGGCTTGGGGAGGGTCATAGGGGGAGGAGCCAGTGCACACCAGGTAGTCCTAAAGCTTTACTTTTGTGCCCAGTCTCCTGCGGAGCCGCTATTCCCCATGGTCCTTACGGAGTTCCCAGCATCCACTAGGACGTCAGAGAAATAGATTTACCGGTAAGTAAAATCTTATTTTCTCTAACGTCCTAGAGGATGCTGTGGACTCTGTAAGGACCATGGGGAATATACCAAAGCTCCCAAACGGGCGGGAGAGTGCGGATGACTCTGCAGCACCGATTGAGCAAACACAAGGTCCTCCTCAGCCAGGGTATCAAACTTGTAGAAATTTGCAAAAGTGTTTGAACCCGACCAAGTAGCAGCTCGACACAGCTGTAGTGCCGAGACCCCCCGGGCAGCCGCCCAAGAAGAGCCCACCTTCCTAGTGGAATGGGCCTTAACCGATTTTGGTAACGGCAAACCAGCCGTAGAATGCGCTTGCTGAATCGTGTTACAAATCCAGCGAGCAATAGTTTGCTTTGAAGCAGGGGCACCAATCTTGTTGGATGCATACAGGACAAACAGCGCTTCAGTTTTCCTGACTCTAGCCGTTCTGGCCATGTAAATTTTCAAAGCCCTGACCACATCAAGTAACTCGGAATCCTCCAAGTCACGTGTAGCCACAGGCACCACAATAGGTTGGTTCATATGAAAAGAAGAAACCACTTTTGGCAGGAATTGCGAACGGGTCCGCAATTCTGCTCTATCCAAATGGAAAACCAAATAAGGGCTTTTATGTGACAAAGCCGCTAATTCAGATACTCGCCTAGCTGAAGCCAAGGCTAATAACATGACCACCTTCCACGTGAGATATTAAAACTCCACCGTTTTAAGTGGTTCAAACCAGTGTGACTTTGGGAAACTTAACACCACGTTAAGATCCCAAGGTGCCACCGGAGGCACAAAAGGAGGCTGAATATGCAGCACTCCCTTTACAAAAGTCTGAACTTCTGGGAGAGAAGCCAATTCTTTTTGAAAGAAAATGGATAGGGCCGAAATCTGGACCTTAATGGAACCTATTTTAAGGCCCAAATTCACTCCAGTTTGTAGGAAGTGAAGGAAACGGCCCAGATGGAATTCTTCCGTAGGAGCATTCTTGGTCTCACACCAAGAAACATATTTTCGCCATATACGGTGATAATGTTTTGCTGTTACTTCCTTCCTAGCCTTTATCAGCGTAGGGATAACCTCAACCGGAATGCCTTTTTCTGCTAGGATACGGCGTTCAACCGCCATGCCGTCAAACGCAGCCGCGGTAAGTCTTGGAACAGACAGGGTCCCTGTTGCAACAGGTCCTGTCTTAGAGGAAGAGGCCACGGATCTTCTGTGAGCAGTTCCTGCAGATCTGGATACCAGGTCCGTCTTGGCCAATCTGGAACAATGAGGATTGTTCTCACTCCTTTTCTTCTTATTATCCTCAACACCTTTGGTATGAGAGGAAGAGGAGGAAAGACATAGACTGACCGGAACACCCACGGTGTCACTAGGGCGTCTACCGCTACTGCCTGAGGGTCTCTTGACCTGGCGCAATACCTGTCCAGTTTTTTGTTGAGGCGAGACGCCATCATATCCACCTTTGGTTTTTCCCAACGGTTCACAATCATGTGGAAGACTTCTGGATGAAGTCCCCACTCTCCCGGGTGTAGGTCGTGTCTGCTGAGGAAGTCTGCTTCCCAGTTGTCCACTCCCGGAATGAACACTGCTGACAGTGTGCTTACATGATTCTCCGCCCAGGGAAGAATTCTGGTGGCTTCCGCCATTGCCACTCTGCTCCTTGTGCCGCCTAGGCGGTTTACATAAGCAACTGCAGTGATGTTGTCTGACTGGATCAGAACTAGTCGGTTGCGAAGTAAGGTCTCCGCTTGACGTAGGGCGTTGTATATGGCCCTTAGCTCCAGGATGTTGATGTGAAGACAAGTCTCTTGACTTGACCAAAGACCCTGGAAATTTCTTCCCTGTGTGACTGCTCCCCAACCTCGGAGGCTTGCGTCCGTGGTCACCAGGATCCAGTCCTGAATGCCGAATCTGCGGCCCTCGAGAAGGTGAGCACTCTGCAGCCACCACAGTAGTGACACCCTGGCCCTGGGGGCCAAGGTGATCAACCGATGCATCTGAAGATGTGACCCGGACCACTTGTCCGGTAGGTCCCATTGGAAAGTCCTCGCATGGAACCTGCCGAAGGGAATGGCCTCGTATGACGCCACCATCTTTCCCAGGACTCGAGTGCAATGATGCACTGACACCTGTTTTGGTTTCAATAGGTTCTTGACCAGAGTCATGAGTTCCTGGGCCTTCTCTATCGGGAGATAAACCCTCTTCTGGTCCGTGTCCAGAATCATGCCCAAGAAGGGTAGACGAGTCGTAGGAACCAACTGCGACTTTGGAATATTGAGAATCCAGCCGTGTTGCTGTAACACTTTCAGTGAAAGAGATACGCTGTTCAGCAACTGCTCTCTTGATCTCGCTTTTATGAGGAGATCGTCCAAGTACGGGATAATTGTGACACCTTGCTTCCGCAGGAGCACCATCATTTCCGCCATTACCTTGGTGAAAATCCTCGGGGCCGTTGAGAGACCAAACGGCAACGTCTGAAATTGGTAATGACAATCCTGTACCGCAAATCTTAGGTACGCCTGATGAGGTGGATAAATGGGGACATGAAGGTACGCATCCTTTATGTCCAGTGACACCATAAAATCCCCCCCTTCCAGGCTTGCGATGACCGCTCTTAGCGATTCCATCTTGAACTTGAACCTTTTCAAGTATAGGTTCAGAGATTTTAAATTCAATATGGGTCTGACCGAACCGTTCGGTTTCGGGACTACAAACATGGTCGAATAATAACCCCTTCCCTGTTGAAGGAGGGGAACCTTGACCACCACCTGCTGAAGATACAATTTTTGTATTGCGTTTAACACTATTTCCTTCTCTTGGGGGGAAGAGGGTAGGGCCGATTTGAAATACTGGCGAGGAGGCACCTCTTCGAATTCCAGCTTGTAACCCTGAGACACAATTTCTATTGCCCAAGGATCCACCTGGGAGTGAACCCACATGTGGCTGAAATTCCGAAGACGTGCCCCCACCGGGCCCGACTCCGCCAGTGGAGCCCCAGCGTCATGCGGTGGATTTTGCAGAGGCCGGTGAGGACTTCTGTTCCTGGGAACTAGCTGTGTTGTGCAGCTTCTTTCCTCTGCCCCTACCTCTGGCAAGAAAGGACGCACCTCGGACTTTCTTGTTTCTTTGTGAACGAAAGGATTGCATTTGATAATGCGGTGCTCTCTTAGGCTGTGAGGGAACATAAGGCAAAAAATTTGACTTTCCAGCTGTAGCTGTGGAGACCAGGTCCGAGAGACCTTCCCCGAACAATTCCTCACCCCTGTAAGGTAAAACCTCCATATGCCTTTTTGAGTCGGCATCACCTGTCCATTGCCGAGTCTACATGACCCTTCTGGCAGAAATCGACATAGCGTTTATTCTAGAACCTAGTAGACTAATGTCTCTTTGAGCATCTCTCGTATATAGGACAGCGTCTTTTATATGCCCCAGGGTCAATAATACAGTATCCTTATCTAGGGTATCCAATTCCTCAGATAAGGTATCCGTCCATGCCGCTACAGCACTACACACCCACGTCGACGCAATTGCCGGTCTTAGTAAGGTACCTGAATGTGTATAAATGGACTTCAGGGTAATCTGTTTGCGGTCAGCAGCATCTTTGAGGGTAGCCGTATCCTGGGACGGCAGGGCTACCTTTTTGGATAAGCGTGTTAAAGCTTTGTCCACCCTAGGGGAGGATTCCCATCGTAGCCTATCCATTGGCGGGAAAGGATACGCGATAAGAATCCGTTTGGAAATCTGCATTTTCTTATCTGGAGATTCCCAAGCCTTTTCACATAACTCATTCAGTTCGTATGAGGGGGGAAAAGTTACCTCAGGTTTCTTTCCCTTATACATATAAACCCTTGTGTCAGGGACTGGGGTTTCCTCTGTGATGTGCAAAACCTCCTTAATTGCTATAATCATATATCGAAGGGATTTTGGCTGTAACTTTGCATCATCGTAATCGACACTAGAGTCAGAATCCATGTCGGTATCTGTGTCAACAATTTGGGATAGTGGGCGCTTATAAGACCCTGACTGTCCCAATGCATCAGCCTTGTCAAATCTTCTATGCAAGGAATTAACATTATCATTTAAAACTTTCCACAGATCCATCCAATCAGGTGTCGGCGCAGTCGGCGGAGACACCACATTCATTTGCTCCCGCTCCTCTCCCACATAGCCTTCCTCATCAGACATGTCGACACAAGCGTACCGACACACCACACACACCCAGGGAATGTCCTTTCTGAAGACAGTTCCCCCACCAGGCCCTTTGGAGAGATAGAGAGAGAGTATGCCAGCACACACCCCAGCGCTATAATATCCCAGGAATAACACAGTAACTTAATGTTAACCCAGTAGCTGCTGTATGTATAGTTTTTGCGCCTAATTATGTGCCCCGCCCCCCTCTCTTTTCAACCCTCTTCTACCGTGTATCAGCATGGGAGAGCCTGGAGAGCTCCCCCCCCCCCCTGCGCCCTGCACCCTTACAGTGACCGGAGTATGTGAGGTGCGTGGAGCAATGGCGCACAGCTGCAGTGCTGTACGTTACCTCTAGTGAAGATCATGAAGTCTTCTGCCACCTGTGAAGTCTTCTTTTCTTCTCATACTCACCCGGCTTCTATCTTCCGGCTCTGCGAGGGGGACGGCGACGCGGCTCTGAGACGGACGGCGAGGGTGAGATCCTGCATACCAATCCCTCTGAAGCTAATGGTGTCCAGTAGCCTAAGAAGCAGGACCTAGCTTCAGAGAGTAGGGCTGCTTCTCTCCCCTCAGTCCCTCGATGCAGGGAGCCTGTTGCCAGCAGAGCTCCCTGAAAATAAAAAACCTAACAAAATACTTTCTATCAGTAAACTCAGGAGAGCTCACTGAAAAGCACCCAGCTCGTCCGGGCACAGTATCAAACGGAGGTCTGGAGGAGGGGCATAGAGGGAGGAGCCAGTGCACACCAGGAACTAAATTCTTTCTTAAAGTGCCCATGTCTCCTGCAGAGCCTGTCTATCCCCATGGTCCTTACGGAGTCCCCAGCATACTCTAGGACGTTAGAGAAAGTTTTTTTTCACAGTAAGGACAATACGTGTTTGGAATTCCCTGCCTGAGAGAGTAGTAATGGCGGACTCAGTCAACACCTTTGAGAATGGATTAGATAAATTCCTATTGGATAAAGATATTCAGGGTTATGGTGCGTAGGCACGCATTATAGTTAATATAACTAGTCCTAACATAAAAATAACTAGTCCTATAATAAGACTGCATAGGAGACCACAAATAGGTTGAACTCGATGGACAATTGTCTTTTTTTCAACCTTAGTTACTATGTTACTGTAGAGTGCCAGCGAGACATTGGGGAAGAAGTTGCCAGGGCCTCCCTACCACCACCACAGAACCTCCAAGGGAATCCCTCAACCAACCAGTCCTGGCTACTGAGCCATTCACAGGGCTGTGTTTGGGGGAGGAGGAGTTGGGTTTTGAGAGAGAAGCCCCAGACAGTGATCAGTTAGTCCTGGTGGATTACCTGAGGGAACAATGGAAACAACTTGAGTAGGAAGAGTTGAGAGACAAATTGTTGGTTCTCACTACTTCCCTGCAGCCCGAGTTCAATTTTTCTCTGGCAATAGGGCAGGAGCCCCAACATATTACTGCCATTGTGCAAATTATGGGTGTGGAACCTGGGGAGATGGGAGGAGGGACCCACACTATCCGGAACCAAGGCTGTGTGCCAGCATGTGCCCGTCCTTATGTAACTGACAAATTTATGTTTGGGACAGATGGAGAAAGTACAGACTCCTGAAGCACCACCAGGAGGGAAACTGCTCTCAGCCAGCATCTCACTATCTGCTTGATCTCAGGTGGGAGCCACAGAATGTGGGAGAGGGACAGCCCAGTCCTTTTGACCCAGGTGGGGTTATAGCACCAGTTATTTTGTACTGCCTGGAAACAGGGATACAAAGAGGAGGAGGAACTGATGATTACCCTCTCAGTGGACCCAGGGAAAGACTTGCTGAATTGTCCCAACAGCCTGGGTTGATCATTGATGACTGAGGATGTAGTTGGGATCCAGACACTCAGAAAGTCGCGATCCCGAACATAAGTATAGTGGAGAGATTAGGCTGCGGTGGGAGGGTTAGCCTGAGGGGGAGGGTTAGGCTGCGGTGGGAGGGATAGGTTTAGGGGGAGGGTTAGGCTGCGGTGGGAGGGATAGGTTTAGGGGGATGTTATGGTTAGTCTATGGTGGGAGGGTTAGGCTGAGGTTAGGCTGCGGTGGGAGGGCTAGGCTGAGGGGGAAGTTAGGGTTAGTCTGTGGTGGGAGAGTTAGGGATAGGCTGAGGGGGAGGTTAGGGTTAGGTTGCGGTGGGTTAGGCTTATGCTGAGGGGGAAGTTAGGGTTAGGTCGCGGTGGGAGGGTTAGGTTTAGGCTGAGGGGGAGGTTAGGGTTAGGTTTAGGCTTATGCTGAGGGGGAAGTTAGGGTTAGTTTGCGGTGGGAGGGTTAGGTTTAGGCTGAGGGGGAGGTTAAAGCTAGGCTGCAGTGTGAGGGTTAGGCTGATGGAGGCTAGGCTGCGGTGGGAGGGTTAGGTTTAGGCTGAGGTTAGGCTGCGGTGGGAGGGTTAGGTTTAGGCTGAGGGGGAGGTTAGGGTTAGGCTGCGGTAAGAGGGTTAGGTTTAGGCTTATGCTGAGGGGGAAGTTAGGGTTAGGTTTAGGCTGAGGGGGAGGTTAAAGTTAGGCTGCAGTGTGAGGGTTAGGCTGATGGAGGTTAGGCTGCGGTGGGAGGGTTAGGTTTAGGCTGAGGTTAGGGTTAGGCTGCGGTGGGAGGGTTAGGTTTAGGCTGAGGTTAAGGTTAGGCTGCGGTGGGAGGGTTAGGTTTAGGCTGAGGGGGAGGTTAGGTTGCGGTGAGTTAGGTTTAGGCTGAGAGGGAGGTTAGGGTTAGGTATAGACTGAGGGGGAGGTTAGGGTCAGGCTGCGGTGGGTTAGGCTGAGGGGGAGGTTAAGGTTAGGCTGCGGTGGGAGGGTTAGGCTGCGGTGGGATGGTTGGGGGAGGTAGAGGATTAGGCTTAACTGCATCTGTCGGCATTTCATAATTAGGATGCTGGGGTTGGTATTATGACCACTGGCATCCTGACATCTGTACCCAACCCGATGACTGTACCTACAACAAACTGGGACATTGGGTCTGAAAGGTGGAAGGGCTGTGAGGAAATGAGAGGTCCGCGACGCTATAGTGATGCCTCATTTCCCCGTCCCCCTGTATGCCTATCTACATTCAGCGTGTCCCGGCTCACCCCCATACTGTGCTTCAGTCAGCCCTGAATAATATGAGAGTGTGCTGTTACCGGTTACACTGTATGTGGGTTACGTCTGTTCGTGTTAGCGCTTCCTATTGGTTACTTATGGCCAAGGAACAAGTCCGGACCCCAATAATGACACTATCCGGCCGGGTATCCCAGACTATTGTGTAATAGAAGTGATTGGCGCTTACTTGACCCACAGCGGACACTCAAATGTCCCTTCTGTGCACCCCCCATTGTGTAACCGTGCGCTATGCCAGACACCCAGGGGTCGGTCACAGCAGGAGGGGCATGTGGGGGCTGGATACTGCAAAGACCCCACCAATCCGAACCCTGAGGAGGGTGATCTCATGTGGTGGGCAGCGTGATAAGGTGGGGAGAGGTGTCGCTGGCCCCAGGCTGAGGTGACGCACTGTCAGGACTCCAGTGTGGGGACGTGTAATACAGAGGTGTGCTGAGCCGTCTATCACCCATTCTGTACAATTAATCACTTTGTATTCTACCACCATGCCTGAGTGGTCTGGAACCCCCGTATCGTCACAGTGGTTTTATGTACTAATATCGCACCTGTGGCCGGAGAGACTAACCAGCCACACGTGTAATGGCGGCCGTGGCACTGAAGGGGTTAATCCTCAGCTGCCAGGCACCATTTGGACAATAGGCGCTTGGCGTCACTGTGAAACGTACTTACGGCGCTGGCCGCGAACTGTTTAAAAGTATGTTTAAGGATGTGTCTTAACATGTCACATGTAGTGCTCTGTGCACAATTGCAGGATTACATGTTTAACTGTATTTATATTCAAGATGTGGTCACCTGTAGTTTAAAGGGGAAAATGCACTTACTATAGATGTCTGAATAATCATCTCTCATCCTCTGGGAATAGGAAGTGGCATGCTAATTGTCCTGTCCTAGCAGAGGTGTGAAGGACAAAAACCCTTTTGATGTGCACGGCAGGTAGTGGCTGTGAGTGTCAGATTGGGTTGCGAACCTGTATTTATTTATGTAGCTGGTTTCATTGATATATGAATCCTGAATAGTAGATGCAGGAAGGAATAACATTTGTTTGGGAAATAAAATACAAACCGTATTTGAAGCTGGGCGGGATGTATTAACATACATCGCCGCCCCTCCCCGGTTACCGCAGCGATGTTGATCGCATATGTACTAACATATGCGATCAACATCGCGATGCGGTGACGGAGGCCCCCCGCGATACCTGTTAGGTGGTCTGCGGGGGGTCTCCGTCACCTCCCCGGGGTCCCCACACTGGCTAGATGCCGGGAAGCAGCAGCAGGCTGCCCCCGGCACCTCCTCCTCCCCCCTGCAGCCGGAAGGAAGTCCGGCTGCGTTGCTAGGGGGAGGAGGACACTACCTTCCGGGTCCAGGGCAGCCTGGAGGAAGGTAAGCCAGGGGGAAGGGGGGTCGGCGTCTGCGGCGGGGGTCGACGGTGTCGGCGGGTTGCGGCGGTCGGCGAAAAGAAGCCCATAGGCTTCTATAGGGTTTCGCCATCCAGAGATGGCGAAACCCTGGACGCCGAAAACGCTGCGGTAGGGTCTTAGTAAATATGAAAATGCGGTAAAACCCCCGTTTTCGGGGGTTTTACCGCATTTTTGCTTTAGTACATCCCGCCCGCTATGTGATAAATTTATCAATAGTGAATGTTAAACGGATACCAAACGTTGTATGTGTGACAGGAAAGAGGAAATTGTTTTATTCATTTATTTGCATTTTGTAAGATATCCTAATTGGATAGAAAGCACTCAGGAGGGACATAACCCCCTGTGGTACTGTGTGGAAAATTGACATAAAGAGGAGGCCTGCGAGCATCCAGAGTGTATTATACCATCTTCATTCTGCTGTAACATCTTGCTGTACTGCTGAGTTCTTTTCAGAACTTTTTGTTGGCATTAAAACATCATCTGCCTCAAGAAGATTGCGTCATCTTGTGACCTACAGGGCTATGTGAAACCTAGCCCCGTTCACCGGCTGTCTAAGGTGAATTAGCGTCTCTAAGTTCCGCCTTCCGCCAGCTACCGGTAGAGGACTAGTGGGGATTCGTCAATACCACACAGGTGTGGTAAGGCAGCGTGTTGGCACATACAGAGCAGAACCGTGGTTCCAAACGCCACGGCAGGTTAGGAGTTTGGTGGTGGCAGCATAAACCCGCCCACAGTGCAGTGGGTGGAGTCAGTAACAGGCGGTTACCGACGGTAAGCGGGAATCCCCTATGTGGCCAGGTCCCGTGTGACCTAAGCATCCATTCTGTGTACTGAGGACGGGACCGTCCGGTCACAGCACCCATATATAGACTTTCACCATGCCCCTGGAGGCCGGTGATGCAGTCTACCTCTTTTGGATCACCACGGTGAGGCGGTGCACTAGTGAGTCACTCAGACTCATTATAATCCCGCCAGCTGCCTGGCCCCTTCATCGCTGCGTCCCCCGATGCACTGCCGCTAGCTTTGCCGTGTCCTGACTACAACCACCCTGGAGGAAGAGTCACACAGCGGAGGGCGGGGAGAATGGCTGGGGGCCGAGCCAGAGTCTGCCCTCTGTGTACATGGCCGCTTAATAACTTGTCCCCAATCATTTAATTTGGGAGCCGGGACCAGACTAGACCACCAGGCTACAGCCGCCCTATCAGTATGCGGGGCCGCAGAGCCCGGTTTGGGAAACACCGCCGCAACAAACAGGGTTCCTAAGATCCCTAGAAGGTGATCCATCAATCCTTCTCAGGAGCACAAGTGGAGAAGTTGCCAATAGCGATCAATCAGATTGTAATTATAATTATATAGAGCGCCCCAACCCCTTCACTGCAGTCCAGGTTTTACAGATATCCAGGCTTCAGCACAGGTGACTTACTTAGTACCTCACTCAATTTGATTTAACCATCTGGACATCCTGTAAACCTGTCCGGTAATGGCGGAGCCTGGGAAACTCTGTCCTAGAGCATTTTATAAAATGATAGAATGTGACTGGTTGCTATGGGCAACTTCTACACTTGTCCTCCTCAGGAGGTCTGATACATCTCCCCCGGAAGCCCCAGACCCTTTCCTTGTAGCCCCAGAGAGATTCCTATTAACTGGGGGTGAGGGAATAAGCCAAACTCCAGGACTGCGGCTCTGTTATCCGCCTGTCAGTCCCAGAGGCTCAGAGAGACACTGGGATTATCCCCCAGATACTATTATTGGTGCCAGCGGTGGGCTATGAAGAGGGAACAGTCAGTCATCCATCATCCGAGATTAAGCCACGCTCCCCTCTCCCGCCCCTTCCCACGTGGCCACATATCTGATGCAATAAGTGAAGCCAAGCAATTTGATTTACAAAGTACAGTACTCACCGGCTCCTTAAATTTATTTCATCTGACATGCGCAGTACACTTCTGTCACAGTGCCACCTGATGGCAGAAACATGTATTGCAGGGCATTTCAACACCACACACTGAGAGACACACTTGACACAATAGGAGGGGGAATCCAATTAGGTGCAAGTAGCTCGCAGGGGGTGCGAGTTGCGATGGCGAATACATGCCAGCAACAGCAACTGAATTCGCCTCCCTCGCGGCCCCTTAGTGCAGCATACAGTCGCACTTACCCGCAGGTGTGAGATGCTTGCTCCTAATTTTGTATGTCCCCCCCCCCGCAGTGTTTCCTTAAAGCGATACAAAAGATGAACACAATCCCCCGCTATTAGAAGACGCTCGGGCAGATGACGCCTCGGACCATGCGCCGGGGGCGATTTATACACAGTAATACAGACTCTTTGCACGTTTATTTATGGCACAGTTGGTGGTAACGTTAAGGCAGTCGTGAGGTCAGACGGGAACTTTCATAACACTTATACTCTATGTCTAACCACCATTCAGAACCCTAAAGGATGTGCTGCCACCACACCACCATTTTCCACCAGCGCCGCAGAGACAGAGCGCAAGTTTCTGAACAGGCCGGAGTCGCCGCCGCTGCGCAAGATCTTCAGCCGGTCGTGTACTCGCACCGCAGCCTGGAAAACACAGAAGGGAAAGATGAGTCCGGGATGAGACCTCCATAGGAGAGAAGCTGCCGTGTGAGGTGTACTTACCTCAGAGCACCAGATGTCACACAGAATCTTCTCATGAACGGCAGTGGGGAGCCCCTGGGAGAGGGAGCGTGAAGACCTGCGGGGAAGGAAACCAGGCAACGGGTGAGGTAACCTGTACACCAGGGAGCGTAAATCTGCAATAACCAGATACCAGAACACAATATAGCGGTACTGAGCATACGTGTCGGTGTATCTGGGTGTAAGGACGTCTGATGTAACCCTGGCACACGTGTGACTGGTGCAGAGCCGGGTGTCGGTGTATCTGGGTGTAAGGACGCCTGATGTAACCCTGGTACACGTGTGACTGGTGCAGAGCCGGGTGTCGGTGTATCTGGGTGTAAGGACGTCTGATGTAACCCTGGCACACGTGTGACTGGTGCAGAGCCGGGTGTCGGTGTATCTGGGTGTAATGACGTCTGATGTAACCCTGGCACACGTGTGACTGGTGCAGAGCCAGGTGTCAGTGTATCTGGGTGTAAGGACGTGTGATGTAACCCTGGCACACGTGTGACTGGTGCAGAGCCGGGTGTCGGTGTATCTGGGTGTAAGGACGCCTGATGTAACCCTGGCACACGTGTGACTGGTGCAGAGCCGGGTGTCTGTGTATCTGGGTGTAATGACGTCTGATGTAACCCTGGCACACGTGTGACTGGTGCAGAGCCAGGTGTCAGTGTATCTGGGTGTAAGGACGTGTGATGTAACCCTGGCACACGTGTGACTGGCGTAGAGCCGGGTGTCGGTGTATCTGGGTGTAAGGACGCCTGATGTAACCCTGGCACACGTGTGACTGGTGCAGAGCCGGGTGTCAGTGTATCTGGGTGTAAGGACGCCTGATGTAACCCTGACACACGTGTGACTGGTGCAGAGCTGGGTGTCGGTGTATCTGGGTGTAAGGACGTCTGATGTAACCCTGGCACACGTGTGACTGGTGCAGAGCTGGGTGTCGGTGTATCTGGGTGTAAGGACGTCTGATGTAACCCTGGTACACGTGTGACTGGCACAGAGCCGGGTGTCAGTGTATCTGGGTGTAAGGACGTCTGATGTAACCCTGGCACACGTGTGACTGGTGCAGAGCCGGGTGTCGGTGTTAGGGTAGGGGGCAGGGGAGGGTTAGGGTAGGGGGCAGGGGAGGGTTGGTTACTTTCGGGGGGCTGTCGGTATTCTGACCGTCAGTATCCCGTCCATCCGGATATCATACTGAATCCCCCCCGGGGATATATAGGATGACTGGTGACTAGGGGGAGGCACCTTCCTGCAATGGCACCGATGCCGCGGACTCACCTGGATAACACCACAATCATCGCGTACAGGTCAATGGCGCAGTCAGCGATTCTCTGCAGCACAAACTGCTCATCTAGGAGAGAACATATTATACACATATGACCGTAGACCTATAACGTAGATGTATAAAACATACACATATGACCGTACACGTAAAAACATACACATGACTGTAGACCTATAAAACATACACATATGACCGTACACGTATAAACATACACATATGACTGTAGACATATACACATTAGAGATGAGCGCCTGAAATTTTTCGGGTTTTGTGTTTTGGTTTTGGGTTCGAACGCGTTTTGGCAAAACCTCACCGAATTATTTTTGTCGGATTCGGGTGTGTTTTGGATTCGGGTGTTTTTTTCAAAAAACCCTAAAAAACAGCTTAAATCATAGAATTTGGGGGTAATTTTGATCCCAAAGTATTATTAACCTCAAAAAACATAATTTACACTCATTTTCAGCCTATTCTGAACACATCACACCTCACAATATTATTTTTAGTCCTAAAATTTGCACCGAGGTCGCTGTGTGAGTAAGATAAGCGACCCTAGTGGCCGACACAAACACCGGGCCCATCTAGGAGTGGCACTGCAGTGTCACGCAGGATGTCCCTTCCAAAAAACCCTCCCCAAACAGCACATGACGCAAAGAAAAAAAGAGGCGCAATGAGGTAGCTGACTGTGTGAGAAAGATAAGCGACCCTAGTGGCCGACACAAACACCGGGCCCATCTAGGAGTGGCACTGCAGTGTCACGCAGGATGTCCCTTCCAAAAAACCCTCCCCAAACAGCACATGACGCAAAGAAAAAAAGAGGCGCAATGAGGTAGCTGTGTGAGAAAGAAAAGCGACCCTAGTGGCCGAAACAAACACCGGGCCCATCTAGGAGTGGCACTGCAGTGTCACGCAGGATGTCCCTTCCAAAAAACCCTCCCCAAACAGCACATGACGCAAAGAAAAAAAGAGGCGCAATGAGGTAGCTGTGTGAGTAAGATTAGCGACCCTAGTGGCCGACACAAACACCGGGCCCATCTAGGAGTGGCACTGCAGTGTCACGCAGGATGGCCCTTCCAAAAAACCCTCCCCAAACAGCACATGACGCAAAGAAAAAAAGAGGCGCAATGAGGTAGCTGACTGTGTGAGTAAGATTAGCGACCCTAGTGGCCGACACAAACACCGGGCACATCTAGGAGTGGCACTGCAGTGTCACGCAGGATGTCCCTTCCAAAAAACCCTCCCCAAACAGCACATGACGCAAAGAAAAAAAGAGGCGCAATGAGGTAGCTGTGTGAGTAAGATTAGCGACCCTAGTGGCCGACACAAACACCGGGCCCATCTAGGAGTGGCACTGCAGTGTCACGCAGGATGTCCCTTCCAAAAAACCCTCCCCAATCAGCACATGATGCAAAGAAAAAGAAAAGAAAAAAGAGGTGCAAGATGGAATTATCCTTGGGCCCTCCCACCCACCCTTATGTTGTATAAACAAAACAGGACATGCACACTTTAACCAACCCATCATTTCAGTGACAGGGTCTGCCACACGACTGTGACTGATATGACGGGTTGGTTTGGACCCCCCCAAAAAAAGAAGCAATTAATCTCTCCTTGCACAAACTGGCTCTACAGAGGCAAGATGTCCACCTCATCTTCACCCTCCGATATATCACCGTGTACATCCCCCTCCTCACAGATTATCAATTCGTCCCCACTGGAATCCACCATCTCAGCTCCCTGTGTACTTTGTGGAGGCAATTGCTGCTGGTCAATGTCTCCGCGGAGGAATTGATTATAATTCATTTTAATGAACATCATCTTCTCCACATTTTCTGGATGTAACCTCGTACGCCGATTGCTGACAAGGTGAGCGGCGGCACTAAACACTCTTTCGGAGTACACACTTGTGGGAGGGCAACTTAGGTAGAATAAAGCCAGTTTGTGCAAGGGCCTCCAAATTGCCTCTTTTTCCTGCCAGTATAAGTACGGACTGTGTGACGTGCCTACTTGGATGCGGTCACTCATATAATCCTCCACCATTCTATCAATGTTGAGAGAATCATATGCAGTGACAGTAGACGACATGTCCGTAATCGTTGTCAGGTCCTTCAGTCCGGACCAGATGTCAGCATCAGCAGTCGCTCCAGACTGCCCTGCATCACCGCCAGCGGGTGGGCTCGGAATTCTGAGCCTTTTCCTCGCACCCCCAGTTGCGGGAGAATGTGAAGGAGGAGATGTTGACAGGTCGCGTTCCGCTTGACTTGACAATTTTGTCACCAGCAGGTCTTTCAACCCCAGCAGACCTGTGTCTGCCGGAAAGAGAGATCCAAGGTAGGCTTTAAATCTAGGATCGAGCACGGTGGCCAAAATGTAGTGCTCTGATTTCAACAGATTGACCACCCGTGAATCCTTGTTAAGCGAATTAAGGGCTGCATCCACAAGTCCCACATGCCTAGCGGAATCGCTCCGTGTTAGCTCCTTCTTCAATGCCTCCAGCTTCTTCTGCAAAAGCCTGATGAGGGGAATGACCTGACTCAGGCTGGCAGTGTCTGAACTGACTTCACGTGTGGCAAGTTCAAAGGGCATCAGAACCTTGCACAACGTTGAAATCATTCTCCACTGCACTTGAGACAGGTGCATTCCATCTCCTATATCGTGCTCAATTGTATAGGCTTGAATGGCCTTTTGCTGCTCCTCCAACCTCTGAAGCATATAGAGGGTTGAATTCCACCTCGTTACCACTTCTTGCTTCAGATGATGGCAGGGCAGGTTCAGTAGTTTTTGGTGGTGCTCCAGTCTTCTGTACGTGGTGCCTGTACGCCGAAAGTGTCCCGCAATTTTTCTGGCCACCGACAGCATCTCTTGCACGCCCCTGTCGTTTTTAAAAAAATTCTGCACCACCAAATTCAAGGTATGTGCAAAACATGGGACGTGCTGGAATTTGCCCATATTTAATGCACACACAATATTGCTGGCGTTGTCCGATGCCACAAATCCACAGGAGAGTCCAATTGGGGTAAGCCATTCCGCGATGATCTTCCTCAGTTGCCGTAAGAGGTTTTCAGCTGTGTGCGTATTCTGGAAAGCGGTGATACAAAGCGTAGCCTGCCTAGGAAAGAGTTGGCGTTTGCGAGATGCTGCTACTGGTGCCGCCGCTGCTGTTCTTGCGGCGGGAGTCCATACATCTACCCAGTGGGCTGTCACAGTCATATAGTCCTGACCCTGCCCTGCTCCACTTGTCCACATGTCCGTGGTTAAGTGGACATTGGGTACAACTGCATTTTTTAGGACACTGGTGAGTCTTTTTCTGACGTCCGTGTACATTCTCGGTATCGCCTGCCTAGAGAAGTGGAACCTAGATGGTATTTGGTAACGGGGGCACACTGCCTCAATAAATTGTCTAGTTCCCTGTGAACTAACGGCGGATACCGGACGCACGTCTAACACCAACATAGTTGTCAAGGACTCAGTTATCCGCTTTGCAGTAGGATGACTGCTGTGATATTTCATCTTCCTCGCAAAGGACTGTTGAACAGTCAATTGCTTACTGGAAGTAGTACAAGTGGGCTTACGACTTCCCCTCTGGGATGACCATCGACTCCCAGCGGCAACAACAGCAGCGCCAGCAGCAGTAGGCGTTACACGCAAGGATGCATCGGAGGAATCCCAGGCAGGAAAGGACTCGTCAGACTTGCCAGTGACATGGCCTGCAGGACTATTGGCATTCCTGGGGAAGGAGGAAATTGACACTGAGGGAGTTGGTGGGGTGGTTTGCGTGAGCTTGGTTACAAGAGGAAGGGATTTACTGGTCAGTGGACTGCTTCCGCTGTCACCCAAAGTTTTTGAACTTGTCACTGACTTATTATGAATGCGCTGCAGGTGACGTATAAGGGAGGATGTTCCGAGGTGGTTAACGTCCTTACCCCTACTTATTACAGCTTGACAAAGGGAACACACGGCTTGACACCTGTTGTCCGCATTTCTGGTGAAATACCTCCACACCGAAGAGCTGATTTTTTTGGTATTTTCACCTGGCATGTCAACGGCCATATTCCTCCCACGGACAACAGGTGTCTCCCCGGGTGCCTGACTTAAACAAACCACCTCACCATCAGAATCCTCCTGGTCAATTTCCTCCCCAGCGCCAGCAACACCCATATCCTCCTCATCCTGGTGTACTTCAACACTGACATCTTCAATCTGACTATCAGGAACTGGACTGCGGGTGCTCCTTCCAGCACTTGCAGGGGGCATGCAAATAGTGGAAGGCGCATGCTCTTCACGTCCAGTGTTGGGAAGGTCAGGCATCGCAAACGACACAATTGGACTCTCCTTGTGGATTTGGGATTTCAAAGAACGCACAGTTCTTTGCGGTGCTTTTGCCAGCTTGAGTCTTTTCAGTTTTCTAGCGAGAGGCTGAGTGCTTCCATCCTCATGTGAAGCTGAACCACTAGCCATGAACATAGGCCAGGGCCTCAGCCGTTCCTTGCCACTCCGTGTGGTAAATGGCATATTGGCAAGTTTACGCTTCTCCTCCGACAATTTTATTTTAGGTTTTGGAGTCCTTTTTTTTCCTGATATTTGGTGTTTTGGATTTGACATGCTCTGTACTATGACATTGGGCATCGGCCTTGGCAGACGACGTTGCTGGCATTTCATCGTCTCGGCCATGACTAGTGGCAGCAGCTTCAGCACGAGGTGGAAGTGGATCTTGATCTTTCCCTAATTTTGGAACCTCAACTTTTTTGTTCTCCATATTTTATAGGCAGAACTAAAAGGCACCTCAGGTAAACAATGGAGATGGATGGATTGGATAGTTTACTAGTATACAATTATGGACGGACTGCCACGGTTAGGTGGTATAAAAAAACCACGGTTAGGTGGTATATATTATAATAATAATACAATTATGGATGGACGGACTGCCTGCCGACTGCCGACACAGAGGTAGCCACAGCCGTGAACTACCGCACTGTACACTGGTTGATAAAGAGATAGTAGTATACTCGTAACAACTAGTATGACACTATGACGACGGTATAAAGAATGAAAAAAAAACCACGGTTAGGTGGTATATATTATAATAATAATACAATTATGGATGGACGGACTGCCTGCCGACTGCCGACACAGAGGTAGCCACAGCCGTGAACTACCGCACTGTACACTGGTTGATAAAGAGATAGTAGTATACTCGTAACAACTAGTATGACACTATGACGACGGTATAAAGAATGAAAAAAAAACCACGGTTAGGTGGTATATATTATAATAATAATACAATTATGGATGGACGGACTGCCTGCCGACTGCCGACACAGAGGTAGCCACAGCCGTGAACTACCGCACTGTACACTGGTTGATAAAGAGATAGTAGTATACTCGTAACAACTAGTATGACACTATGACGACGGTATAAAGAATGAAAAAAAAACCACGGTTAGGTGGTATATATTATAATAATAATACAATTATGGATGGACGGACTGCCTGCCGACTGCCGACACAGAGGTAGCCACAGCCGTGAACTACCGCACTGTACACTGGTTGATAAAGAGATAGTAGTATACTCGTAACAACTAGTATGACACTATGACGACGGTATAAAGAATGAAAAAAAAACCACGGTTAGGTGGTATATATTATAATAATAATACAATTATGGATGGACGGACTGCCTGCCGACTGCCGACACAGAGGTAGCCACAGCCGTGAACTACCGCACTGTACACTGGTTGATAAAGAGATAGTAGTATACTCGTAACAACTAGTATGACACTATGACGACGGTATAAAGAATGAAAAAAAAACCACGGTTAGGTGGTATATATTATAATAATAATACAATTATGGATGGACGGACTGCCTGCCGACTGCCGACACAGAGGTAGCCACAGCCGTGAACTACCGCACTGTACACTGGTTGATAAAGAGATAGTAGTATACTCGTAACAACTAGTATGACACTATGACGACGGTATAAAGAATGAAAAAAAAAACCACGGTTAGGTGGTATATATTATAATAATAATACAATTATGGATGGACGGACTGCCTGCCGACTGCCGACACAGAGGTAGCCACAGCCGTGAACTACCGCACTGTACACTGGTTGATAAAGAGATAGTAGTATACTCGTAACAACTAGTATGACACTATGACGACGGTATAAAGAATGAAAAAAAAACCACGGTTAGGTGGTATATATTATAATAATAATACAATTATGGATGGACGGACTGCCTGCCGACTGCCGACACAGAGGTAGCCACAGCCGTGAACTACCGCACTGTACACTGGTTGATAAAGAGATAGTAGTATACTCGTAACAACTAGTATGACACTATGACGACGGTATAAAGAATGAAAAAAAAACCACGGTTAGGTGGTATATATTATAATAATAATACAATTATGGATGGACGGACTGCCTGCCGAGTTCCGACTGCCGACACAGAGGTAGCCACAGCCGTGAACTACCGCACTGTACTGTGTCTGCTGCTAATATAGACTGGTTGATAAAGAGATAGTATACAATACATACAACAATATACTACTATACTGGTGGTCAGGCACTGGTCACCACTAGTCACACTGGCAGTGGCACTCCTGCAGCAAAAGTGTGCACTGTTTAATTTTAAATTAATATAATATTATGTACTCCTGGGGGCTCCTGCTATAACAACCTGCAGTGCTCCCCAGTCTCCCCCACAATTATTATAAGCTTTGCCTTTTATACATTGATGTGCAGCACACTGGGCTGAGCTGAGTGCACACAGACTGAGTCACACTGTGTGACTGGCTGCTGCTGTGTATCGTTTTTTTTCAGGCAGAGAACGGATATAGCAGAGAACGGATAATATATTATATTAAAATAAATAAAAGTTAACTAACAACAACTGCACTGGTCACTGTGGTAAACTCTGTCTGACTCTGCACAATCTCTCTCTCTCTTCTAATCTAATTTCTAATGGAGAGGACGCCAGCCACGTCCTCTCCCTATCAATCTCAATGCACGTGTGAAAATGGCGGCGACGCGCGGCTCCTTATATAGAATCAGAGTCTCGCGAGAATCCGACAGCGTCATGATGACGTTCGGGCGCGCTCGGGTTAACCGAGCAAGGCGGGAGGATCCGAGTCTGCTCGGACCCGTGAAAAAAACATGAAGTTCGTGCGGGTTCGGATTCAGAGAAACCGAACCCGCTCATCTCTAATACACATACACATGACCATAGACGTATAAAACATACACATATGACCGCACACGTATAAAACATACACATATGACCGCACATGTATAAAACATACACATATGACCGCACACGTATAAAACATACACATATGACCGCACACGTATAAAACATACACATATGACCGCACACGTATAAAACATACACATATGACCATAAACGTATAAAACATACACATATGATGTAGATACATAAAACAAACAGTAAACAGACAACATGGAACAGCGCTATCCTGCATCTCCTGTAAGGCAGAAGACGGCCCCAGACGCCAAATGCCCGAGGACAAGATATCGTACCCACAATCCTGTTGCCGTATTTCAGAAGCAGCTCCTCCACCGCAGCGCCAAAGTCTTCAAGCGCACGCACAGCCTGAGAGAGGTAAATGGGAGCTAGTGACACATATCAGACTCCGCCCAGGCCTGCCACACTGTCTACTCCATACTCTCCACACAGGCCTGCTACACCGCATACTCCATACTCTCCACCCAGGCCTGCCACGCTGTCTACTCCATACTCTCCACCCAGGCCTGCCACATTGCCTACTCCACACTCTCCACCCAGGCCTGCTACACCGCATACTCCATACTCTCCACCCAGGCCTGCCACGCTGTCTACTCCATACTCTCCACCCAGGCCTGCCACACTGCCTACTCCACACTCTCCACCCAGGTCTGCCACGCTGTCTACTCCACACTCTCCACCCAGGCCTGCCATGCTGTCTACTCCATACTCTCCACCCAGGCCTGCTACACCGCATACTCCACACTCTCCACCCAGGCCTGCTACACCGCATACTCCACACTCTCCACCCAGGCCTGCCACGCTGTCTACTCCATACTCTCCACCCAGGCCTGCCACACTGCCTACTCCACACTCTCAACCCAGGCCTGCCACACTGCATACTCCATACTCTCCACCCAGGCCTGCTACACCGCATACTCCATACTCTCCACCCAGGCCTGCCACACTGCCTACTCCACACTCTCCACCCAGGCCTGCTACACCGCATACTCCATACTCTCCACCCAGGCCTGCCACGCTGTCTACTCCATACTCTCCACCCAGGCCTGCCACATTGCCTACTCCACACTCTCCACCTAGGCCTGCTACACCGCATACTCCATACTCTCCACCCAGGCCTGCCACGCTGTCTACTCCATACTCTCCACCCAGGCCTGCCACACTGCCTACTCCACACTCTCAACCCAGGCCTGCCACACTGCATACTCCATACTCTCCACCCAGGCCTGCTACACCGCATACTCCATACTCTCCACCCAGGCCTGCCACACTGCCTACTCCACACTCTCCACCCAGGCCTGCTACACCGCATACTCCATACTCTCCACCCAGGCCTGCCACGCTGTCTACTCCATACTCTCCACCCAGGCCTGCCACACTGCCTACTCCACACTCTCCACCCAGGCCTGCCACACTCCATACTCTCCACCCAGGCCTGCCACACTGCCTACTCCACACTCTCCACCCAGGCCTGCCACACTGCCTACTCCACACTCTCCACCCAGGCCTGCCACACTGCCTACTCCACACTCTCCACCCAGGCCTGCCACGCTGCCTACTCCACACTCTCCACACAGGCCTGCTACACCGCATACTCCATACTCTCCACCCAGGCCTGCTACACCGCATACTCCACACTCTCCACCCAGGCCTGCCACGCTGTCTACTCCATACTCTCCACCCAGGCCTGCCACACTGCCTACTCCACACTCTCAACCCAGGCCTGCCACACTGCATACTCCATACTCTCCACCCAGGCCTGCTACACCGCATACTCCATACTCTCCACCCAGGCCTGCCACACTGCCTACTCCACACTCTCCACCCAGGCCTGCTACACCGCATACTCCATACTCTCCACCCAGGCCTGCCACGCTGTCTACTCCATACTCTCCACCCAGGCCTGCCACATTGCCTACTCCACACTCTCCACCCAGGCCTGCTACACCGCATACTCCATACTCTCCACCCAGGCCTGCCACGCTGTCTACTCCATACTCTCCACCCAGGCCTGCCACACTGCCTACTCCACACTCTCCACCCAGGTCTGCCACGCTGTCTACTCCACACTCTCCACCCAGGCCTGCCATGCTGTCTACTCCATACTCTCCACCCAGGCCTGCTACACCGCATACTCCACACTCTCCACCCAGGCCTGCTACACCGCATACTCCACACTCTCCACCCAGGCCTGCCACGCTGTCTACTCCATACTCTCCACCCAGGCCTGCCACACTGCCTACTCCACACTCTCAACCCAGGCCTGCCACACTGCATACTCCATACTCTCCACCCAGGCCTGCTACACCGCATACTCCATACTCTCCACCCAGGCCTGCCACACTGCCTACTCCACACTCTCCACCCAGGCCTGCTACACCGCATACTCCATACTCTCCACCCAGGCCTGCCACGCTGTCTACTCCATACTCTCCACCCAGGCCTGCCACATTGCCTACTCCACACTCTCCACCCAGGCCTGCTACACCGCATACTCCATACTCTCCACCCAGGCCTGCCACGCTGTCTACTCCATACTCTCCACCCAGGCCTGCCACACTGCCTACTCCACACTCTCAACCCAGGCCTGCCACACTGCATACTCCATACTCTCCACCCAGGCCTGCTACACCGCATACTCCATACTCTCCACCCAGGCCTGCCACACTGCCTACTCCACACTCTCCACCCAGGCCTGCTACACCGCATACTCCATACTCTCCACCCAGGCCTGCCACGCTGTCTACTCCATACTCTCCACCCAGGCCTGCCACACTGCCTACTCCACACTCTCCACCCAGGCCTGCCACACTCCATACTCTCCACCCAGGCCTGCCACACTGCCTACTCCACACTCTCCACCCAGGCCTGCCACACTGCCTACTCCACACTCTCCACCCAGGCCTGCCACACTGCCTACTCCACACTCTCCACCCAGGCCTGCCACGCTGCCTACTCCACACTCTCCACCCAGGCCTGCTACACCGCATACTCCATACTCTCCACCCAGGCCTGCTACACCGCATACTCCACACTCTCCACCCAGGCCTGCCACGCTGTCTACTCCATACTCTCCACCCAGGCCTGCCACACTGCCTACTCCACACTCTCAACCCAGGCCTGCCACACTGCATACTCCATACTCTCCACCCAGGCCTGCTACACCGCATACTCCATACTCTCCACCCAGGCCTGCCACACTGCCTACTCCACACTCTCCACCCAGGCCTGCTACACCGCATACTCCATACTCTCCACCCAGGCCTGCCACGCTGTCTACTCCATACTCTCCACCCAGGCCTGCCACATTGCCTACTCCACACTCTCCACCCAGGCCTGCTACACCGCATACTCCATACTCTCCACCCAGGCCTGCCACGCTGTCTACTCCATACTCTCCACCCAGGCCTGCCACACTGCCTACTCCACACTCTCCACCCAGGTCTGCCACGCTGTCTACTCCACACTCTCCACCCAGGCCTGCCATGCTGTCTACTCCATACTCTCCACCCAGGCCTGCTACACCGCATACTCCACACTCTCCACCCAGGCCTGCTACACCGCATACTCCACACTCTCCACCCAGGCCTGCCACGCTGTCTACTCCATACTCTCCACCCAGGCCTGCCACACTGCCTACTCCACACTCTCAACCCAGGCCTGCCACACTGCATACTCCATACTCTCCACCCAGGCCTGCTACACCGCATACTCCATACTCTCCACCCAGGCCTGCCACACTGCCTACTCCACACTCTCCACCCAGGCCTGCTACACCGCATACTCCATACTCTCCACCCAGGCCTGCCACGCTGTCTACTCCATACTCTCCACCCAGGCCTGCCACATTGCCTACTCCACACTCTCCACCCAGGCCTGCTACACCGCATACTCCATACTCTCCACCCAGGCCTGCCACGCTGTCTACTCCATACTCTCCACCCAGGCCTGCCACACTGCCTACTCCACACTCTCCACCCAGGCCTGCCACACTGCCTACTCCACACTCTCCACCCAGGCCTGCCACGCTGCCTACTCCACACTCTCCACACAGGCCTGCCACGCTGCCTACTCCACACTCTCCACCCAGGCCTGCCACGCTGTCTACTCCACACTCTCCACCCAGGCCTGCCACGCTGCCTACTCCACACTCTCCACCCAGGCCTGCCACGCTGCCTACTCCACACTCTCCACCCAGGCCTGCCACGCTGCCTACTCCACACTCTCCACCCAGGCCTGCCATACTGCATACTCCACACTCTCCACCCAGGCCTGCCACACTGCCTACTCCATACTCTCCACCCAGGCCTGCCCCACTGCCTACTCCACACTCTCCACCCAGGCCTGCCCCACTGCCTACTCCACACTCTCCACCCAGGCCTGCCATGCTGTCTACTCCATACTCTCCACCCAGGCCAGCCATACTGCATACTCCATACTCTCCACCCAGGCCTGCCACACTGCCTACTCCACATTCTCCACCCAGGCCTGCCACACTGCCTACTCCACACTCTCCACCCAGGCCTGCCACACTGCCTACTCCACACTCTCCACCCAGGCCTGCCACACTGCCTACTCCACATTCTCCACCCAGGCCTGCCACACTGCCTACTCCACACTCTCCACCCAGGCCTGCCACACTGCCTACTCCACACTCTCCACCCAGGCCTGCCACGCTGTCTACCCCATACTCTCCACCCAGGCCTGCCATACTGCCTACCCCATACTCTCCACCCAGGCCTGCCATACTGCATACTCCATACTCTCCACCCAGGCCTGCCACGCTGTCTACGCCATACTCTCCACCCAGGCCTGCCACGCTGCCTACTCCACACTCTCCACCCAGGCCTGCCACACTGCCTACTCCACACTCTCCACCCAGGCCTGCCACACTGTCTACTCCATACTCTCCACCCAGGCCTGCCATACTGCATACTCTCCACCCAGGCCTGCCACGCTGTCTACGCCATACTCTCCACCTAGGCCTGCCACACTGCATACTCCATACTCTCCACCCAGGCCTGCCACACTACATACTCCATACTCTCCACCCAGGCCTGCCACACTGCATACTCCATACTCTCCACCCAGGCCTGCCATACTGCATACTCTCCAACCAGGCCTGCCACGCTGCATACTCCACACTCTCCACCCATGCCTGCCACACTGCATTCTCCATACTCTCCACCCAGGCCTGCCACACCACATACTCCATACTCTCCACCCAGGCCTGCCACACTGCATACTCCATACTCTCCACCCAGGCCTGCCCCACTGCCTACTCCACACTCTCCACCCAGGCCTGCCACACTGCATACTCCATACTGTCCACCCAGGCCTGCCACACTGACTACTCCATACTTTCCACTCAGGCCTGCCACACTGCATACTCCATACTCTCCACCCAGGCCTGCCAAACCACATACTCCATACTCTCCTCCCAGGCCTGCCACACTGCATACTCCATACTCTCTCCTCCCAGGCCTGTCACACTGCATACTCCATACTCTCCTCCCAGGCCTGCCCCACTGCTTACTCCATACTCTCCACCCAGGCCTGCCAAACCACATACTACATACTCTCCTCCCAGGCCTGCCACACTGCCTACTCCATACTGTCCACCCAGGCCTGTCACACTGCATACTCCATACTCTCCACCCAGGCCTGCCAAACCACATACTCCATACTCTCCTTCCAGGCCTGCCCCACTGCCTACTCTCCACCCAGGACTGCCACACTGCGTACTCCACATTCTCCACCCAGGCCTGCCACAGTACATACTCCATACTCTCCACCCAGGCCTGCCACACCACATACGCAATACTCTCCACCCAGGCCTGCCACGCTGCCTACTCCATACTCTCCACCTAGGCTTCCCACACTGCATACTCCATACTCTCCACCCAGGCCTGCCACGCTGCATACTCTCCACCCAGGCCTGCCCCACTGCCTACTCCACACCCTCCACCCAGGCTTCCCACACTGCATACTCCATACTCTCCACCCAGGCCTGCCACGCTGCATACTCCACACTCGCCACCCAGGCCTGCCACACTGCATACTCCACACTCTCCTCCCAGGCCTGCCACACTGCATACTCCACACTCTCCACCCAGGCCTGCCACACTGCATACTCCACACTCTCCACCCAGGCCTGCCCCACTGCTTACTCCATACTCTCCACCCAGGCCTGCCAAACCACATACTACATACTCTCCTCCCAGGCCTGCCACACTGCCTACTCCATACTGTCCACCCAGGCCTGTCACACTGCATACTCCATACTCTCCACCCAGGCCTGCCAAACCACATACTCCATACTCTCCTTCCAGGCCTGCCCCACTGCCTACTACATACTGTCCACCCAGGCCTGCCACACTGCATACTCCACATTCTCCTCCCAGGCCTGCCCCACTGCCTACTCCATACTCTCCACCCAGGTCTGCCACACTGTGTACTCCACACTCTCCACCCAGGCCTGCCACAGTACATACTCCATACTCTCCACCCAGGCCTGCCATACCGCATACTCCATACTCTCCACCCAGGCCTGCCACGCTGCCTAATCCGTACTCTCCACCCAGGCTTCCCACACTGCATACTCCATACTCTCCACCCAGGCCTGCCACGCTGCATACTCTCCAACCAGGCCTGCCCCACTGCCTACTCCACACCCTCCACCCAGGCTTCCCACACTGCATACTCCACACTCTCCTCCCAGGCCTGCCACACTGCATACTCCACACTCTCCACCCAGGCCTGCCACACTGCATACTCCACACTCTCCACCCAGGCCTGCCCCACTGCTTACTCCATACTCTCCACCCAGGCCTGCCAAACCACATACTACATACTCTCCTCCCAGGCCTGCCACACTGCCTACTCCATACTGTCCACCCAGGCCTGTCACACTGCATACTCCATACTCTCCACCCAGGCCTGCCAAACCACATACTCCATACTCTCCTTCCAGGCCTGCCCCACTGCCTACTTCATACTCTCCACCCAGGACTGCCACACTGCGTACTCCACATTCTCCACCCAGGCCTGCCACAGTACATACTCCATACTCTCCACCCAGGCCTGCCACACCGCATACGCAATACTCTCCACCAGGCCTGCCACGCTGCCTACTCCATACTCTCCACCCAGGCTTCCCACACTGCATACTCCATACTCTCCACCCAGGCCTGCCACGCTGCATACTCTCCACCCAGGCCTGCCCCACTGCCTACTCCACACCCTCCACCCAGGCTTCCCACACTGCATACTCCATACTCTCCACCCAGGCCTGCCACGCTGCATACTCCACACTCGCCACCCAGGCCTGCCACACTGCATACTCCACACTCTCCTCCCAGGCCTGCCACACTGCATACTCCACACTCTCCACCCAGGCCTGCCACACTGCATACTCCACACTCTCCACCCAGGCCTGCCACACTGCATACTCCACACTCTCCTCCAAGGCCTGCCACACTGCCTACTACATACTGTCCACCCAGGCCTGCCACACTGCATACTCCACATTCTCCTCCCAGGCCTGCCCCACTGCCTACTCCTTACTCTCCACCTAGGTCTGCCACACTGTGTACTCCACACTCTCCACCCAGGCCTGCCACAGTACATACTCCATACTCTCCACCCAGGCCTGCCACACCGCATACTCCATACTCTCCACCCAGGCCTGCCACGCTGCCTAATCCGTACTCTCCACCCAGGCTTCCCACACTTCATACTCCATACTCTCCACCCAGGCCTGCCACGCTGCATACTCTCCAACCAGGCCTGCCCCACTGCCTACTCCACACCCTCCACCCAGGCTTCCCACACTGCATACTCCATACTCTCCACCCAGGCCTGCCACGCTGCATACTCCATACTCGCCACCCAGGCCTGCCACGCTGCATACTCCATACTCTCCACCCAGGCCTGCCACACTGCCTACTCTCCACCCAGGCCTGCCACACTGCCTACTCCATACTCTCCACCCAGGCCTGCCACACTGCATACTCTCCTCCCAGGCCTGCCACACTGCATATTCCATACTCTCCTCCCAGGCCTGCCCCACTGCATATTCCAAATTCTCCTCCCAGGCCTGTCCCACTGCATACTCTCCTCCCAGGCCTACCATGCTGCCTACTCCATACTCTCGACCCAGGCCTGCCACACTGCCTACTCCATACTCCTCATCCAGGCCTGCCATACTGCATACTCCATACTCTCCTCCCAGGCCTGCCCCACTGCATACTCTCCACCGAGCCTGTCACACTGTATAATCCATACTCTCCACCCAGGCCTGCCACAACTGCCTACTCCATACTCTCCTCCCAGGCCTGCCACACTGCATACTCTCCACCCTGGCCTGCCACACTGCATACTCCATACTCTCCACCCAGGCCTGCCACACTGCCTACTCCATACTCTCCACCCAGGTCTGCCACACTGCGTACTCCACACCCTCCATCCAGGCCTGCCACACTACATACTCTCCATCCAGGCCTGCCACACTGCATACTCCATACTCTCCACCCAGGCCTGCCACACTGCATACTCCATACTCTCCACCCAGGCCTGCCACACTGCATACTCCTTACTCTCCACCCAGGCCTGCCACACTGTCTACTCCATACTCTCCCCCCAGGCCTGCCACACTGCCTACTCCACACTCTCCACCCAGGCCTGCCACACTCCATACTCTCCACCCAGGCCTGCCACATTGCATACTCCATACTCTCCACCCAGGCCTGCCACACTGCCTACTCCACACTCTCCACCCAGGCCTGCCACACTGCATACTCCATAATCTCCACCCAGGCCTGCCACACTGCATACTCCATACTGTCCACCCAGGCCTGCCACACTGCATACTCTCCACCCTGGCCTGCCACACTGCATACTCCATACTCTCCACCCAGGCCTGCCACACTGCCTACTCCATACTCTCCACCCAGGTCTGCCACACTGCGTACTCCACACCCTCCATCCAGGCCTGCCACACTCCATACTCTCCACCCAGGCCTGCCACATTGCATACTCCATACTCTCCACCCAGGCCTGCCACACTGCCTACTCCACACTCTCCACCCAGGCCTGCCACACTGCATACTCCATACTCTCCACCCAGGCCTGCCACACTGCATACTGTCCACCCAGGCCTGCCACACTGCATACTCTCCACCCAGCCCTGCCACACTGCATACTCCATACTCTCCACCCAGCCCTGCCACACTGCCTACTCCATACTCTCCACCCAGGTCTGCCACACTGCGTACTCCACACCCTCCATCCAGGCCTGCCCCACTGCCTACTCCACACCCTCCATCCAGGCCTGCCACACTACATACTCTCCATCCAGGCCTGCCACACTGCATACTCCATACTCTCCACCCAGGCCTGCCCCACTGCATACTCCTTACTCTCCCCCCAGGCCTGCCACACTGTCTACTCCACACTCTCCACCCAGGCCTGCCACACTCCATACTCTCCACCCAGGCCTGCCACACTCCATACTCTCCACCCAGGCCTGCCACATTGCATACTCCATACTCTCCACCCAGGCCTGCCACACTGCCTACTCCACACTCTCCACCCAGGCCTGCCACACTGCATACTCCATACTCTCCACCCAGGCCTGCCACACTGCATACTCCATACTCACCTCCTAGGGTTTCCTTACTGTTTACAGTATATCCGGAAAGTATTCACATTTTGTTATGTTACAGCCGTATTCCTACTTGGAATAAATTAATTTTTTCTCTCAAAATTTTACACACAATTCCCCATAATGACAACGTGAAAAAAAGCTTTGAGATTTTGCAAATTTATTAAAAATGCTAGAAAAATGTGCAGCATGCATTGGCGCTCAAACAGTAAGATGAATCCCTTGGATTATTGAGGGATGAAAGAATAAAGCCGTATGTTTTATTCACAGGATAAAGTGCATTTATTCACATGGGCAAACTCACCAACATGAAACATACAATAATAAAAACAGTTATGAAAAAAAGTGACCCTGGAGGCAGTGACTGGTTTAAAGTGACTCTGCAATATGTAAACAATCAATCTCTCACCATGTGGTGGCCCTGCGGTGGGCTAGCTTAAAATAAGCAGTTTGGGTCCAGAGCTGAAATAGCGCGGCACCACCGCATAGAGCATAAATCAGCACGTGAGTCCTTCCAGTAGTATCACCGCTCCTTTGTCCATTAAGTCCTCTATCCAAATACAACGCGTTTCGGTCAAATAACTATGACCTTTTTCAAGTTTTGGATGGAGGATCTATACCTGGGCACTTATTTATACCCCTATAACAGATTACCATCACTATCACCTGTGTTTCAGAACGCGCCGTTTCTTTCCGGCTCATAAAACCGGAAATGATGCGCTGTGCGTTCCAGCGCCGGCCGGAAGTACCGCGTCATGCGTTCCATTGCTCTGCCGGAAGTGCTATCCCAGCCGCGGCGATCTTCTTTATACCATATATCCTTAGTGTATTCGTTACGATGGACTTGTATAACAGATAAGGTGTGCAACACATTATCCCGATCCATATACCAGACTCTTTTGATTACTCCATCTTATCATACATAGGCTGATCATTGTAGTGGAGTCCTCGTCCACCATCTTTATTAAGGGAAAGATCACATTTTTCCATTTTCTTGGTACAATGGTAAACAAATTTAAATTTCCAACCGGGATTCCTTCTCATTCTCATAGAAAGATCTAAAACACTTCTGAAACACAGGTGATAGTGATGGTAATCTGTTATAGGGGTATAAATAAGTGCCCAGGTATAGATCCTCCATCCAAAACTTGAAAAAGGTCAGTTATTTGACCGAAACGCGTTGTATTTGGATAGAGGACTTAATGGACAAAGGAGCGGTGATACTACTGGAAGGACTCACGTGCTGATTTATGCTCTATGCGGTGGTGCCGCGCTATTTCAGCTCTGGACCCAAACTGCTTATTTTAAGCTAGCCCACCGCAGGGCCACCACATGGTGAGAGATTGATTGTTTACATATTGCAGAGTCACTTTAAACCAGTCACTGCCTCCAGGGTCACTTTTTTTCATAACTGTTTTTATTATTGTATGTTTTAACTGTATGTTTCATGTTGGTGAGTTTGCCCATGTGAATAAATGCACTTTATCCTTTGAATAAAACATACGGCTTTATTCTTTCATCCCTCAATAATCCAAGGGATTCATTTTACTGTTTGAGCGCCAATGCATGCTGCACATTTTTTTCGAGCATTTGAACCTTTTGGGATTTATGTGTTTTTCCCTCCCGGTGTAGAAGCAAGGCCACTCAGTCTCTTTTTATTGTGCATGTACTGTCGGTGTACACCTCTTTTGTGAAATGTATTAAAAATAAAAAAAACTAAGAAATCACATGTACATAAGTATTCACAGCCTTTGCCATGAAGCTCATAATTGAGTTCAGGTGCATCCTGTTTCCACTGATCAACCTTGAGATGTCCCTACAGCTTAATTGGAGTCCAACTGTGGTAAATTCAGTTGATTGGACATGATTTGGAAAGGCGCACACCTGTCTATATAAGGTCCTACACTTGACAGTGCATGTCTGAGCACAAACCAAGCATGAAGTCAAAGGAATTGTCTGTAGCCCTCCGAGACAGGATTGTCCCGAGGCACAAATCTGGGGAAGGGTACAGAAAAATATCTGCCGCTTTCAAGGTCCCAATGAGCACAGTGGCCTCCATCATCTGTAAATGGAAGAAGTTCAGAACCACCAGGACTCTTCCTAGAGCTGGCCGGCCGTCTAATCTGAGCGATCGGGGGAAAAGGGCCCTAGTCAGGGAGGTGACCAAGAACCCAATGGTCACTCTGTCAGAGCTACAGCATTCCTCTGTGGAGAGAGGAGAACCTTCCAGAAGGACAACCATCTCTGCAGCAATCCACCAATCAGGCCTGTATGGTAGAGTGGCCAGACGGAAGCCACTCCTGAGTAAGAAGCACATGGCAGCCTGCCTGGAGTTTGCCAAAATGCACCTGAAGGACTCTCAGACTCTCAGAGCACGAGAAACAAAATGTTCTGGTCTAATCAGACAAAGATTGAACTCTTTGGCGTTGATAATGTCGATATTACCTTAGACCGAAAAGCTATACCTCTAGATACACTATTACCGTGGAGCCGCTATGGCCGCTAGACTACACGTGCTACGCACTTTGTACGCTATTTGCGTACAGAGTCCTGTACGTGGTACGCACTTGGCGTACACACGCCGCGCTGAGTGTACAGACTACACACAGCGAGCGCACACACAATTGATAACCTTTAAACCTTGTTAATGATACAATGCAATGATATGATTACCCTTTTAACCCTTAGCAGCAAAGTACTGCAACGATGTTATATCTTAAACCTTAAGTAGCACTGACGGTATAAAGTACCCGCAGTGCGTACACCTTATCAATACCAATACAACTTATACAGATAAATACACTCTAAAACCCTTGCAGGAAAGTGAAGACACAACACTGATTTGTAGTTGCAACCACAGGGTTCTAAGGCCACAGTGGATTAATTCCAAAAGGTAAAACAGTACAAATCATACACTACAGGCTAACAAGTAAATCTAAACAGAATAATGGCTACAGAGAATGTACATACGTGAGAATGTTCGCAAGCGCAACCCGGCCGGTCCTCCGCTGGTCATACAGATAGCGTTCCTAGTCTTCTGACCGGCCAGGCAACAATGGGCTTTTTATACACAACATGCATACACAATACAATGGTCACTGTAATCTCATTGTCCATTGGACACAGGGATGTGTCTTTACATTACAGAAGAGGTCATATGTGGATTTGAAAAGATGGGCGATGTCTTTCCCCAACTGCTCTTGTGGGTGGTATCCTCTGGATTCCCGCCGCATACATAATATACAGTAAATACAGTTAATATCTATATTCTACTTCTGCACATAACTATACGCTGGAACATGCGATCTTTCTCTAACCAACACCGGAATGTTACCCTTAAAATACCCTACAGCTGGATACTAGACATCACCTTCCAACCTTTATCTGCCCCTTCCTATCATGCAAAGGCGAATCCCTTAGTCCTTGAACTGTTTAAACTATTGATACTCGCTGATGTGGTGTAGGGGAACTATGGGTACAAAATAAACGTTATGGTAAGAACTTACCGTTGATAACGTGATTTCTCTTATGTCCACAGGTATCCACAGGATAACATTGGGATATTGTCGAGCGACAGCAAAAATGGCACCAACACGGTCACAAGCTTTCTGGCCTCCCAGGATGCATTGGGGCCTCCACTATATAGTCCCGCCCACTGACTCAGTCAGATCAGTTCTTTCCACAGCGATTATAGGCAGGAACATTAGGTAGAGACCTGTACAGGCGATAAGAACACACATGCACACCCTTCCATACAAGAAGGAAGAGGTTTTTAGTGTTTGTCTAGATCCTCAAATCAGATGCGTCCGGGTGGGATCCCTGTGGATACCTGTGGACATAAGAGAAATCACGTTATCAACGGTAAGTTCTTACCATAACGTTTATTTCTCTGGCTGGGTCCACAGGATTATCCACAGGATAACATTGGGATTCCCAAAGCCATTTTAGTGGTGGGGACGCTCCTGATTGCACAGGAGGACCTTTTGCCCGAAGTCTGCGTCATGAGAGGCAAAAGTATCCAAGGCATAATGTCTGATGAATGTGTTTATGGAAGACCATGTGGCTGCCTTACATATCTGTTCTGCTGATGCACCCTGTTGTGCTGCCCAAGAAGGACCTACCTTACGTGTAGAGTGTGCAGAGACATTAGCCGGAATAGGGAGATCTGCATGAGAATAAGCTTCAGATATTACCACTCGGAGCCATCTCGCCAGCGTCTGTTTACTAGCAGGCCAACCTCTCCTATGGAATCCGTAGAGGATGAAGAGGGAATCTGTTTTCCTGATGGGACTAGTACGATCTATATAGATTTTTAAAGACCGGACCACGTCCAGTGACGCTTCTCCCGCAGATAGTCCCGATACCTGAAAAGCTGGGACTACAATCTCTTCATTCAGGTGAAACTTTGACACCACCTTTGGAAGATAACTAGATCTCGTTCTGAGAACTGCTGTCTGGAAAAAAACTTAGGAAAGGAGACTTACATGATAATGCTCCTAAATCTGACACTCTTCTGGCTGACGCCATTGCCAGTAAAAAAAGAACTTTAATCGTTAACCACTTAAGGTCCGCTCTCTCAAGTGGTTCAAACAAAGGACCCTGGAGAAATTTAAGAACTAAATTCAAATCCCAGGGAGCTGCAGGAGGAACAAATGGAGGTTGAATATGTACTACCCCTTGGAAAAACGTACGTACATCCTGTAGGTCAGCAATCTTCTGCTGAAACCATACAGTCAACGCTGAGACTTGCACCCTCAAGGAAGCAACCTTCAACCCCTTATCCAATCCTGCCTGCAGAAAATCCAAAATTCTAGCTACTTTAAAGGCTCTTGGATTGTAATTTTTTCCAGAACACCAATGAATATAGGCTTGCCATATTCTATGATATACACGGGCCGAAGAAGGCTTTCTTGCTCTAAGCATGGTTTGGATTACTTGCTTTGAAAATCCTTTAGCCTCTAAGATAGAGGTTTCAACAGCCACGCCGTCAAAGACAGGCGATCCAGATGACTGTGACAACAAGGACCCTGCATTAACAGATCTGGACGTTGAGGGAGCAGTATCGGTGCTTCCACGGACATTCTCCACAGATCTGTGTACCAATGCCTTCTTGGCCAAGCTGGAGCTATTAGAATGATTGCTCCTTTTGCCTGTTTTATCTTTCTCACTACTCTGGGTAACAGAGATATTGGAGGGAACAGATACGCCAGATGAAATTTCCATTCTACTTACAGTGTGTCTACAAGGACCGCTCCTGGGTCCCTTGTTCTTGATCCGTACCTCGGAACTTTGTTGTTTAGACGAGACGCCATAAGGTCTATCTCCGGTAGACCCCATCTGTTCACCAGTGTCTGAAACACTTCTGGGTGTAGTGCCCATTCGGTTTCCTGAATGGTGTGCCGACTGAGAAAATCTGCTTCCCAATTTAGTACACCCGGGACAAATACTGCTGACAATGCCGAGAGATGGAGTTCTGCCCACTTTAGAATGGGAGTTACTTCCTCCATCAGACTCTTGCTGTGAGTCCCTCCTTGATGATTTAGGTATGCTACTGCCGTCGCATTGTCTGAGCGGATCTGGACTGGTCTTCCTTGTAGATTGTCCTTTGCCTGAACTAGGGCCAAGTAAATGGCTCTTATTTCTAACAGATTTATCGGCAGGCGACTTTCCCTTGCGGTCCATTTTCCCTGGAACCATAGGCTTCCGAGTACCGCCCCCCAGCCTTGCAGGCTGGCATCTGTCGTCAGGACTTGCCACTCTTTTATCCAAAAGGGTCTCCCCTTGTTTAAATGTTCTGTCTGTAGCCACCATGCTAGAGACCTTTTTACATTTACTGGAATCTTTATCATCTGTTTCTTTATCATCTGATGATTTCCGTTCCATTTTGTCAAAATGAGATGCTGCAATGGTCTGGAGTGGAATTGCGCATATTCCACCATGTCGAACGTTGATACCATCAGACCCAACAGTCGCATTGCTGCATGGACTGACATTGTGTGGGCTTGCAACGCTTCCTGAGCCATGACCTGCACCTTGACTATTTTCTTCTCTGGTAAGAGAACTCTCTGTAGGTCTGAATCCAATATGGCTCCCAAATGAACCATCCGCTGTGATGGATTCAGGGACGACTTCTCCCAATTTATGAGCCACCCGTGTCTCTGTAAACAAACTATCGTCTGTTGGAGATGGCTCAACAGTAAATCTTGCGACTGTGCTAAGATTAATAGGTCGTCTAGGTATGGGAATATCCTTATCCCTTGTTTGCGCAGACAAGCTACCATAACCACCATGATCTTGGTAAACACCCTGGGTGCTGTAGCTAGCCCGAAGGGCAGAGCTTGGAACTGGAAGTGTTCCTTGAGGATGGCAAACCTGAGGTAACACTGATGTGATAGTGCTATCGGCACATGTAGGTAAGCATCCCGCACATCCAGAGATACCATATAGTCTCCCGGTTCCATAGCCAACATTATGGAGCGTAACGTCTCCATGTGGAACTTCGGGATCTATATGTAATTGTTCAACATCTTCAGATATGACCCATTTGGTTTCTGGATTAGAAACAGATTGGAGTAAAACCCCTGTCCCTTTTGTGATGGAGGTACTGGGACAATCACACCTGACTGCAGTAGTTTTTGGACTGCTTCTTGCAGGGCATTGGCCTTCGACTCTATACGAGACGGGCTGGTGCAAAAAAATCTTTGAGGAGGCTGCCTCCTGAATGGGAACCCATACCCCTGAGATACTACCTTCTGCACTCAGGTATCTGTTGTTGACTGTTGCCATGTGGGTGCAAATTGCAGGAGTCGGCCCCCAACCCTGGAATCCTCCAGGCGGAGGCCCGTCTCTTCAGGCTGAGGGTTTCTGTTCAGGTTTGGAAGCTGGCTTTTTGCTAGCCCACTGCTTCCTACCCCTGGATTTATACTGGGGTTGCTTAGGCTCCTCTTTAGCTTTCGCTTTGCTTTGCCAACGAAATGAGCGAAATTTTAAACCCTTGGATTTAGGGTTATAGGTAGCCGGAAATCTGACCTTTTTCGATTCAGCCTCTGACTCTAGGATATCCGATAAAGGTTTTCCAAATAATATATTACCCACGAAAGCCAATGCTTCCAATTCCTTCTTGGACTCCGCATCTGCCTTCCAGGTCCGTAGCCAAACTGCTCTGCGAGCGACTACTGTCAAGGCTGAAGCTTTAGAAGCAACAGTGCCTACATCAATTGCTGCTTCTTCTAAATACTGGGCAGATTGTCTTAAACGGCAAAGACGATCCTCTTGCTCCCTAGTAGGAGAGGGGATGTCATTCTCTAGTTCCTCTATCCATTCGCCCATTGCCTTTGCTACCCAGGCCGAAGCCATAGCAGGTCTTACCACTGCTCCCACAAGAGAAAAAATATTTTTCAAAAGTCTTTCTACCCTTCTGTCTGTGACATCATTCAATGAGGTAGATGACAGTGGCAAAGCAGATTTGTGCACTAGTCGCAGAACATGTGCATCTACTTTTGGAGGAACTTCTCTCTTTGAACAATCTCCAGCAGGAAATGGATAATAAGAATCCCATCTCTTAGGAATCTTATACTTTTTACCGGGCGCTGCCCAAGACTCATCCATCATTTCCGTCAACTCCTCTGACGCTGGAAATTCAGCTTTCGCTGACTTTGTTCGTTTGAATACAGGTGCTTTTGCTTTTAACACTGTCTTGGCTGGTTCTTCCAGAGAAAGCACAGCCTTTACTGCATTAATGAGTTCAGCTACATCATCTGAACTAAAGCTCTGCGACTGATCATCATACGGAGTTGAATCTATTGTCTCATCATCATCCGATGTATCCTCTTGTGTAGTCTGCCATACAGACGTATCTGTCTTAGTCTTACCTGTCCCCTGGTTGCTTGTAGAGGCTACTGGAACCAAACCATAGGAAGGGAGCTGCATGTATTGGTTCATAGTGTAACCTAACCTTTGAGGTGGTTCTATCGGAGTTAACCTGTCCGCTATTGAAGACAGAGTCTTTGCGAACATATTCCATGGTGGCTTTGTTGCTGGTTGAACCAACTCCTGTTTTTTACTTCGCTGAAAAGCGAAACAGTTTGCACACAAACCCTCATAAGTGACCAATTGATTCATATCAATTACCCCTGACTTACAAGATAAGCATGTTAGGGATGTAGGAGTGCTTGATAAATTCTCCTCATCACTTTTGCCGCTCACAGACATGGTATTAACCTGTTATTGACTACACAATTTGTGACTGAAAATCACCCTATAATCAGTATATAGAGGTGAGATCAATCTGACCACAGTGCACCTGATTTGAGGGTCAGAACAGGACTGACATTACACAGAAAAGTCAGCACACATACTAGCAGTCAGTCACATGTTAAAGCATTAGACATTGTCATATGAGAAAACAACCTCCATAATAACTTATACATAAGTAGGAAATTTGTACTTCTGTTTAACTGGGTTTTTTTTTCAACATAACATGCAGAAAACACAGTAATATACAGGTCTCATATGCAATAGGTACTAAAAATTAACAGTGCACACTAAGAAGTAGAAGGAATTTTTAGTACTGTATACCCTGCCTCCAGGGAGCGGGATACAGGGAGACTTACCACACTTCCATATCCAAGCAAAGACGCTCGAAAGACGCTGAGTGGATTCAGACGCTACTGGTGTACACTGCCGCTCTTGGTACTGATAACGGACACGGACGCTCACCAACGGACACGGACGCTGAGCGACTCCACGTGCATGCAGACACTAAAGGCCTGCGACTCGGTCTGGGCGGGTTTATATCCAGTGTACACAACCGCAGCGTCTAAGCTGCGACCGAGTACCCTCGTGGTAGCGTCTGAGCCGGAAGTGAGGTCATTCAGTTCATGAAACGAGAGACCCGCGGGAACTGGCCATGAACTCGGAGGAGGGGCGGCCAGGAGAGCGTCTGAAACCCCCTGTTGACTTAAACTCCCAGGATCGCGGCCTCACCTAGTCCTGGCGCCTATGATCCCCGGAGCGTAGCGCTGTCACACTCGAGATGTTCGGCGCATCAACACGCTGTTTGTAGTCTCCACCAAATCAGTGTAGCTGTGTCCTGACCCCTCTAGTAAGAGGAAGTCCATAGACTCACCGTCTCCCCATGCTCCGGCCACAGCCTGGTAACGTCTGCTGGACCTGCTAGAACATCCGACACAGACGCCCGTCGAGACAGCACTGTACCGCGAAGGTAAGCGTTGTTGCGACCCGGTGGGGAGTTGTTGGAGCGACTCTTTCTAATACACGTTTAAGACGCTGTTAAGAGAAGTCGCTCAAACCAAAACAGTAAGTCTATAAAAATAAAGTAATGAAAACTTGAGGCTGCTCTCACAGCAGCCCTGTGACCATGCGGCTTCCTGCCGCACCAAGCAAAAAACTGATCTGACTGAGTCAGTGGGCGGGACTATATAGTGGAGGCCCCAATGCATCCTGGGAGGCCAGAAAGCTCGTGACCGTGTTGGTGCCATTTTCGCTGTCGCTCGACAATATCCCAATGTTATCCTGTGGATAATCCTGTGGACCCAGCCAGAGAAATGCACTATTTGGGTTAAATATGTAATGTTCTAATAACCCTCTACGCGCTCACAAACTCAGCCGTAAATACCTATATCACGTGCATGCTCGCCGGAGAGATCCTACTCAAATTGCGGATATGTGCACGCACGGCGGACTGAGTGCACGAGCAGCGGGCATGTGCATGGGGTTAGTACAAGGCATATGCATTACAATATTTTTCAACTTTGACAGCGTGAATGCCAGGCGTCATGTTTGGAGGAAACCAGGCACCGCTCATCACCAGGCCAATACCATCCCTACAGTGAAGCATGGTGGTGGCAGCATCATGCTGTGGGGATGTTTTTCAGTGGGAGGAACTGGGAGACTAGTCAGTATAGAGGGAAAGATGAATGCAGCAATGTACAGAGACATCCTGGATGAAAACCTGCTCCAGAGCGCTCTTGACCTCAAACTGGGGCGACGGTTCATCTTTCAGCATTACATCGACCCTAAGCACACAGCCAAGATATCAAAGCAGTGGCTTCAGGACAACTCTGTGAATGTCTTTGAGTGGTCCAGCCAGAGCCCAGACTTGAATCTGATTGAACATCTGTGGAGTGGTCTGAAAATGGCCGTGCACCGACGCTTCCCATCCAACCTGATGGAGCTGGAGAGGTGCTGCAAAGAGGAATGGGCAAAACTGCCCAAAGATAGGTGTGCCAAACTTGTGGCATCATATTCAAAAAGACTTGAGGCTGTAATTGCTGCCAAAGGTGCATCAGCAAAGTATTGAGCAAAGGCTGTGAATACTTATGTACATGTGATTTCTTAGTTTTTTATTGTTAATAAATTAGCTAAAATCTAAAAAAAAAAACTTTTTCACGTTGTCATTATGGGGTATTGTGTGTAGAAGTTAGAGGGGAAAAAAGAACTTGTTTGATTTTGGAATAAGTCTGTAACATAACAAAATGTGGAAAAAGTGAAGCGCTGAGAATACTTTCTGGATGCACGGTATGCTGTACTCTCCATCTAGGTATAGTATACATCATCCCATGTGTATCATCATATACTTTACAGCCATTACTCCTCTTACCAGCTCTGCGCTCTTGTCAACCTCAGGATGGACATGTCCCTTCAGAGTGAGTCCCGTACCAAGGCCAGCCCTCCTGTGGGGGGGGGGGGGGAAATGTCACCTGTGTACATTACAGTCATCAATCAGCTAACACAACCTAGAGTGTTCCACGCTATCTCAAAGATTCAATGAATCAATTGTAACACAGAATTCCGAAATATATAACACATAACATCCCCCCACCATCCCAACTCTGCACCCCCTCATCAGCCCCCCCCCACCATCCCAACTCTGCACCCTTCCCCCCATCATCTGCCACCCCCCACCATCCCAACTCTGCACCCTGCTCCCCCTCATCTGCCCCCCCACCATCCCAACTCTGCACCCCCTCATCTGCCCCCCCATCATCCCAACTCTGCGCCCTGCTCCCCCTCATCTGCCCCCCCCACCATCACAACTCTGCACCCTGCTCCCCCTCATCTTTCCCCCCCCCCCCACCATCCCAACTCTGCACCCCCTCATCTGCCCCCCCCACCATCCCAACTCTGCACCCCCTCATCTGCCCCCCCCACCATCCCAACTCTGCGCCCTTCCCCCCATCATTTGCCCCCCCACCATACCAACTCTGCACCCTGCTCCCCCTCATCTGCCACCCCCCACCATCCCAACTCTGCACCCTGCTCCCCCTCATCTGCCCCCCCATCATCCCAACTCTGCGCCCTGCTCCCCCTCATCTGCCCCCCCCCCACCATCACAACTCTGCACCCTGCTCCCCCTCATCTGCCCCCCCACCATCCCAACTCTGCACCCCCTCATCTGCCCCCCCATCATCCCAACTCTGCGCCCTGCTCCCCCTCATCTGCCCCCCCCACCATCACAACTCTGCACCCTGCTCCCCCTCATCTTTCCCCCCCCCCCACCATCCCAACTCTGCACCCCCTCATCTGCCCCCCCCACCATCCCAACTCTGCACCCCCTCATCTGCCCCCCCCACCATCCCAACTCTGCGCCCTTCCCCCCATCATTTGCCCCCCCACCATACCAACTCTGCACCCTGCTCCCCCTCATCTGCCCCCCCACCATCCCAACTCTGCGCCCTGCTCCCCCTAATCTGCCCCCCCACCATCCCAACTCTGCACCCTACTCCCCCTCATCTGCCCCCCCACCATCCCAACTCTGCACCCCCTCATCTGCCCCCCCACCATCCCAACTCTGCACCCCCTCATCTGCCCCCCCCCACCATCCCAACTCTGCGCCCTTCCCCCATCATCTGCCCCCCCCCCCCCCCACCATCCCAACTCTGCACCCTGCTCCCCCTCATCTGCCCCTCCCCTATCATCCCAACTCTGCGCCCTGCTCCCCCTCATCTGCCCCCCCACCATCACAACTCTGCACCCTGTTCCACCTCATCTGCCCCCCCACCATCCCAACTCTGCGCCCTGCTCCCCCTCATCTGCCCCCCCACCATCCCAACTCTGCGCCCTGCTCCCCCTAATCTGCCCCCCCACCATCCCAACTCTGCACCCTACTCCCCCCCCCCCACCATCCCAACTCTGCGCCCTTCCCCCCATCATCTGCCCCCCCCCACCATCCCAACTCTGCACCCTGCTCCCCCTCATCTGCCCCCCATCATCCCAACTCTGCGCCCTGCTTGCCCTCATCTGCCCCCCCCCCACCATCACAACTCTGCACCCTGCTTCCCCTCATCTGCCCCCCCACCATCCCAACTCTGCGCCCTGCTCCCCCTCATCTGCCCCCCCACCATCCCAACTCTGCGCCCTGCTCCCCCTCATCTGCCCCCCCACCATCCCAACTCTGCGCCCTGCTCCTCCTCATCTGCCCCCCCCACCATCCCAACTCTGCGCCCTGCTCCTCCTCATCTGCCCCCTCACCATCCCAACTCTGCGCCCTGCTCCCCCTCATCTGCCCCCCCCACCATCCCAACTCTGCGCCCTGCTTCCCCTCATCTGCCCCCCCGACCATCCCAACTCTGCGCCCCGCTTCCCCTCATCTGCCCCCCCCCCACCACCCGAACTCTGCGCCCTGCTCCCCCTCATCTGCCCCCCCCACCATCCGAACTCTGCGCCCTGCTCCCCCTCATCTCCCCCCCCCATCCGAACTCTGCGCCCTGCTCCCTCATCTGCCCCCACACCATCCGAACTCTGCGCCCTGCTCCCCCTCATCTGCTCCCCCCCACCATCCGAACTCTGCGCCCTGCTCCCCCTCATCTGCCCCCCCCCCCACCATCCGAACTCTGCGCCCTGCTCCCCCTCATCTGCCCCCCCCCACCATCCGAACTCTGCGCCCTGCTCCCCCTCATCTCCCCCCCCATCCGAACTCTGCGCCCTGCTCCCTCATCTGCCCCCACACCATCCGAACTCTGCGCCCTGCTCCCCCTCATCTGCTCCCCCCCACCATCCGAACTCTGCGCCCTGCTCCCCCTCATCTGCCCCCCCCCCCCCCACCATCCCAACTCTGCGCCCTGCTCCCCCTCATCCGAACTCTGCGCCCTGCTCCCCCTCATCTGCCCCCCCCCCACCATCCAAACTCTGCGCCCTGCTCCTCCTCATCTGCCCCCCCCCCCACCATCCAAACTCTGCGCCCAGTTCCCCCTCTTCTGCCCCCCCCCCCACCATTCGAACTATGCGCCCTGCTCCCCCTCATCTGCCCACCCACCACCCGAACTCTGCGCCCTGCTCCCCCTCATCTGCCCCCCCCACCATTCCCAACTCTGCGCCCTGCTCCCCCTCATCTGCCCCCCCCACCATTCCCAACTCTGCGCCCTGCTCCCCCTCATCTGCCCCCCCACCATCCGAACTCTGCGCCCTGCTCCCCCTCATCTGCCCCCCCGACCATTCCCAACTCTGCGCCCTGCTCCCCCTCATCTGCCCCCCCACCATCCGAACTCTGCGCCCTGCTCCCCCTCATCTGCCCCCCCCCCACCATCCGAACTCTGCGCCCTGCTCCCCCTCATCTGCCCCCCCCCCCACCATCCCAACTCTGCGCCCTGATCCCCCTCATCTGCCCTCCCCACCATCCCAACTCTGCGCCCTGATCCCCCTCATCTGCCCCCCCCCCACCATCCCAACTCTGCGCCCTGCTCCCCCTCATCTGCCCCCCCCCCCCACCATCCCAACTCTGCGCCCTGCTCCCCCTCATCTGCCCCCCCCCACCATCCCAACTCTGCGCCCTGCTCCCCCTCATCTGCCCCCCCACCATCCCAACTCTGCGCCCTGCTCCCCCTCATCCGAACTCTGCGCCCTGCTCCCCCTCATCTGCCCCCCCCACCACCCAACTCTGCGCCCTGCTCCCCCCCACCATCCGAACTCTGCGCCCTGCTCCCCCTCATCTCCCCCCCCCCACCATCCGAACTCTGCGCCCTGCTCCCCCCTCATCTGCCCCCCCACCATCCGAACTCTGCCCCCCCCCCCCCCCACCATCCGAACTCTGAGCCCTGCTCCCCCTCATCTGCCCCCCCACCATCCGAACTCTGCGCCCTGCTCCCCCTCATCTGCCCCCCCCCCACCATCTGAACTCTGCGCCCTGCTCCCCCTCATCTGCCCCCCCACCATCCAAACTCTGCGCCCTGCTCCCCCTCATATGCCCCCCACCACCATCCGAACTCTGCTCCCCCTCCCCACCCACATCAGCTCCCCAATCCCAACTCTGTGCTCTGCTTCCCCACCCCACCATCCTAACTCTGCTCCCCCTCCCCACATCAGCTCCCCAATCCCAACTCTGTGCTCTGCTCCCCCCACCCCACCATCCTAATTCTGTGCTCTGCTCCCCCTCATCTGCCCCCCCCCCCCACCATCCGAACTCTGCGCCCTGCTCCCCCTCATCTGCCCCCCCCACCATCCGAACTCTGCGCCCTGCTCCCCCTCATCTGCCCCCCCACCATCCAAACTCTGCGCCCTGCTCCCCCTCATATGCCCCCCACCACCATCCGAACTGACTCTGAGCCCTGCTTCCCCTCATCTGCCCCCCCCCCACCACCCGAACTCTGCGCCCTGCTCCCCCTCATCTGCCCCCCCCACCATCCGAACTCTGCGCCCTGCTCCCCCTCATCTCCCCCCCCCCATCCGAACTCTGCGCCCTGCTCCCTCATCTGCCCCCACACCATCCGAACTCTGCGCCCTGCTCCCCCTCATCTGCTCCCCCCCACCATCCGAACTCTGCGCCCTGCTCCCCCTCATCTGCCCCCCCCCCCACCATCCGAACTCTGCGCCCTGCTCCCCCTCATCTGCCCCCCCCCACCATCCGAACTCTGCGCCCTGCTCCCCCTCATCTCCCCCCCCATCCGAACTCTGCGCCCTGCTCCCTCATCTGCCCCCACACCATCCGAACTCTGCGCCCTGCTCCCCCTCATCTGCTCCCCCCCACCATCCGAACTCTGCGCCCTGCTCCCCCTCATCTGCCCCCCCCCCCCCCACCATCCCAACTCTGCGCCCTGCTCCCCCTCATCCGAACTCTGCGCCCTGCTCCCCCTCATCTGCCCCCCCCCCACCATCCAAACTCTGCGCCCTGCTCCTCCTCATCTGCCCCCCCCCCCACCATCCAAACTCTGCGCCCAGTTCCCCCTCTTCTGCCCCCCCCCCACCATTCGAACTATGCGCCCTGCTCCCCCTCATCTGCCCACCCACCACCCGAACTCTGCGCCCTGCTCCCCCTCATCTGCCCCCCCCACCATTCCCAACTCTGCGCCCTGCTCCCCCTCATCTGCCCCCCCCACCATTCCCAACTCTGCGCCCCTGCTCCCCCTCATCTGCCCCCCCACCATCCGAACTCTGCGCCCTGCTCCCCCTCATCTGCCCCCCCGACCATTCCCAACTCTGCGCCCTGCTCCCCCTCATCTGCCCCCCACCATCCGAACTCTGCGCCCTGCTCCCCCTCATCTGCCCCCCCCCCCACCATCCGAACTCTGCGCCCTGCTCCCCCTCATCTGCCCCCCCCCCCCACCATCCCAACTCTGCGCCCTGATCCCCCTCATCTGCCCTCCCCACCATCCCAACTCTGCGCCCTGATCCCCCTCATCTGCCCCCCCCCCACCATCCCAACTCTGCGCCCTGCTCCCCCTCATCTGCCCCCCCCCCCACCATCCCAACTCTGCGCCCTGCTCCCCCTCATCTGCCCCCCCCCACCATCCCAACTCTGCGCCCTGCTCCCCCTCATCTGCCCCCCCACCATCCCAACTCTGCGCCCTGCTCCCCCTCATCCGAACTCTGCGCCCTGCTCCCCCTCATCTGCCCCCCCCACCACCCAACTCTGCGCCCTGCTCCCCCCCACCATCCGAACTCTGCGCCCTGCTCCCCTCATCTCCCCCCCCCCCACCATCCGAACTCTGCGCCCTGCTCCCCCCTCATCTGCCCCCCCACCATCCGAACTCTGCCCCCCCCCCCCCACCATCCGAACTCTGAGCCCTGCTCCCCCTCATCTGCCCCCCCACCATCCGAACTCTGCGCCCTGCTCCCCCTCATCTGCCCCCCCCCCACCATCTGAACTCTGCGCCCTGCTCCCCCTCATCTGCCCCCCCACCATCCAAACTCTGCGCCCTGCTCCCCCTCATATGCCCCCCACCACCATCCGAACTCTGCTCCCCCTCCCCACCCACATCAGCTCCCCAATCCCAACTCTGTGCTCTGCTTCCCCACCCCACCATCCTAACTCTGCTCCCCCTCCCCACATCAGCTCCCCAATCCCAACTCTGTGCTCTGCTCCCCCCACCCCACCATCCTAATTCTGTGCTCTGCTCCCCCTCATCTGCCCCCCCCCCCACCATCCGAACTCTGCGCCCTGCTCCCCCTCATCTGCCCCCCCCACCATCCGAACTCTGCGCCCTGCTCCCCCTCATCTGCCCCCCCACCATCCAAACTCTGCGCCCTGCTCCCCCTCATATGCCCCCCACCACCATCCGAACTGACTCTGAGCCCTGCTCCCCCTCCCCCCATTCTAACTTTGAGCCCTGCTCCCCCTCCCCCCACATCTGTCCTCTCCCCCCCCACCATCCAATCTCTGCGCCGTGCTCCCCTCCCCCACATCTGCTCCCCCCACCCCACCCCACCATCCTAACTCTGCTCCCCCTCCCCCACATCTGCCCCCTCATCACCATCCTAACTCTGCTCCCCCTCCCCACATCAGCTCCCCAATCCCAACTCTGTGCTCTGCTCCCCCCACCCCACCATCCTAATTCTGTGCTCTGCTCTCCCCCCACATCAGCTCCCCAATCCCAACTCTGTGCTCTGTTCCCCCTCTCACACATCCTCCCCCTCCTCAAGCTACCCAATCTCCTTATCTATCCCCACCCCTTGACCCCTGCATTCTTACTCCCTGTCGCTCCCCCATCTCGCCTCTGCACTCCCCCTCCTTCCCCATCCCCAACCCTGCACATTCTTATTCTCATCCCCTGTACTCACCCCCCCCCCAACCGCTGCATCTCCTCATGTCCTGTTCTCATCCTCCTCTCCTCCGCACATAGCCCCTGTACCCACCCTTCTCATGTCCTCTCCTCTGCCCCTCTCCTCCGCACTCAGTACCCACGCTCCTCTCACCTGCGGACTCTCCTCATCCCTTCCATCACAAGTAATGGTGTGTTGCTCAGTGGCCGGCTTATTGCCTTCTGCAAAGCTTTCAGCTCCTTCCCGGCGCTCTACATAGAGGACACGTTTGTGAGTGTTACTTGCGGTGAGTGGGACTGTCCCACTCACGTTGTCGCTGCTAGTTTACTGGGTCTGTAACACACAAGTGTATCTATCAGGGTTGGAGGAGAGGGATTGGTACCTGCATTCCGTGGAGGGACACGAAGAGTCTTAGGATATCATTTGTTCCTTCAAAGATCCTGAAGATTCGTAGATCTCGCAGAACTCGTTCAACCCCGCCATCCTGGCCGCACAATAAGACAGAACATGACTACTCCCTGATTGCCATAGGTACACAATATACTGCATAGTCTCTGAGGAGGTAGTCCTCTACTGAGCATAACCCAGACTTAGGATGAGGAGCAGAAGCCTGAAGCCTCTCAGAGGGTCCAACATGAGGCATTGCCCTCATCGGTTTACTTCAGGATATTACTATGACAAAGTAGACAATGAGTTATACTATCTAGAGGTGTCAGCATGAAGAAAGATTGCACAGAGCAGTGTTTGGTTCATATAGACACTGTAGAATGTAGACCCTGTTTCTGGAGAGAAGTTTCATAGAGAAGTAAAAAGATATACAGTGACCATATCCTGGTGTCGCTGCAACATGGAAGATGTAATCCATGTTGGAAACTGACCAAGCAGGAGATGGCAGCAGGTGGAGAGGACAGTCTGGGGGAGGGAGAGCAGAGGAGTACAGGCAAAAGAAAGAGGGTTCTAGGAAGATGGGGCAGATCACGGAGATCCAAGGGTAAGGAGACCATGGTGGAAGAATGGATGAAAAGAGTACAGGGTGATGATGAATAAGGGGTTCAGAGACGACAATGAGATTGGGGGAAGGAATGGGGAAGCCAGGAGAAAGGAGCATTGGGGCCGAGAAGAGCACAGGTGGGGACGGGATGAGAAGAATAATGGGGGAATGTGGAGAGATGGAGGAGGATATGGAGGGGGTGGAAAGCCTGGAATGGAGGATTGGGGAGAACACAGATGGGGATGAGATGAGAGGAATAATGGGGGAATGTGGAGAGATGTATGAGGATATGGAGGGGGGAGGAAAGCCTGGAATGGAGGATTGGGGAGAACACAGATGAGGATGAAAGGAATAATGGGGGGAATGAGAGGAATAATGGGGGGAATGAGGAGATGGAGGTGGATATGGAGGGAGGAAAGCCTGGAATGGAGGACTGGAGGTGGGGAGAACACAGATGGGGATGAGATGAGAGGAATAAATGGGGGAACGAGGAGATGAAGGAGGATATGGAGGGAGGAAAGTCTGGAATGGAGGCTTAGGGTTGGGGAGAACACAGTTGGGGATGGGGTGAGAGGAATAATGGGGGAACGAGGAGATGGAGGAAGATATGGAGGGAGGAAAGCCTGGAATGGAGGACTGGGGAGAACACAGTTGGGGATGGGGTGAGAGGAATAATGGGGGAACGAGGAGATGGATGAAGATATGGAGGGAGGAAAGCCTGGAATGGAGGATTAGGGAGAACACAGATGAGGATGAAAGGAATAACGGGGGGAATGAGAGGAATAATGGGGGAATGAGGAGATGGAGGAGGATATGGAGGGGGGAGGAAAGCCTGGAATGGAGGACTGGAGTTGGGGAGAACACAGATGGGGATGGGATGAGAGGAATAATGGGGGGGGGGGGGGATGAGGAGATGGAGGAGGATATGGAGGGAGGAAAGTCTGGAATGGAGGACTGGGGAGAACACAGATGGGGATGAGATGAGATGAATAATGGGGGGGAATGAGGAGATGGAGGAGGATATTGAGGAGGGAAAGCCTGTAATGGAGGACTGGAGGTGGGGAGAACACAGATGGGGGTGAGAGGAATAATGGGGGAATGAGGAGATGGAGGAGGATATGGAGGGGGGAGGAAAGCCTGGAATGGAGGATTGGGGAGAACACAATTGGGGATGAGGTGAGAGGAATAATGGGGGAATGAGGAGATGGAGGAGGATATGGAGGGGGGAGGAAAGCCTGGAATGGAGGATTGGGGAGAACACAATTGGGGATGAGGTGAGAGGAATAATGGGGGAATGAGGAGAGATGTATGAGGATATGGAGGAGGATATGGAGGAGGGAAAGGCTGGAATGGAGGATTGGGGAGAACACAGTTGGGGATGAGGTGAGAGGAATAATGGGGGAATGAGGAGATGGAAGAGGATATGGAGGGGGGAGCAAAGCCTGGAATGGAGGACTGGAGTTGGGGAGAACACAGATGGGGATGGGGTGAGAGGAATAATGGGGGAATGAGGAGATGGAAGAGGATATGGAGGGGGGGAGGAAAGCCTGGAATGGAGGACTGGAGTTGGGGAGAACACAGTTGGGGATGAGGTGAGAGGAATAATGGGGGAATGAGGAGATGGAGAAGGATATGGAGGAGGGAGGAAAGCCTGGAATGGAGGATTGGAGTTGGGGAGAACACAGATGGGGATGAGGTGAGAGGAATAATGGGGGAATGAGGAGATGGAGGGGGAAAGCCTGGAATGGAGGATTGGGAAGAACACAGATGGAGATGAGATGAATAATGGGGGAAGGAGGAGATGGAGGTAGAAAAGTCTGGAATGGATGCTTAGGGTTGGGGAGAGCACAGATGGGGATGAGATGAGATGAATAATGGGGGAATGAGGAGATGGAGGAGGATATGGAGGGGGAAAAGCCTGGAATGGAGGATTGGGGAGAACACAGATGGGGATGAGGTGAGAGGAATAATGGGGGAATGAGGAGAGATGTATGAGGATATGGAGGAGGATATGGAGGGGGGAAAGGCTGGAATGGAGGATTGGGGAGAACACAGTTGGGGATGAGGTGAGAGGAATAATGGGGGAATGAGGAGATGGAGGAGGATATGGAGGGGGGAGCAAAGCCTGGAATGGAGGACTGGAGTTGGGGAGAACACAGATGGGGATGGGGTGAGAGGAATAATGGGGGAATGAGGAGATGGAAGAGGATATGGAGGGGGGAGGAAAGCCTGGAATGGAGGACTGGAGTTGGGGAGAACACAGTTGGGGATGAGGTGAGAGGAATAATGGGGGAATGAGGAGATGGAGAAGGATATGGAGGAGGGAGGAAAGCCTGGAATGGAGGATTGGAGTTGGGGAGAACACAGATGGGGATGAGGTGAGAGGAATAATGGGGGAATGAGGAGATGGAGGGAGGAAAGTCTGGAATGGAGGCTTAGGGCTGGGGAGAGCACAGATGGGGATGAGATGGAGGAGGATATGGAGGGGGAAAAGCCTGGAATGGAGGATTGGGAAGAACACAGATGGGGATGAGATGAGAGGAATAATGGGGGAAGGAGGAGATGGAGGTAGAAAAGTCTGGAATGGATGCTTAGGGTTGGGGAGAGCACAGATGGGGATGAGATGAGATGAATAATGGGGGAATGAGGAGATGGAGGAGGATATGGAGGGGGAAAAGCCTGGAATGGAGGACTGGGAAGAATACAGATGGGGATGAGATGAGAGGAATAATGGGGGAATGAGGAGAGATGTATGAGGATATGGAGGGAGGAAAGTCTGGAATGGAGGCTTAGGGTTGGGGAGAACACAGGTAGAGGTGAGACTAGAAGAATAATGGGCATTTATTGGCTATAGATGCTCACAGCGGTGGATCCTCACTTTCCACTAACACAGGTGTTTATTTTCCATGTGGCATGGGGGGGTGGGATGGAAATGTTTTTTAAAACTTGGGAAAGTTATACCTTCACTTTACCTGTAATCAGCAAAATGAAAACCCCAGCAGCCTGACCACCTGACATAAAGTGCGTCTTAGACCCCCCAACTACCCATCTATCTGGACGACAGCCGGGACTACATATATTTTACAGAATCTGTCTTTATGCTTTTCTGGTGTATGTAACAAGTGTAATGTACTTTCTGATGCAACTGCTTCAATAAAAATAAGTGAGGGTGAGAAATTACCTTCATAAACCCCGTTCCTCCCAGTATCTGGATACATTCATCAGTCACTGACCATGCCGCCTCCTGCGTGAGAGAGAGACGGGTTAGACATTCATAACCAGCACTGCACAGAGGAATCAGGAAACCACATATATAGGGTTACAGATTATTCTCTGTGGGCACAGCACCGCTGGTTCCCCTGACTATGAATGTGGGAGGCTGGGCTCTCAGGGTGGTCACTGCTGGACGTGATAGCACCGCTGGTTCCCCTATGAATGTGGGAGGCTGGGCTCTCAGGGTGGTCACTGCTGGAAGTGATAGCACCGCTGGTTCCCCTGACTATGAATGGGGGGGGGGCTGGACTTTCAGGGTGGTCACTGCTGGAAGTAATAGCACCGCTGGTTCCCCTGGCTATGAATGGGGGAGGCTGGGCTCTCAGGGTGGTCATTGCTGGAAGTGATAGCACCACTGGTTCCCCTGACTATGAATGGGGAGGCTGGGCTCTCAGGGTGGTCACTGCTGGAAGTGATAGCACCGCTGGTTCCCCTGACTATGAATGGGGGAGGCTGGGCTCTCAGGGTGGTCACTGCTGGAAGTGATAGCACCGCAGGTTCCCCTGACTATGAATGGGGGGGGGGCTGGACTCTCAGGGTGGTCACTGCTGGAAGTGATAGCACCGCTGGTGTTCCTGACTATGAATGGGGGAGGCTGGGCTCTCAGGGTGGTCTCTGCTGGTAGTGATAGCACCGCTGGTTCCCCGACTATGAATGGGGGAGGCTGGGCTCTCAGGGTGGTCACTGCTGGAAGTAATAGCACCGCTGGTTCCCCTGACTATGAATGGGGGAGGCTGGGCTCTCAGGGTGGTCACTGCTGGAAGTAATAGCACCGCTGGTTCCCCTGACTATGAATGGGGGGGGGGGCTGGACTCTCAGGGTGGTCACTGCTGGAAGTGATAGCACCGCTGGTTCCCCTGACTATGAATGGGGGAGGCTGGGCTCTCAGGGTGGTCACTGCTGGAAGTGATAACACCGCTGGTTCCCTGACTATGAATGGGGGAGGCTGGGCTCTCAGGGTGGTCACTGCTGGAAGTGATAGCACCGCTGGTTCCCCTGACTATGAATGGGGGAGGCTGGGCTCTCAGGGTGGTCACTGCTGGAAGTGATAGCACCGCTGGTGTTCCTGACTATGAATGGGGGAGGCTGGACTCTCAGGGTGGTCACTGCTGGAAGTGATAGCACCGCTGGTTCCCCTATGAATGTGGGAGGCTGGACTCTCAGGGTGGTCACTGCTGGAAGTGATAGCACCGCTGGTTCCCCTGACTATGAATGGGGGAGGCTGGGCTCTCAGGGTGGTCACTGCTGGAAGTGATAGCACCGCTGGTTCCCCTGACTATGAATGGGGGAGGCTGGACTCTCAGGGTGGTCACTGCTGGAAGTGATCGCACCGCTGGTTCCCCTGACTATGAATGGGGGGGGCTGGACTCTCAGGGTGGTCACTGCTGGAAGTGGGCCCATGCATCCACTACTCACCGAGCCAAAGACTTTGCTGATTGCTGCTTCTATCTGGAAGTCCTTTGCCCCGGAGTCCATGTTTGCACTGATCATGTACGCCATTGACTGGAGAGAAAGGGAGAGATCAGTTCCTGCACGTAGTTGGGGACAGGAACCAGGGTTACACATAAGGGAAGGGAGAGAAAAGTACTCTGTAGGCTGGAGTACTCACCCTGCCCAGATGTGTCTCAGCGGAGGGGGCAGTAATGACTGGTGTAACAAAGACACACACGAATACATACTGTACAGCAGCCATGTTTGTGTACACGAGACGGGGTGCAGATCTGGGGTGCATGGGGCGTGTGCTCCTATATCTGGGGTACATGGGGCGCATGCTCCTATATCTGGGGTACATGGGGCGCGTGCTCCTATATCTGAGTTACATGGGGCGCGTGCTCCTATATCTGGGGTACATGGGGCGCGTGCTCCTATATCTGAGGTACATGGGGCGCGTGCACCTATATCTGGGGTACATGGGGCGCGTGATCCTATATCTGGGGTACATGGGGCGCGTGCGCCTATATCTGGGGTACATGGGGCGCGTGCTCCTATATCTGAGGTACATGGGGCGCGTGCTCCTATATCTGGGGTACATGGGGCGTGTGCTCCTATATCTGGGGTTCATGGGGCGCGTGCTCCTATATCTGGGGTGCATGGGGCGCGTGCTCCTATATCTGGGGTACATGGGGCGCGTGCTCCTATATCTGGGGTACATGGGGCGCGTGCTGCTCCTATATCTGGGTACATGGGGCGCGTGCTCCTATATCTGGGGTACATGGGGCGCGTGCTCCTATATCTGGGGTACATGGGGCGCGTGCTCCTATATCTGGGGTACATGGGGCGCGTGCTCCTATATCTGAGGTACATGGGGCGCGTGCTCCTATATCTGAGGTACATGGGGCGCGTGCTCCTATATCTGAGGTGCATGGGGCGCGTGCTCCTATATCTGAGGTATATGGGGCGCGTGCTCCTATATCTGAGGTACATGGGGCGCTGCTCGTATATCTGGGGTACATGGGGCGCGTGCTCCTATATCTGGGGTACATGGGGCGCGTGCTCCTATATCTGGGGTACATGGGGCGCGTGCTCCTATATCTGGGGTACATGGGGCGCGTGCTCCTATATCTGGGGTACATGGGGCGCGTGCTCCTATATCTGGGTACATGGGGCGCGTGCTCCTATATCTGAGGTACATGGGGCGCGTGCTCCTATATCTGGGGTACATGGGGCGCGTGCTCCTATATCTGAGGTACATGGGGCGCGTGCTCCTGTATCTGAGGTACATGGGGCGTGTGCTCCTATATCTGGGGTACATGGGGTGCATGCTCCTATATCTGGGGTACATGGGGCGTGTGCTCCTATATCTGGGGTACATGGGGCGCGTGCTCCTATATCTGGGGTACATGGGGCGCTTGCTCCTATATCTGGGGTACATGGGGCGCGTGCTCCTATATCTGGGGTGCATGGGGCGGGTGCTCCTATATCTGGGGTACATGGGGCGGGTGCTCCTATATCTGGGGTACATGGGGCGGGTGCTCCTATATCTGGGGTGCATGGGGCGGGTGCTCCTATATCTGGGGTACATGGGGCGCGTGCTCCTATATCTGGGGTTAGGGTCACACATATATACACGTACGCAGGTAGACAGGGATGGTATTGGGGAAATGGGGGGATTGCGTTACCTCTGTGACATACTGTAGGACCGCCATGCGTGCCAGCTTCTCCTGAATTACTCCAAAACTGTGAAGTTTACTTCCAAACTGGGTGCGATTTGTGGCGTGTTCCACCTGGTGCAGAGAGGGAGCCTCTATATAAAGCATTATATTATTGTATAGCCCACTCATAGCCACTCCCACACTGACGCACCACTTCCCAATAACTCCTCCCACTGCGCCTTCCTGCCCATAATTCCTCCCACTGCACCTTCCTACCCATAACTCCTCCCACTGCACATTCCTACCTATAACTCCTCCCACTGCGCCTTCCTGCGTATAACTCCTCCTATTACACCTACCCATACATAACACCTCCCACTACACCTTTCTGTCTATAACTCCTCCCATTACACCTCTGTCTATAACTCCTCCCACTACACATTCCTGCCTATAACTTCTCCTACTGCACCTTCCTACCTATAACTCCTCCCACTGCACCTTCCTACCTAAAACTCCTCCCACTGCACCTTCCTACCTAAAACTCCTCCCACTGCAGTTTCCAGCCTATAACTCCTCCCACAGCACCTTCCTACCTATAACTCCTCCCACTGCACCTTCCTACCTAAAACTCCTCCCACTGCAGTTTCCTACCTATAACTCCTCCCACTGCATCTTCCTGCCCATAACTCCTCCCACTGCACCTTCCTACCTAAAACTCCTCCCACTGCAGTTTCCTACTTTAAACTCCTCCCACAGCACCTTCCTACCTATAACTCCTCCCTCTGCAGTTTCCTGCATATAACTCCTCCCACTGCACCTTCCTACCTATAACTCCTCCCATGGCATCTTCCTGCCCATAACTCCTCCCACTGCACCTTCCTGCCTATAACTCCTCCCACTGCATCTTCCTGCCCATAACTCCTCCCACTGCACCTTCCTGCCCATAACTCCTCCCGCTGCACCTTCCTGCCTATAACTCTTCCTGCTGCGCCTTCCTACCTTTAACTCCTCCCGCTGCAGTTTCCTGCCCATAACTCCTCCCACTGCACCTTCCTACCCATAACTCCTACCACTGCACCTTCCTACCTATAACTCCTCCCACTGCACCTTCCTGCCTAAAACTCCACCCACTGCACCCCTAAAACTCCTCCCACTGCAGTTTCCTACCTAAAACTCCTCCCACTGCAGTTTCCTACCTAAAACTCCTCCCACTGGTTTCCTGCCTATAACTCCTCCCACTGCACCATCCTACCTATAACCCCTCCCACTGCAGTTTCCTGCCTATAACTCCTCCCACTGCACCTTCCTGCCCATAACTCCTCCCGCTGCACCTTCCTGCCCATAACTCTTCCCGCTGCACCTTCCTACCTGTACCTCTTCCCGCTGCACCTTCCTGCCTATAACTCCTCCCACTGCAGTTTCCTGCCTATAACTCCTCCCGCTGTACCTTCCTACCTATAACTCCTCCCACTGCAGTTTCCTGCCTATAACTCCTTCCGCTGCACCTTCCTGCCTATAACTCCTCCCACTGCAGTTTCCTGCCTATAACTCCTCCCGCTGTACCTTCCTACCTATAACTCCTCCAGCTGCACCTTCCTACCTATAACTCTTCCCACTGCAGTTTCCTACCTATAACTCCTCCCACTGCAGTTTCCTGCCTATAACTCCTTCCGCTGTACCTTCCTACCTATAACTCCTCCCACTGCAGTTTCCTGCCTATAACTCCTCCCGCTGCACCTTCCTGCCTATAACTCTTCCCGCTGCACCTTCCTACCTATAACTCCTCCCACTGCACCTTCCTACCTATAACTCCTCCCACTGCAGTTTCCTGCCCATAACTCCTCCCACTGCACCTTCCTACCTATAACTCCTCCCTGCACATCACATAACGCCTCCCTTCATTCCAATGACTCTACCCCTAGTGGTGGTGGTTGGAGCTGCACTCACGGCTCTTTGGATCATCCCCTTCATGGTACCAGACAGCGCGGCCGCCATACCGAAACGCCCATTGTTTAGGATGTTCATGGCGACCTTGAATCCGTTTCCCTCCCCACCGAGCACGTTCTCAGAAGGGACACGGACTTCATCAAAGTGTACTGCAGCCGTGTTACTGGCCCGGATACCCAGCTTCTTGTCCGGGGGGCCACTAGGCGAGAGACACAACATTGGTTAGGGAGATAGAGGGGCACACTGTGCGGACTAAGGGGAAGGGCAGTTACAGCGGGCGGAGGAGGGATGGGGGGGCAAGGAGACATTATTAGATATCAAGAGGAGGAGAAAAACAGAGAAGAGAGGGAGAGACACGTCCCTCCCACATCTACATCTCTCTGCACATGTTACATCTGCCCCCTGCAGTGCAGCAAGGTGTTACCCAGGTGCACAGTCACTGGCTGCTTCTGCATGTAGCCTACAGTAGTGTACAGCATTATTCTTACACTGCACTATAGCTCTGAGCTAGGACACACCCCTCTCACATCTACATCTCTCTGCACATGTTACATCTGCCCCCTGCAGTGCAGCATGGTGTTACCCAGGTGCACAGTCACTGGCTGATTCTGCATGTAGCCTACAGTAGTGTACAGCATTATTCTTACACTGCACTATAGCTCTGTGCTAGGACACACCCCTCCCACACCTACATCTCTCTGCACATGTTACATCTGCCCCCTGCAGTGCAGCATGGTGTTACCCAGGTGCACAGTCACCGGCTGCTTCTGCATGTAGCCTACATTACTGTACAGCATTATTCTTAGGTTCAGGTGCCGGGTTGCGGAGCAGTACCAGCTATACAGAATTGCTGAAGCACGGCAAGCTACTCAGGATTGCTGGATGGAGTCAGTGGGTGCTAAGGTGTTAACTGCACAGGAGTCAGTGAGGAAGCTGCTAGGCAGAGATACTCAGCAGAGGTCTGTAGACAACAAAGCACCGACAACCAGGATGTGCCTTTGCAGGATCTTTATACCCCCCCATGGTCTCTGATGACTGGTCAAAGGAGTCATCTGACCACTGACTGACTCCCAACTGGATCCTGGCCAGTCAGCTGATCAGTAATGTCATGGCTGCTCCCAGCTGTTTCAGTTTCCTGCTTTACTCCATTGGTGTTCCGCAGACATGTGGCAAGAAGTGACTGGTGGTGCCTGGTGCCTCCTCCACACGAGACACCAATCACTACGGAGAGGAGATGGACAATGGCCAGCAGCTTTTGACATAGACATGCGGCAGTTGTGATTTTGGCGCGTACGAGGTGAAAGAGTGATCGATAGGTCTGTGTGCGGTGTTCCAGCCGAGTCTGATTCCAAAATCAGGATTTTGGTACTTACCGATAAATCCCTTTCTCCGATTCCACAGGGGCCACTGGAGTGCAGATACAATGGGGAAATAGTAGGCAGTAACTGGGAGCCGGCACTTTAAATTTATAACCATGTGACTAGCTCCTCCCCTACTATGTCCCCCCTCCAAGCCAGTCTAGTTAAAACTGTGCCCGAGGAGAGCTGGAAAAGACCAACGTCAAAGTAGAGGAGGTTCGCTAAGCCAACTAAAACAGGATAACACCCAGGAAACCTGGAAACATCGTGATAGGGTAATAGGAACAAAACGCGCAGTCACACAGTGACCTGTAACCCGATAATTGTAGAAGGAGGAAACAGCGCTGGGTGGGCGTCCAGTGGCCCCTGTGGAATCGGAGAAAGGGATTTATCAGTAAGTACCAAAATCCTGATTTCTCCTTCATCCACTAGGGGCCACTGGAGTGCAGATACAATGGGGACGTCCCAGAGCTCCCAAGACGGGCGGGAGAGCGCTGAGAGTCCTGCAAAACCGCTCGGCCAAACTGTGACACAGAGGCCGCAAAAAAAAGTCAAATGCGTAAAACGTAATCAACGTATGATGACCCGACTAAGCGGCATTGCAACATAAAGCATTCATGGAAACCCCGTGGTCGGCCGCTCCCGAAGGTCCCCAAAGCACGCGGAGTGTGCCGAAATGGAAAACGGAGGCTCTCGAGCAACCGCCAAATAAGACTGTCTGATGGTCAGATGTATCCAACGACCCAACGTCTGCTGGGACCCCGGCCATTTAGGTCGGAAGCATCGTACAGAACAAAGAAGAAAACAATTCGTCGAATAGCCGAAGACCTCTGTAGAGAGAGTCGGCGAGCCCTGACAACATCCAAAGAGGGCCGAAAACACCAGTGTCAGATTTATATGAAAAGCGGACATCACCCCTGGAAGAAACGACCGCTGAGTATGAAGCTCAGCCACCCGGAGGAACCAAAGAAGAAGGCTAAATGAAAAACCATAAGGGGAAAACCCCTGTTATCCACACTAGGCCACATAAAGTTTTTAAAAGTGGCAAAAGCCAGAAGAGGGAACCGACTTCCGAAATCGGGGCCCAGTAGGTATAACGGAACTAGGGAACTCCTCACTTCTGAGGTCTTGTGAACAGCCACGCCATTAAACGAAACCTGTGTAAGACTGAACAAAGAAGAGGACCCTGTTGAAGTAGACAGTCCTGCAGAGGTAGGAGCCAAGGGTCCTGTACTGACAACAGGTGCAGGGTGGACCTTCAAGTCATGCGCGGCGAAACTGGAGTCACCGGGAGGACTAGCGCGCATTCTCCCGTCCTGTGTCACCGAAAGTGAGGTAGAAACAGAAAAGGAGGCAAGATAGACTAACCAGAAACTCCCAGGAGCCCTGAGGGCATCCTCGGCTACTGCCGCCAGAGCTCACGTCCAAGAGTAGTAAAGGGCTAAATAGTCAGTCGGAACACCATGAGGTCGATCCGAGTACTCCGCCAACAGCGGACCAGCTGACAAAACTCCGGGGAATGTCCCCTCACCCGGGTGTCTGACCTGGCGGCTTGACCTGGAATGAAGATTGTGGTCCTCCACTTCAGAGGGGAAAGTAGGCGACCACTCACCGCGTCGCAACTTGACTGAAGAAAAAGAGTACCTGGTACCGAGGAAGGAAAAATCCTCCGACGGACCGAGTTGAGAACCGTCTACGAGGAGCATAAGTTGGACACATGTCAAATCAGAAGTTTCTGGATCCTCCGGATATTCAGAAGCACCTAATGTACAGAGTGGGATTCCAGCAGTAGATTGTCCCATTAGGGAATAAAAGTCACTCCCTGTCTTTGAAAAAGAGCTATTCTGTGATCTTCCTGAAACTGTGGGAGCGGAAGAGAGATCGAATGGAAAGGACTGACAGTGGAAATGAGTATCCTGTAATGCGAATCTGAGAAAAGCCCAATGAGGAAACCCAACGGAGTTCAGTAAACAGGCATCGCTGAAGACAAGGGACGCGTAAAACCCCCCTTTTTTCTTTAAACTAGTAATCACAGACTGAAAGGATTCTAAGGCCAGAATAGGCCTGGCCGAGCCAACTGGCTTCGGCACAGGAAAAGACAAAGGCCTGAGAAATGCCCCGATTCAAATGATATGTAAAAACAGGGATCAATACCCTTTGCGGTTAGAAGCATCTGGAGCGCCGCCTGCAGTATGACTTTCTTCGTAAACCGGCCGACCCATGCCGAGGGACCCCTGAGACGGTTGGACTCCAAAATCGAGTCTGTAACCGCCCAAGCCTTCCCAGTCCTCCCAGGAAGACCACAGACATGCGCCTACCCTGGGACCTCCCAGGTGGTAGGAAGGTCTGACCTGCGGTGGGTGTGTTGGATGACCTAAAATCAGACTGGACCGAGGATGCTGAACCTCTGCTTCAGCCTGTTACCATGAGATCCCTTGGTGACGGAGATACCGCCCCTGTCATGGAGTCGAAACCTGAAAGGGCACGGAAAGATCTAAAGGAAAGACCGGTAAAGGTCCGTCTTGGAGCTGGGGCAGCAGTAGGGGAAAGAAAAGTAGACTTCCCCCTTAATGGTCCGAGAAATGCAGGAAGTTCCTTCCCGTGAACCAGCTGCCCCTTAGGATTCCATGTTCACCTGTCACTGGCGCAGCCCCAGAGGTCGTCGGGTTAAGACAGCCCAAGCGAAAATGCAGGTTCCGAGTATACAGACGTGGAGACCTCAAAAGAATATAAAGCCGAATCGTGACTCTGATCTGTCCCAAAGAATCAGTTGATCCTGATGCAAATCATCCTGTAACCTAGAGGACAATTGTTCCACACCCTACCTGCTCCGGACAAGGTAGAACCCTGCTGCTGCAAAGGTCTCTCAGATGGATCCTTCAGCAAGGTTGCACCAGGAAAACGGCAGCTTGTTGGACCGGTGAGACATTGAGGGATATACCCTGGAGAGGTCTGATATCGTTTCCTGCTATCTGCGGGAAAAGGATAGGAAAACAAACATTGTTTGATACCTGAAATTGTGCATTCGGATGTCTCCCGGGCCGCCTACCGGATCACATCCAGCTCATCCGAAACTGAACAAGTCGTTGTCATTTCCTCCTTGGCGTAAAACCCCGAGGGACCTGAAGTGTCCGACTCCTTTACCTGCAGCACCAGACGAACTCCTGTACAATGCGCCTCAATATCTTGAGACACTGGTTCAGACTCCACCGAAACATAATCAGTATCCTGGACATCTCTCGCCTCCTTAAAGAGAGGCCTCTCATCTGCAGTGTAACATGGAGGTTAGCAAGGTCCTTTTAGAAACCTGGAGAGGAGAAATGACGTACAAGGTCTCTGGTTAATAGTGACATTACCTGCATAATCTGAGCTGTTCAAACAGGAGTGTCCTGCAGCTGCGTTGAGGGCTAAGCAGATGGCTCCACCGCACAATCCACACCTAACAGGGATTTCTCTGACTGTCCCAGGTGATACAAACGAAAAGAGAAAAGGTGGGTTACAGAAGCGTAGCCCTATGTAATGTCTGCTATAACGTGCAGTGACAGATACATATCAAATAAACTTATGTCTGGAGCAGCAGAGACCTGAACTGGTAACGCTGCGCTGCGGGTTAGGAGTCGTAGCCACTTAGGCTGTGAGAGCTCCTCTTAAGGTTTTTTTTTTTTAAATGTCCCCGCTATTGGCGTACTGAGCCACAGCGGCTATTCTTCTGATGCCACACACAGTCCCCCAAATTACCAATAGCATTATTACCAAGTGGAAGTGTACCGCTAAATTAAGAAGAACCGGTGCAACACATGTTTCTCGGAGGCTCCGCTGGTTTCTCAAAATGGCGGCCAGCCTGCGAGAAAAGCCGAAGGAAAATGTTATGTGGCAAGAGCTATGTGGAAATCGGTGTTATTATAAAACATTGTGGAAGTGTTTTGTTGTATCCACTATATATGGTGATAAAAAAAAAAAATATATATATATATATATATATATATATATATATGTCTTCACCATTATGTTACCCTCTCTAGCCTTAGGCTATGTCCCAAATAAGTGTCTTTGATGTTCTGTGTAGTACATATTTTAATTACATCACATGACTAATTATGACATCATCAACCCTGAGTCAGTCCATCAGGGGTATAAATAGGCATAGTATCTCATTCTGTCCTCACCCTTTGAAGAAGTCAGTTGTGACGAAACGCGTTGGGCTCCCTGTGGTGACTCCCTTGCCTATTTTTAAAAAGCTAAGTTAGAAGTCCTTACTTTTTACTAAGACCTTTATATTCGTAAGATTTTATTAATATTTTTATGTTTTAACCCGCTTTTATGTGATAATTAAAGCTTATTTGTACCATTATACAGTTTTTTGGCTTTTAAATCTATCTTTTAACTATTGCATTTTAAACAACACCAGTCGCCGGTACCCTTATTCCCCCATTTTTTAGATTCTTCCCAGAAGTACTGTACCAGTATTGCGTTCTTAAGGGTTGGCAGACACCTTTTAACAAGGTTGCGTGTGTTTTTTAGCAATTTTAGTAATTTATTTATTTTATACTGAGAACCCACCTCACAAGTGGCGCTGTGTCATTTCCTTTCTATATATATATATATATATATATATATATATATATATATATATATATATATATATATATATATATATATATATATATATACACACACACATATATCTACCTATTTATTTATAAACATATATATATCATATACATACCCCTATTGAACCCAATAAGGTAGAGAAATACATATGCCCGGGTGATATACATCTATCTATATATCTATCTTATATATATATATATATACACATACACCCATAGTGAACTCCATAGGGTAGAGAATATTATATATATATATATATATATATATATATATATATATATATATACACATACATACATACATACATACATACACACATAGCCCATAGGGTAGAGAGAACCTGGGTTCCTGCTTAATATGCTATATTAGCCCTGTCTATGCAACTAGTCCTGAACCTTATTGAGCTGAGACACAGCTCCTGTTACCAAGCAGGCTTCCTCTATGAAATGCCCGGCACACGTCTCCCCTGCAGGGAGAGATCCCTCTGGGCTATAGAGCGCTGTGAGCCGTGGCCGGGGAGCCCGCTGAGGAGAGCGGGATTAAGGTCCTTCCCCTCCTTATGTATCATGCACAGTACAGCCAGGCATGATACTATGTCAGTGAAGGGGAAGGAGCTTTCAGCACTGTGAATGAAGCGGTGAGCGGCATGCTGCAGCGGCCGGGGAGCGGGAGCGCTGAGCCCGCTGTACAGAGCGGGAGTTAGCTCTGCCCCGCCCCGGCGCCAAATTTAAAACTAACCCGCTTCAGTGTAGCGTCCTGTATCCCCCGCCGGCAATGTATGCCGCGGCCGGGAAGCGCTGAGCCCTCTGCACAGAGCGGGCGCTGTGCAGAGCGGGCTAAAGCTCCGCCCCCACCTCAATGGCGCCAATTTCAAATTTTAAGCAAAGGGTATGTTTTACTGGGGCCTTTATTAGAGGGGAGCCGGGATCTCTCTGGGTGAGTGCCCACACAAATGCCCTACTATTACTCAGAGCACACTGCACAGGTAAAAATTAGCAAACAAACAGTGGGCACACTGTAAATGTAAAACCATACAACAGTGGAAGGGGAGACATTTTACTCACCGCTGTCCCGATGGGAGTGGCCCCGACATGCGCCGCATGCAGCGGTGTCCGGCCACGTATTGCTGTCGGAATCCTCTGCCGACGGAGCGGCCCTGACACGCGCCGCACGCAGCGGTGTCCGGCTACTGATACTCACCGCTGCCTTGCTGACGGAATCTTCTGCTGGTGGAGTGGCCCCGACACGCGCCGCACGCAGCAGTGTCCGGCCAGCTCAGGAGAGCTCAGTGTCTCCTTCAGCCGGGGCCCATCCCGAGCCGCACGCAGCTGCGATGGGACCCCGCCGGCAGCTCCCGCGGTGCAGACTGGCAGTGGCAAAACTGCCAGTCTGTGAGTGTAAGTAAGAAAAATAAAATAATAAAGAAAAAATTCTTCAGATAAAACCCAAGTGAACCAGCTCCCTCGGGCACTAAACTAAGACTGGCTTGGCCATAGTAGGGGAGGAGCTATTCACATGGTTATAAATTTAAAGTGCCAGCTCCCAGTTACTACCTACTATTTCCCCATTGTATCTGCACTCCAGTGGCCCCTAGTGGATGAAGGAGAAATCCAGTATTACTTAGGTTAGCGCTTGAGGAAGAGGTCTGTGTGCGGTGGGTCAGCCTTCACGGGGTCTGAACAGAGTCAGATTCCAAACTCCAGTATTACTTCGGTTAGCGCCTGAGGAAGAGGTCTGTGTGCGGTGGGCAGCCTTCACGGGGCCTGAACCGAGTCAGATTCCAAACTCCACTAATACTTCGGTTAGCGCTTGAGGAAGAGGTCTGTGTGCGGTGGGACAGCCTTCACGGGGTCTGAACAGAGTCAGATTCCAAACTCCAGTATTACTTCGGTTAGCGCCTGAGGAAGAGGTCTGTGTGCGGTGGGCAGCCTTCACGGGGCCTGAACCGAGTCAGATTCCAAACTCCAGTATTACTTCGGTTAATGCTGGAAGTAGGAGCAGAAAGTCCCAAATTCCCTGGAAATTTTATTTCCATGGTGACTTTGCTCTTAACACAGGTGTGACTACTTACCGTCCCCTCACATCCATACCCTGTGTGTCACAGACTGCCCCGCCAGCACCTCCAGGCCGTCACAGCGGCAGCGGAGATATCATTCAGTATAAAGGATCACTCACTGTGTCACCCCTTCTCCTCTCTCCACAATGAACGCGGTGATCTTCTCCTTCATCTCCCCGCTGAACGAGTCCGGAACTTGGGTTTTTGCAAACACGGTAAATAAGTCTGCGATGCCTCCGTTACTAGAAGAGAAAGCATGGGATTATAGTACAGCTCTCACACATACAGATGGAGCCCTGCTCATCTATCCCTTTAAATAGGACTTAATCCCCTGCTGTATTGTTCTCTCTGTATTGTATTGCAACTGAGAACAATAGATGAAAGGCTTATGCTAATAAACCTTGGTGCACCTAGGTGCAGCAGAGAAGCCTAGATGAGCGTGGCTCCATCTGTACATGTACCTGGGGGCGGATCCGGCACTGCACTAGAGACAAGTCCTAGGGGTCCCCAAGTCCGTGCCCCTGCCCCCCCCCCCCCTTCTCCCCAATATGCACCAGCATCTTACCAATACAACCCAAACCGAATTCAGTAGCTACACACTTTATCACTCTTATCCCTAATACCACACCTGTATCCCTAATACCAAACCTGTATCCCTAATACCAAACCTGTATCCCTAATATCACACCTGTATCCCTAATATCACAACTGTAGCCCTAATATCACAACTGTAGCCCTAATACCACACCTGTATCCCTAATATCACACCTGTATCCCTAATATCACAACTGTAGCCCTAATATCACAACTGTAGCCCTAATACCACACCTGTATCCCTAATATCACACCTGTAGCCCTAATATCACACCTGTAGCCCTAATACCACACCTGTAGCCCTAATACCACACCTGTAGCCCTAATACCACACCTGTATCCCTAATATCACACCTGTATTCCTAATATCACACCTGTATCCCTAATATCACACCTGTATTCCTAATATCACACCTGTATCCCTAATATCACACCTGTAGCCCTAATACCACACCTGTATCCCTAATTCCACACCTGTATCCCTAATATCGCACCTGTATTCCTAATATCGCACCTGTATCCCTAATATCACACCTGTATCCCTAATATCGCACCTGTATCCCTAATACCACACCTGTATCCCTAATATCACACCTGTATCCTAATACCGCACCTGTATCCCTAATATCACACCTGTATCCCTAATACCGCACCTGTATCCCTAATATCCCTAATACCACACCTGTAGCCCTAATACCACACCTGTATCCCTAATACCGCACCTGTATCCCTAACATCACACCTGTATCCCTAACATCACACCTGTATCCCTAATACCGCACCTGCAGCCCTAATACCACACCTGTAGCCCTAATACCACACCTGTAGCCCTAATACCACACCTGTAGCCCTAACATCACACCTGTATCCCTAATACCGCACCTGTATCCTAATACCACACCTGTATCCCTAATATAGCACCTGTATCCCTAATACCACACCTGTAACCTAATACCACACCTGTAACCTAATACCACACCTGTATCCCTAATATCCCACCTGTATCCCTAATACCACACCTGTATGCCTAATACCACACCTGTAACTTAATACCACACCTGTATCCCTAATACCACACCTGTATTCCTAATACCACACCTGTATCCCTAATATCACACCTGTATCCCTAATATCGCACCTGTATCCCTAATACCACACCTGTATCCCTAATATCGCACCTGTATTCCTAATATCGCACCTGTATCCCTAATATCACACCTGTATCCCTAATATCACACCTGTATCCCTAATATCATACCTGTATCCCTAATATCACACCTGTATCCCTAATACCACACCTGTATCCTAATACCGCACCTGTATCCCTAATATCACACCTGTATCCCTAATACCGCACCTGTATCCCTAATACCGCACCTGTATCCCTAATACCGCACCTGTATCCTAATACCGCACCTGTATCCCTAATACCACACCTGTATCCCTAATACTGCACCTGTATCCCTAATATCCCTAATACCACACCTGTAGCCCTAATACCACACCTGTATCCCTAATACCGCACCTGTATCCCTAACATCACACCTGTATCCCTAATACCGCACCTGCAGCCCTAATACCACACCTGTATCCCTAATACTAGAGATGAGCGGGTTCGGTTTCTCTGAATCCGAACCCGCCCGAACTTCATGTTTTTTTTCACGGGTCCGAGCGACTCGGATCTTCCCGCCTTGCTCGGTTAACCCGAGCGCGCCCGAACGTCATCATGACGCTGTCGGATTCTCGCGAGGCTCGGATTCTATCGCGAGACTCGGATTCTATATAAGGAGCCGCGCGTCGCCGCCATTTTCACACGTGCATTGAGATTGATAGGGAGAGGACGTGGCTGGCGTCCTCTCCATTTAGATTAGGGTTGAGAGAGAGAGAGATTGACCTGAGGCTGTGATACTGTAGAAGAGAGTGCAGAGTTTAGTGACTGACGACCACAGTGACCACCAGACAGTGCAGTTGTTTGTTTTATTTAATATATCCGTTCTCTGCCTGAAAAAAACGATACACACAGTGACTCAGTCACATACCATATCTGTGTGCACTGCTCAGCCCAGTGTGCTGCATCAATGTATATATATATCTGACTGTGCTCAGCTCACACAGCTTATAATTGTGGGGGAGACTGGGGAGCACTGCAGTGCCAGTTATAGGTTATAGCAGGAGCCAGGAGTACATAATATTATATTAAAATTAAACAGTGCACACTTTTGCTGCAGGAGTGCCACTGCCAGTGTGACTAGTGACCAGTGACCTGACCACCAGTATATATAATATTAGTAGTATACTATCTCTTTATCAACCAGTCTATATTAGCAGCAGACACAGTACAGTGCGGTAGTTCACGGCTGTGGCTACCTCTGTGTCGGCACTCGGCAGCCCGTCCATAACTGTATATACCACCTAACCGTGGTTTTTTTTCCTTTCTTTATACATACATACTAGTTACGAGTATACTATCTCTTTATCAACCAGTCTATATATTAGCAGCAGACACAGTACAGTGCGGTAGTTCACGGCTGTGGCTACCTCTGTGTCGGCACTCGGCAGCCCGTCCATAATTGTATATACCACCTAACCGTGGTTTTTTTTTCTTTCTTTATAGTCATACTAGTTACGAGTATACTATCTCTTTATCAACCAGTCTATATTAGCAGCAGACACAGTACAGTGCGGTAGTTCACGGCTGTGGCTACCTCTGTGTCGGCACTCGGCAGCCCGTCCATAATTGTATATACCACCTAACCGTGTTTTTTTTTTCTTTCTTTATACATACATACTAGTTACGAGTATACTATCTCTTTATCAACCAGTCTATATATTAGCAGCAGACACAGTACAGTGCGGTAGTTCACGGCTGTGGCTACCTCTGTGTCGGCACTCGGCAGCCCGTCCATAATTGTATATACCACCTAACCGTGGTTTTTTTTTCTTTCTTTATAGTCATACTAGTTACGAGTATACTATCTCTTTATCAACCAGTCTATATTAGCAGCAGACACAGTACAGTGCGGTAGTTCACGGCTGTGGCTACCTCTGTGTCGGCACTCGGCAGCCCGTCCATAATTGTATATACCACCTAACCGTGTTTTTTTTTTCTTTCTTTATACATACATACTAGTTACGAGTATACTATCTCTTTATCAACCAGTCTATATATTAGCAGCAGACACAGTACAGTGCGGTAGTTCACGGCTGTGGCTACCTCTGTGTCGGCACTCGGCAGCCCGTCCATAATTGTATATACCACCTAACCGTGGTTTTTTTTTCTTTCTTTATACATACATACTAGTTACGAGTATACTATCTCTTTATCAACCAGTCTATATATTAGCAGCAGACACAGTACAGTGCGGTAGTTCACGGCTGTGGCTACCTCTGTGTCGGCACTCGGCAGCCCGTCCATAATTGTATACTAGTATCCAATCCATCCATCTCCATTGTTTACCTGAGGTGCCTTTTAGTTGTGCCTATTAAAATATGGAGAACAAAAATGTTGAGGTTCCAAAATTAGGGAAAGATCAAGATCCACTTCCACCTCATGCTGAAGCTGCTGCCACTAGTCATGGCCGAGACGATGAAATGCCAGCAACGTCGTCTGCCAAGGCCGATGCCCAATGTCATAGTACAGAGCATGTCAAATCCAAAACACCAAATATCAGTAAAAAAAGGACTCCAAAACCTAAAATAAAATTGTCGGAGGAGAAGCGTAAACTTGCCAATATGCCATTTACCACATGGAGTGGCAAGGAACGGCTGAGGCCCTGGCCTATGTTCATGGCTAGTGGTTCAGCTTCACATGAGGATGGAAGCACTCAGCCTCTCGCTAGAAAAATGAAAAGACTAAAGCTGGCAAAAGCAGTAGCACCGCAAAGAACTGTGCGTTCTTCGAAATCCCAAATCCACAAGGAGAGTCCGACTCCAATTGTGTCGGTTGCGATGCCTGACCTTCCCAACACTGGACGTGAAGAGCATGCGCCTTCCACCATTTGCACGCCCCCTGCAAGTGATGGAAGGAGCACCCGCAGTCCAGTTCCTGATAGTCAGATTGAAGATGTCAGTGTTGAAGTACACCAGGATGAGGAGGATATGGGTGTTGCTGGCGCTGGGGAGGAAATTGACCAGGAGGATTCTGATGGTGAGGTGGTTTGTTTAAGTCAGGCACCCGGGGAGACACCTGTTGTCCGTGGTAGGAATATGGCCGTTGACATGCCTGGTGAAAATACCAAAAAAATTAGCTCTTCGGTGTGGAAGTATTTCACCAGAAATGCGGACAACAGGTGTCAAGCCGTGTGTTCCCTTTGTCAAGCTGTAATAAGTAGGGGTAAGGACGTTAACCACCTCGGAACATCCTCCCTTATACGTCACCTGCAGCGCATTCATAATAAGTCAGTGACAAGTTCAAAAACTTTGGGTGACAGCGGAAGCAGTCCACTGACCAGTAAATCCCTTCCTCTTGTAACCAAGCTCACGCAAACCACCCCACCAACTCCCTCAGTGTCAATTTCCTCCTTCCCCAGGAATGCCAATAGTCCTGCAGGCCATGTCACTGGCAATTCTGACGATTCCTCTCCTGCCTGGGATTCCTCCGATGCATCCTTGCGTGTAACGCCTACTGCTGCTGGCGCTGCTGTTGTTGCTGCTGGGAGTCGATGGTCATCCCAGAGGGGAAGTCGTAAGCCCACTTGTACTACTTCCAGTAAGCAATTGACTGTTCAACAGTCCTTTGCGAGGAAGATGAAATATCACAGCAGTCATCCTGCTGCAAAGCGGATAACTGAGGCCTTGACAACTATGTTGGTGTTAGACGTGCGTCCGGTATCCGCCGTTAGTTCACAGGGAACTAGACAATTTATTGAGGCAGTGTGCCCCCGTTACCAAATACCATCTAGGTTCCACTTCTCTAGGCAGGCGATACCGAGAATGTACACGGACGTCAGAAAAAGACTCACCAGTGTCCTAAAAAATGCAGTTGTACCCAATGTCCACTTAACCACGGACATGTGGACAAGTGGAGCAGGGCAGGGTCAGGACTATATGACTGTGACAGCCCACTGGGTAGATGTATGGACTCCCGCCGCAAGAACAGCAGCGGCGGCACCAGTAGCAGCATCTCGCAAACGCCAACTCTTTCCTAGGCAGGCTACGCTTTGTATCACCGCTTTCCAGAATACGCACACAGCTGAAAACCTCTTACGGCAACTGAGGAAGATCATCGCGGAATGGCTTACCCCAATTGGACTCTCCTGTGGATTTGTGGCATCGGACAACGCCAGCAATATTGTGTGTGCATTAAATATGGGCAAATTCCAGCACGTCCCATGTTTTGCACATACCTTGAATTTGGTGGTGCAGAATTTTTTAAAAAACGACAGGGGCGTGCAAGAGATGCTGTCGGTGGCCAGAAGAATTGCGGGACACTTTCGGCGTACAGGCACCACGTACAGAAGACTGGAGCACCACCAAAAACTACTGAACCTGCCCTGCCATCATCTGAAGCAAGAAGTGGTAACGAGGTGGAATTCAACCCTCTATATGCTTCAGAGGTTGGAGGAGCAGCAAAAGGCCATTCAAGCCTATACAATTGAGCACGATATAGTAGGTGGAATGCACCTGTCTCAAGCGCAGTGGAGAATGATTTCAACGTTGTGCAAGGTTCTGATGCCCTTTGAACTTGCCACACGTGAAGTCAGTTCAGACACTGCCAGCCTGAGTCAGGTCATTCCCCTCATCAGGCTTTTGCAGAAGAAGCTGGAGACATTGAAGGAGGAGCTAACACGGAGCGATTCCGCTAGGCATGTGGGACTTGTGGATGGAGCCCTTAATTCGCTTAACAAGGATTCACGGGTGGTCAATCTGTTGAAATCAGAGCACTACATTTTGGCCACCGTGCTCGATCCTAGATTTAAAGCCTACCTTGGATCTCTCTTTCCGGCAGACACAAGTCTGCTGGGGTTGAAAGACCTGCTGGTGACAAAATTGTCAAGTCAAGCGGAACGCGACCTGTCAACATCTCCTCCTTCACATTCTCCCGCAACTGGGGGTGCGAGGAAAAGGCTCAGAATTCCGAGCCCACCCGCTGGCGGTGATGCAGGGCAGTCTGGAGCGACTGCTGATGCTGACATCTGGTCCGGACTGAAGGACCTGACAACGATTACGGACATGTCGTCTACTGTCACTGCATATGATTCTCTCAACATTGATAGAATGGTGGAGGATTATATGAGTGACCGCATCCAAAGTAGGCACGTCACACAGTCCGTACTTATACTGGCAGGAAAAAGAGGCAATTTGGAGGCCCTTGCACAAACTGGCTTTATTCTACCTAAGTTGCCCTCCCACAAGTGTGTACTCCGAAAGAGTGTTTAGTGCCGCCGCTCACCTTGTCAGCAATCGGCGTACGAGGTTACATCCAGAAAATGTGGAGAAGATGATGTTCATTAAAATGAATTATAATCAATTCCTCCGCGGAGACATTGACCAGCAGCAATTGCCTCCACAAAGTACACAGGGAGCTGAGATGGTGGATTCCAGTGGGGACGAATTGATAATCTGTGAGGAGGGGGATGTACACGGTGATATATCGGAGGGTGAAGATGAGGTGGACATCTTGCCTCTGTAGAGCCAGTTTGTGCAAGGAGAGATTAATTGCTTCTTTTTTGGGGGGGGTCCAAACCAACCCGTCATATCAGTCACAGTCGTGTGGCAGACCCTGTCACTGAAATGATGGGTTGGTTAAAGTGTGCATGTCCTGTTTTGTTTATACAACATAAGGGTGGGTGGGAGGGCCCAAGGACAATTCCATCTTGCACCTCTTTTTTCTTTTCTTTTTCTTTGCGTCATGTGCTGTTTGGGGAGGGTTTTTTGGAAGGGACATCCTGCGTGACACTGCAGTGCCACTCCTAGATGGGCCCGGTGTTTGTGTCGGCCACTAGGGTCGCTTATCTTACTCACACAGCTACCTCATTGCGCCTCTTTTTTTCTTTGCGTCATGTGCTGTTTGGGGAGGGTTTTTTGGAAGGGACATCCTGCGTGACACTGCAGTGACACTCCTAGATGGGCCCGGTGTTTGTGTCGGCCACTAGGGTCGCTTATCTTACTCACACAGCTACCTCATTGCGCCTCTTTTTTTCTTTGCGTCATGTGCTGTTTGGGGAGGGTTTTTTGGAAGGGACATCCTGCGTGACACTGCAGTGCCACTCCTAGATGGGCCCGGTGTTTGTGTCGGCCACTAGGGTCGCTAATCTTACTCACACAGCTACCTCATTGCGCCTCTTTTTTTCTTTGCGTCATGTGCTGTTTGGGGAGGGTTTTTTGAAGGGCCATCCTGCGTGACACTGCAGTGCCACTCCTAGATGGGCCCGGTGTTTGTGTCGGCCACTAGGGTCGCTTATCTTACTCACACAGCGACCTCGGTGCAAATTTTAGGACTAAAAATAATATTGTGAGGTGTGAGGTATTCAGAATAGACTGAAAATGAGTGGAAATTATGGTTTTTGAGGTTAATAATACTTTGGGATCAAAATGACCGCCAAATTCTATGATTTAAGCTGTTTTTTAGGTTTTTTGGAAAAAAACACCCGAATCCAAAACACACCCGAATCCGACAAAAAAAATTCGGTGAGGTTTTGCCAAAACGCGGTCGAACCCAAAACACGGCCGCGGAACCGAACCCAAAACCAAAACCCGAAAAATTTCCGGCGCTCATCTCTACCTAATACCACACCTGCAGCCCTAATACCGCACCTGTATCCCTAACATCACACCTGTATCCCTAATACCGCACCTGTATCCTAATACCACACCTGTAGCCCTAATATCACACCTGTAGCCCTAATACCACACCTGTATCCCTAATACCACACCTGTAACCTAATACCACACCTGTAACCTAATATCCCACCTGTATCCCTAATATCCCACCTGTATGCCTAATACCACACCTGAATGCCTAATACCACACCTGTAGCCCTAATACCACACCTGTATGCCTAATACCACACCTGTATCCTAATACCACACCTGTATCCTAATACCACACCTGTATCCCTAATACCGCACCTGTATCCCTAATACCGCACCTGTATCCCTAATATCGCACCTGTATCCCTAATACCGCACCTGTATCCCTAATATCGCACCTGTAGCCCTAATATCGCACCTGTATTCCTAATACCACACCTGTATCCCTAATATCGCACCTGTATCCCTAATACCGCACCTGTATCCCTAACATCTCACCTGTATCCCTAATACCACACCTGTATCCCTAATACCACATCATTATCCCTAATACCTCACCTGTATCCCTAATACCTCACATGTATCCCTAATACCACACCTGTATCCCTAATACCACACCTGTATCCCTAATACCACACCTGTATCCCTAATACCACACCTGTATCCCTAATATCACACCTGTATCCGTAATACCACACCTGTATCCGTAATACCACACCTGTATCCCTAATACCACACCTGACACCTGTATCCCTAATATCACACCTGTATCCCTAATACCACACCTGTATCGCACCTGTATCCCTAATATCGCACCTGTATCCCTAATACCGCACCTGTATTCCTAATATCACACCTGTATCCCTAATACCACACCTGTATCCCTAATACCACACCTGTATCCCTAATATCACACCTGTATTCTTAATATCACACCTGTATCCCTAATACCACACCTGTATCCTAATACCACACCTGTATCCCTAATATCATACCTGTATTCCTAATATCGCACCTGCATCCCTAATATCACACCTGTATCCCTAATACCACACCTGTATCCCTAATACCACACCTGTATCCCTAATATCATACCTGTACCCCTAATACCGCACCTGTATCCCTAATACCGCACCTGTATCCCTAATACCGCACCTGTATCCCTAATACCTCACCTGTATCCCTAATACCTCTCCTGTATCCCTAATACCGCACCTGTATCCCTAATACCGCACCTGTATCCCTAATACCACACCTGTATCCCTAATACCACACCTGTATCCCTAATACCGCACCTGTAGCCCTAATACCGCACCTGTATCCCTAATACCGCACCTGTATCCCTAATACCGCACCTGTATCCCTAATACCGCACCTGTATCCCTAATATCGCACCTGTATCCCTAATATCGCACCTGTATCCCTAATACCACACCTGTATCCCTAATACCACACCTGTATCCCTAATACCACACCTGTATCCCTAATACCGCACCTGTATCCCTAACATCGCACCTGTATCCATAATACCACACCTGTATCCCTAATACCACACCTGTATCCCTAATACCACACCTGTATCCCTAATACCGCACCTGTATCCCTAACATCGCACCTGTATCCCTAATACCGCACCTGTAGCCCTAATATCGCACCTGTAACCCTAATACCATAATACCGCGGTATTAGGGATACAGGTGCGGTATCCCTAATACCGCACCTGTATCCCTAATATCGCACCTGTATCCCTAATACCACACCTGTATCCCTAATACCACACCTGTATCCCTAATACCGCACTTGTATCCCTAACATCGCACCTGTATCCATAATACCACACCTGTATTCCTAATACCGCACCTGTATCCCTAATATCCCACCTGTATCCCTAATATCACACATGTATCCCTAATATCACACCTGTATCCCTAATACCACACCTGTATCCCTAATACCACACCTGTATCCCTAATACCGCACCTGTATCCCTAACATCGCACCTGTATCCCTAATACCGCACCTGTAGCCCTAATATCGCACCTGTAACCCTAATACCATAATACCGCACCTGTATCCCTAATACCACACCTGTATCCCTAATACCACACCTGTATCCCTAATACCACACCTGTATCCCTAATATCACACCTGTATCCGTAATACCACACCTGTATCCCTAATACCACACCTGACACCTGTATCCCTAATATCACACCTGTATCCCTAATACCACACCTGTATCGCACCTGTATCCCTAATATCGCACCTGTATCCCTAATACATCACCTGTATTCCTAATATCACACCTGTATCCCTAATACCACACCTGTATCCCTAATACCACACCTGTATCCCTAATATCACACCTGTATTCTTAATATCACACCTGTATCCCTAATACCACACCTGTATCCTAATACCACACCTGTATCCCTAATATCATACCTGTATTCCTAATATCGCACCTGCATCCCTAATATCACACCTGTATCCCCAATACCACACCTGTATCCCTAATACCACACCTGTATCCCTAATATCATACCTGTACCCCTAATACCGCACCTGTATCCCTAATACCGCACCTGTATCCCTAATACCGCACCTGTATCCCTAATACCACACCTGTATCCCTAATACCTCACCTGTATCCCTAATACCTCACCTGTATCCCTAATACCGCACCTGTATCCCTAATACCGCACCTGTATCCCTAATACCACACCTGTAGCCCTAATACCGCACCTGTAGCCCTAATACCGCACCTGTATCCCTAATACCGCACCTGTATCCCTAATACCGCACCTGTATCCCTAATACCGCACCTGTATCCCTAATATCGCACCTGTATCCCTAATACCACACCTGTATCCCTAATACCACACCTGTATCCCTAATACCACACCAGTATCCCTAATACCGCACCTGTATCCCTAACATCGCACCTGTATCCATAATACCACACCTGTATCCCTAATACCACACCTGTATCCCTAATACCACACCTGTATCCCTAATATCACACCTGTAGCCCTAATATCGAACCTGTATCCCTAATACCGCACCTGTATCCCTAATATCGCACCTGTATCCCTAATACCACACCTGTATCCCTAATACCACACCTGTATCCCTAATACCACACCAGTATCCCTAATACCGCACCTGTATCCCTAACATCGCACCTGTATCCATAATACCACACCTGTATCCCTAATACCACACCTGTATCCCTAATACCACACCTGTATCCCTAATACCGCACCTGTATCCCTAACATAGCACCTGTATCCCTAATACCGCACCTGTAGCCCTAATATCGCACCTGTAACCCTAATACCATAATACCGCGGTATTAGGGATACAGGTGCGGTATCCCTAATACCGCACCTGTATCCCTAATATCGCACCTGTATCCCTAATACCACACCTGTATCCCTAATACCACACCTGTATCCCTAATACCACACCTGTATCCCTAATACCACACCTGTATCCCTAATACCGCACTTGTATCCCTAACATCGCACCTGTATCCATAATACCACACCTGTATTCCTAATACCGCACCTGTATCCCTAATATCCCACCTGTATCCCTAATATCACACCTGTATCCCTAATATCACACCTGTATCCCTAATACCACACCTGTATCCCTAATACCACACCTGTATCCCTAATACCGCACCTGTATCCCTAACATCGCACCTGTATCCCTAATACCGCACCTGTAGCCCTAATATCGCACCTGTAACCCTAATACCATAATACCGCACCTGTATCCCTAATACCACACCTGTATCCCTAATACCGCACCTGTATCCTAATACCGCACCTGTAGCCCTAATATCGCACCTGTAACCCTAATACCATAATACCGCACCTGTATCCCTAATACCACACCTGTATCCCTAATATCGCACCTGTATCCCTAATACCGCACCTGTATCCCTAATACCACACCTGTATCCCTAATACCACACCTGTATCCCTAATACCACACCTGTATCCCTAATACCACGTATCCCTAATATCACACCTGTATCCCTAACATCGCACCTGTATCCCTAATACCGCACCTGTATCCCTAATACCGCACCTGTATCCCTAATATCACACCTGTATCCCTAACATCGCACCTGCATCCCTAATACCACACCTGTATCCCTAATACCGCACCTGTTTCCCTAATATCCCTAATATCACACCTGTATCCCTAATATCCCTAATACCGCACCTGTATCACTAATATCGCACCTGTAGCCCTAATATCGCACCTGTATCCCTAATATCACACCTGTATCACTAATATCACACCTGTATCCCTAATATCCCTAATATCACACCTGTATCTCTAATATCCCTAATACCGCACCTGTATCCCTAATATCGCACCTGTATCCCTAATATCACACCTGTATCCCTAATATCACACCTGTAGCCCTAATATCGAACCTGTATCCCTAATATCGCACCTGTATCCCTAATATCGCACCTGTATCCCTAATACCACACCTGTATCCCTAATACCACACCTGTATCCCTAATACCACACCTGTATCCCTAACATCATATCTGTATCCCTAACATCACACCTGTATCCCTAATACCACACCTGTATCCCTAACATCGCACCTGTATCCCTAACATCACACCTGTATCCCTAATATCACACCTGTATCCCTAACATCGCACCTGTATCCCTAACATCGCACCTGTATCCCTAATACCACACCTGTATCCCTAATACCGCACCTGTATCCCTAATATCCCTAATATCACAGCTGTATCCCTAATACCGCACCTGTATCACTAATATCGCACCTGTAGCCCTAATATCGCACCTGTAGCCCTAATATCGCACCTGTATCCCTAATATCACACCTGTATCCCTAATATCACACCTGTATCCCTAATATCACACCTGTATCCCTAATATCCCTAATATCACACCTGTATCTCTAATATCCCTAATACCGCACCTGTATCCCTAATATCGCACCTGTATCCCTAATATCACACCTGTATCCCTAATATCGCACCTGTATCCCTAATATCACACCTGTATCACTAATATCACACCTGTATCCCTAATATCCCTAATATCACACCTGTATCTCTAATATCCCTAATACCGCACCTGTATCCCTAATATCGCACCTGTATCCCTAATATCACACCTGTATCCCTAATATCACACCTGTAGCCCTAATATCGAACCTGTATCCCTAATATCGCACCTGTATCCCTAATATCGCACCTGTATCCCTAATACCACACCTGTATCCCTAATACCACACCTGTATCCCTAATACCACACCTGTATCCCTAACATCATATCTGTATCCCTAACATCACACCTGTATCCCTAATACCACACCTGTATCCCTAACATCGCACCTGTATCCCTAACATCACACCTGTATCCCTAATATCACACCTGTATCCCTAACATCGCACCTGTATCCCTAACATCGCACCTGTATCCCTAATACCACACCTGTATCCCTAATACCGCACCTGTATCCCTAATATCCCTAATATCACAGCTGTATCCCTAATACCGCACCTGTATCACTAATATCGCACCTGTAGCCCTAATATCGCACCTGTAGCCCTAATATCGCACCTGTATCCCTAATATCACACCTGTATCCCTAATATCACACCTGTATCCCTAATATCACACCTGTATCCCTAATATCCCTAATATCACACCTGTATCTCTAATATCCCTAATACCGCACCTGTATCCCTAATATCGCACCTGTATCCCTAATATCACACCTGTATCCCTAATATCACACCTGTATCCCTAATATCACACCTGTAGCCCTAATACCGCACCTGTATCCCTAATATCGCACCTGTATCCCTAATATCGCACCTGTATCCCTAATATCGCACCTGTATCCCTAATACCACACCTGTATTCCTAATACCACACCTGTATCCCTAACATCATATCTGTATCCCTAACATCACACCTGTATCCCTTACATCACACCTGTATCCCTAATACCGCACCTATATCCAACATCACACCTGTATTCCTAATACCGCACCTGTATTCCTAATACCGCACCTGTATCCCTAATATCACACCTGTATCCCTAATACCGCACCTGTATCCCTAAAATCACACCTGTATCCCTAATACCACACCTGTATCCCTAATATCACACCTGTATCCCTAATACCACACCTGAAGCCCTAATACCACACCTGTAGCCCTAATACCACACCTGTAGCCCTAATATTACACCTGTAGCCCTAATACCACACCTGTATCCCTAATACCGCACCTGTATCCCTAATACCGCACCTGTATCCCTAATACCACACCTGTATCCCTAATACCACACCTGTATCCCTAATACCGCACCTGTATCCCTAATACCGCACCTGTATCCCTAATATCGCACCTGTATCCCTAATATCGCACCTGTATCCCTAATACCGCACCTGTATCCCTAATACCACACCTGTATCCCTAATACCACACCTGTATCCCTAATACCACACCTGTATCCCTAATATCACACCTGTATCCCTAATATCACACCTGTATCCCTAACATCGCACCTGTATCCCTAACATCGCACCTGTATCCCTAATACCACACCTGTATCACTAATATCCCTAATATCACACCTGTATCCCTAATATCCCTAATACCGCACCTGTATCACTAATATCCCACCTGTATCCCTAATATCCCACCTGTATCCCTAATATCCCACCTGTATCCCTAATACCACACCTGTATCCCTAATACCGCACCTGTATCCTAATACCGCACCTGTATCCCTAATACCGCACCTGTATCCCTAATATCGCACCTGTATCCCTAATACCGCACCTGTATCCCTAATACCACACCTGTATCCCTAATATCATGCCTGTATCCCTAATATCGCACCTGTATCCCTAATATCACGCCTGTATCCCTAATATCGCACCTGTATCCCTAATATCGCACCTGTAACCCTAATACCGCACCTGTATCCCTAATATCGCACCTGTATCACTAATACCGCACCTGTATCCCTAATACCGCACCTGTATCCCTAATACCGCACCTGTATCCCTAATATCACACCTGTATCCCTAATATCACACCTGTATCCCTAATACCACACCTGTATCCTAGCACCTGTATCCCCAATACCGCACCTGTATCCTAATACCGCACCTGTATCCTAATACCGCACCTGTATCCTAATACCGCACCTGTATCCTAATACCGCACCTGTATCCTAATACCGCACCTGTATCCTAATACCGCACCTGTATCCCTAATACCGCACCTGTATCCCTAATATCACACCTGTATCCCTAATATCACACCTGTATCCCTAATATCACACCTGTATCCCTAATATCACACCTGTATCCCTAATACCGCACCTGTATCCCTAATACCACACCTGTATCCCTAATACCACACCTGTATCCCTAATATCACACCTGTATCCCTAATACCACACCTGTATCCCTAATACCACACCTGTATCCCTAATACCACACCTGTATCCTAATATCGCACCTGTATCCCTAACATCACACCTGTATCCCTAATACCGCACCTGTATCCCTAATACCACACCTGTATCCTAATATCACACCTGTATCCCTAATATCCCACCTGTATCCCTAATATCACACCTGTATCCCTAATATCACACCTCTATCCTAATACCGCACCTGTATCCCTAATACCGCACCTGTATCCCTAATACCGCACCTGTATCCTAATACCACACCTGTATCCCCAATATCACACCTGTATCCCTAATACCACACCTGTATCCCTAATACCGCACCTGTATCCCTAATATCACACCTGTATCCTAATACCACACCTGTATCCCTAATATCACACCTGTATCCCTAATATCGCACCTGTATCCATAATACCACACCTGTATTCCTAATACCGCACCTGTATCCCTAATATCCCACCTGTATCCCTAATATCACACCTGTATCCCTAATACCACACCTGTATCCCTAATACCACACCTGTATCCCTAATACCGCACCTGTTTCCCTAATATCACACCTGTATCCCTAATATCCCTAATACCGCACCTGTATCACTAATATCGCACCTGTAGCCCTAATATCGCACCTGTATCCCTAATATCACACCTGTATCACTAATATCACACCTGTATCCCTAATATCCCTAATACCGCACCTGTATCCCTAATATCGCACCTGTATCCCTAATATCACACCTGTATCCCTAATATCACACCTGTAGCCCTAATATCGAACCTGTATCCCTAATATCGCACCTGTATCCCTAATATCGCACCTGTATCCCTAATACCGCACCTGTATCCCTAACATCGCACCTGTATCCCTAATACCGCACCTGTAGCCCTAATATCGCACCTGTAACCCTAATACCATAATACCGCACCTGTATCCCTAATACCACACCTGTATCCCTAATACCACACCTGTATCCCTAATACCACATCTGTATCCCTAATACCACACCTGTATCCCTAATACCACACCTGTATCCCTAATATCACACCTGTATCCGTAATACCACACCTGTATCCCTAATACCACACCTGACACCTGTATCCCTAATATCACACCTGTATCCCTAATACCACACCTGTATCGCACCTGTATCCCTAATATCGCACCTGTATCCCTAATACATCACCTGTATTCCTAATATCACACCTGTATCCCTAATACCACACCTGTATCCCTAATACCACACCTGTATCCCTAATATCACACCTGTATTCTTAATATCACACCTGTATCCCTAATACCACACCTGTATCCTAATACCACACCTGTATCCCTAATATCATACCTGTATTCCTAATATCGCACCTGCATCCCTAATATCACACCTGTATCCCCAATACCACACCTGTATCCCTAATACCACACCTGTATCCCTAATATCATACCTGTACCCCTAATACCGCACCTGTATCCCTAATACCGCACCTGTATCCCTAATACCGCACCTGTATCCCTAATACCACACCTGTATCCCTAATACCTCACCTGTATCCCTAATACCTCACCTGTATCCCTAATACCGCACCTGTATCCCTAATACCGCACCTGTATCCCTAATACCGCACCTGTATCCCTAATACCGCACCTGTAGCCCTAATACCGCACCTGTATCCCTAATACCGCACCTGTATCCCTAATACCGCACCTGTATCCCTAATACCGCACCTGTATCCCTAATATCGCACCTGTATCCCTAATACCACACCTGTATCCCTAATACCACACCTGTATCCCTAATACCACACCAGTATCCCTAATACCGCACCTGTATCCCTAACATCGCACCTGTATCCATAATACCACACCTGTATCCCTAATACCACACCTGTATCCCTAATACCACACCTGTATCCCTAATACCGCACCTGTATCCCTAACATAGCACCTGTATCCCTAATACCGCACCTGTAGCCCTAATATCGCACCTGTAACCCTAATACCATAATACCGCGGTATTAGGGATACAGGTGCGGTATCCCTAATACCGCACCTGTATCCCTAATATCGCACCTGTATCCCTAATACCACACCTGTATCCCTAATACCACACCTGTATCCCTAATACCGCACCTGTATCCCTAATACCGCCCTTGTATCCCTAACATCGCACCTGTATCCATAATACCACACCTGTATTCCTAATACCGCACCTGTATCCCTAATATCCCACCTGTATCCCTAATATCACACCTGTATCCCTAATATCACACCTGTATCCCTAATACCACACCTGTATCCCTAATACCACACCTGTATCCCTAATACCGCACCTGTATCCCTAACATCGCACCTGTATCCCTAATACCGCACCTGTAGCCCTAATATCGCACCTGTAACCCTAATACCATAATACCGCACCTGTATCCCTAATACCACACCTGTATCCCTAATACCGCACCTGTATCCTAATACCGCACCTGTAGCCCTAATATCGCACCTGTAACCCTAATACCATAATACCGCACCTGTATCCCTAATACCACACCTGTATCCCTAATATCGCACCTGTATCCCTAATATCGCACCTGTATCCCTAATACCGCACCTGTATCCCTAATACCACACCTGTATCCCTAATACCACACCTGTATCCCTAATACCACACCTGTATCCCTAATACCACACCTGTATCCCTAATACCACGTATCCCTAATATCACACCTGTATCCCTAACATCGCACCTGTATCCCTAATACCGCACCTGTATCCCTAATACCGCACCTGTATCCCTAATATCACACCTGTATCCCTAACATCGCACCTGCATCCCTAATACCACACCTGTATCCCTAATACCGCACCTGTTTCCCTAATATCCCTAATATCACACCTGTATCCCTAATATCCCTAATACCGCACCTGTATCACTAATATCGCACCTGTAGCCCTAATATCGCACCTGTATCCCTAATATCACACCTGTATCACTAATATCACACCTGTATCCCTAATATCCCTAATATCACACCTGTATCTCTAATATCCCAAATACCGCACCTGTATCCCTAATATCGCACCTGTATCCCTAATATCACACCTGTATCCCTAATATCACACCTGTAGCCCTAATATCGAACCTGTATCCCTAATATCGCACCTGTATCCCTAATATCGCACCTGTATCCCTAATACCACACCTGTATCCCTAATACCACACCTGTATCCCTAATACCACACCTGTATCCCTAACATCATATCTGTATCCCTAACATCACACCTGTATCCCTAATACCACACCTGTATCCCTAACATCGCACCTGTATCCCTAACATCACACCTGTATCCCTAATATCACACCTGTATCCCTAACATCGCACCTGTATCCCTAACATCGCACCTGTATCCCTAATACCACACCTGTATCCCTAATACCGCACCTGTATCCCTAATATCCCTAATATCACACCTGTATCCCTAATACCGCACCTGTATCACTAATATCGCACCTGTAGCCCTAATATCGCACCTGTAGCCCTAATATCGCACCTGTAGCCCTAATATCGCACCTGTAGCCCTAATATCACACCTGTATCCCTAATATCACACCTGTATCCCTAATATCACACCTGTATCCCTAATATCACACCTGTATCTCTAATATCCCTAATACCGCACCTGTATCCCTAATATCGCACCTGTATCCCTAATATCACACCTGTATCCCTAATATCACACCTGTATCCCTAATATCACACCTGTAGCCCTAATACCGCACCTGTATCCCTAATATCGCACCTGTATCCCTAATATCGCACCTGTATCCCTAATATCGCACCTGTATCCCTAATACCGCACCTGTATCCCTAATACCGCACCTGTATCCCTAATATCGCACCTGTATCCCTAATACCACACCTGTATCCCTAATACCACACCTGTATCCCTAATACCACACCAGTATCCCTAATACCGCACCTGTATCCCTAATATCACACCTGTATCCCTAATATCACACCTGTATCCCTAATACCACACCTGTATACCTAATATCACACCTGTATCCCTAATACCACACCTGAAGCCCTAATACCACACCTGTAGCCCTAATACCACACCTGTAGCCCTAATATTACACCTGTAGCCCTAATACCACACCTGTATCCCTAATACCGCACCTGTATCCCTAATACCGCACCTGTATCCCTAATACCGCACCTGTATCCCTAATACCACACCTGTATCCCTAATACCACACCTGTATCCCTAATACCGCACCTGTATCCCTAATACCGCACCTGTATCCCTAATACCGCACCTGTATCCCTAATACCGCACCTGTATCCCTAATACCACACCTGTATCCCTAATACCACACCTGTATCCCTAATACCACACCTGTATCCCTAATACCACACCTGTATCCCTAATATCACACCTGTATCCCTAATATCGCACCTGTATCCCTAACATCGCACCTGTATCCCTAACATCGCACCTGTATCCCTAACATCGCACCTGTATCCCTAATACCACACCTGTATCACTAATATCCCTAATATCACACCTGTATCCCTAATATCCCTAATACCGCACCTGTATCACTAATATCCCACCTGTATCCCTAATATCCCACCTGTATCCCTAATATCCCACCTGTATCCCTAATACCACACCTGTATCCCTAATACCGCACCTGTATCCTAATACCGCACCTGTATCCCTAATACCGCACCTGTATCCCTAATACCGCACCTGTATCCCTAATACCGCACCTGTATCCCTAATACCACACCTGTATCCCTAATATCATGCCTGTATCCCTAATATCGCACCTGTATCCCTAATATCACGCCTGTATCCCTAATATCGCACCTGTATCCCTAATATCGCACCTGTAACCCTAATACCGCACCTGTATCCCTAATATCGCACCTGTATCACTAATATCACACCTGTATCCCTAATACCGCACCTGTATCCCTAATACCGCACCTGTATCCCTAATATCACACCTGTATCCCTAATATCACACCTGTATCCCTAATACCACACCTGTATCCTAGCACCTGTATCCCCAATACCGCACCTGTATCCTAATACCGCACCTGTATCCTAATACCGCACCTGTATCCTAATACCGCACCTGTATCCTAATACCGCACCTGTATCCTAATACCGCACCTGTATCCCTAATACCACACCTGTATCCCTAATATCACACCTGTATCCCTAATATCACACCTGTATCCCTAATATCACACCTGTATCCCTAATATCACACCTGTATCCCTAATACCGCACCTGTATCCCTAATACCACACCTGTATCCCTAATACCACACCTGTATCCCTAATATCACACCTGTATCCCTAATACCACACCTGTATCCCTAATACCACACCTGTATCCCTAATACCACACCTGTATCCTAATATCGCACCTGTATCCCTAACATCACACCTGTATCCCTAATACCGCACCTGTATCCCTAATACCACACCTGTATCCTAATATCACACCTGTATCCCTAATATCCCACCTGTATCCCTAATATCACACCTGTATCCCTAATATCACACCTCTATCCTAATACCGCACCTGTATCCCTAATACCGCACCTGTATCCCTAATTCCGCACCTGTATCCTAATACCACACCTGTATCCCTAATATCACACCTGTATCCCTAATACCACACCTGTATCCCTAATACCGCACCTGTATCCCTAATATCACACCTGTATCCTAATACCACACCTGTATCCCTAATATCACACCTGTATCCCTAATATCGCACCTGTATCCATAATACCACACCTGTATTCATAATACCGCACCTGTATCCCTAATATCCCACCTGTATCCCTAATATCACACCTGTATCCCTAATACCACACCTGTATCCCTAATACCACACCTGTATCCCTAACATCGCACCTGCATCCCTAATACCACACCTGTATCCCTAATACCGCACCTGTTTCCCTAATATCCCTAATATCACACCTGTATCCCTAATATCCCTAATACCGCACCTGTATCACTAATATCGCACCTGTAGCCCTAATATCGCACCTGTATCCCTAATATCACACCTGTATCACTAATATCACACCTGTATCCCTAATATCCCTAATACCGCACCTGTATCCCTAATATCGCACCTGTATCCCTAATATCACACCTGTATCCCTAATATCACACCTGTAGCCCTAATATCGAACCTGTAGCCCTAATATCGCACCTGTATCCCTAATATCGCACCTGTATCCCTAATACCACACCTGTATCCCTAATACCGCACCTGTATCCTAATACCGCACCTGTATCCCTAATACCGCACCTGTATCCCTAATATCGCACCTGTATCCCTAATACCGCACCTGTATCCCTAATACCACACCTGTATCCCTAATATCATGCCTGTATCCCTAATATCGCACCTGTATCCCTAATATCACGCCTGTATCCCTAATATCGCACCTGTATCCCTAATATCGCACCTGTAACCCTAATACCGCACCTGTATCCCTAATATCATACCTGTATCACTAATATCACACCTGTATCCCTAATACCGCACCTGTATCCCTAATACCGCACCTGTATCCCTAATATCACACCTGTATCCCTAATATCACACCTGTATCCCTAATACCACACCTGTATCCTAGCACCTGTATCCCCAATACCGCACCTGTATCCTAATACCGCACCTGTATCCTAATACCGCACCTGTATCCTAATACCGCACCTGTATCCTAATACCGCACCTGTATCCTAATACCGCACCTGTATCCTAATACCGCACCTGTATCCCTAATACCACACCTGTATCCCTAATATCCCACCTGTATCCCTAATATCACACCTGTATCCCTAATATCACACCTGTATCCTAATACCGCACCTGTATCCCTAATACCGCACCTGTATCCCTAATACCGCACCTGTATCCTAATACCACACCTGTATCCCTAATATCACACCTGTATCCCTAATACCACACCTGTATCCCTAATACCGCACCTGTATCCCTAATATCACACCTGTATCCCTAATATCACACCTGTATCCCTAATATCGCACCTGTATCCATAATACCACACCTGTATTCCTAATACCGCACCTGTATCCCTAATATCCCACCTGTATCCCTAATATCACACCTGTATCCCTAATACCACACCTGTATCCCTAATACCACACCTGTATCCCTAATACCACACCTGTATCCCTAATACCGCACCTGTATCCCTAACATCGCACCTGTATCCCTAATACCGCACCTGTAGCCCTAATATCGCACCTGTAACCCTAATACCATAATACCGCACCTGTATCCCTAATACCACACCTGTATCCCTAATACCACACCTGTATCCCTAATACCACACCTGTATCCCTAATACCACACCTGTATCCCTAATATCACACCTGTATCCGTAATACCACACCTGTATCCCTAATACCACACCTGACACCTGTATCCCTAATATCACACCTGTATCCCTAATACCACACCTGTATCGCACCTGTATCCCTAATATCGCACCTGTATCCCTAATACATCACCTGTATTCCTAATATCACACCTGTATCCCTAATACCACACCTGTATCCCTAATACCACACCTGTATCCCTAATATCACACCTGTATTCTTAATATCACACCTGTATCCCTAATACCACACCTGTATCCTAATACCACACCTGTATCCCTAATATCATACCTGTATTCCTAATATCGCACCTGCATCCCTAATATCACACCTGTATCCCTAATACCACACCTGTACCCCTAATACCACACCTGTATCCCTAATATCATACCTGTACCCCTAATACCGCACCTGTATCCCTAATACCGCACCTGTATCCCTAATACCGCACCTGTATCCCTAATACCACACCTGTATCCCTAATACCTCACCTGTATCCCTAATACCTCACCTGTATCCCTAATACCTCACCTGTATCCCTAATACCGCACCTGTATCCCTAATACCGCACCTGTATCCCTAATACCACACCTGTAGCCCTAATACCGCACCTGTAGCCCTAATACCGCACCTGTAGCCCTAATACCACACCTGTATCCCTAATACCGCACCTGTATCCCTAACATCGCACCTGTATCCCTAATACCGCACCTGTAGCCCTAATATCGCACCTGTAACCCTAATACCATAATACCGCGGTATTAGGGATACAGGTGCGGTATCCCTAATACCGCACCTGTATCCCTAATATCGCACCTGTATCCCTAATACCACACCTGTATCCCTAATACCACACCTGTATCCCTAATACCACACCTGTATCCCTAATACCGCACTTGTATCCCTAACATCGCACCTGTATCCATAATACCACACCTGTATTCCTAATACCGCACCTGTATCCCTAATATCCCACCTGTATCCCTAATATCACACCTGTATCCCTAATATCACACCTGTATCCCTAATACCACACCTGTATCCCTAATACCACACCTGTATCCCTAATACCGCACCTGTATCCCTAACATCGCACCTGTATCCCTAATACCGCACCTGTAGCCCTAATATCGCACCTGTAACCCTAATACCATAATACCGCACCTGTATCCCTAATACCACACCTGTATCCCTAATACCGCACCTGTATCCTAATACCGCACCTGTAGCCCTAATATCGCACCTGTAACCCTAATACCATAATACCGCACCTGTATCCCTAATACCACACCTGTATCCCTAATATTGCACTTGTATCCCTAATACCGCACCTGTATCCCTAATACCGCACCTGTATCCCTAATACCACACCTGTATCCCTAATACCACACCTGTATCCCTAATACCACGTATCCCTAATATCACACCTGTATCCCTAACATCGCACCTGTATCCCTAATACCGCACCTGTATCCCTAATACCGCACCTGTATCCCTAATATCACACCTGTATCCCTAACATCGCACCTGCATCCCTAATACCACACCTGTATCCCTAATACCGCACCTGTTTCCCTAATATCCCTAATATCACACCTGTATCCCTAATATCCCTAATACCGCACCTGTATCACTAATATCGCACCTGTAGCCCTAATATCGCACCTGTATCCCTAATATCACACCTGTATCACTAATATCACACCTGTATCCCTAATATCCCTAATATCACACCTGTATCTCTAATATCCCTAATACCGCACCTGTATCCCTAATATCGCACCTGTATCCCTAATATCACACCTGTATCCCTAATATCACACCTGTATCCCTAATATCGAACCTGTATCCCTAATATCGCACCTGTATCCCTAATATCGCACCTGTATCCCTAATACCACACCTGTATCCCTAATACCACACCTGTATCCCTAACATCATATCTGTATCCCTAACATCACACCTGTATCCCTAATACCACACCTGTATCCCTAACATCGCACCTGTATCCCTAACATCACACCTGTATCCCTAATATCACACCTGTATCCCTAATATCACACCTGTATCCCTAATATCACACCTGTATCCCTAACATCGCACCTGTATCCCTAACATCGCACCTGTATCCCTAATACCACACCTGTATCCCTAATACCGCACCTGTATCCCTAATATCCCTAATATCACACCTGTATCCCTAATACCGCACCTGTATCACTAATATCGCACCTGTAGCCCTAATATCGCACCTGTAGCCCTAATATCGCACCTGTATCCCTAATATCACACCTGTATCCCTAATATCACACCTGTATCCCTAATATCCCTAATATCACACCTGTATCTCTAATATCCCTAATACCGCACCTGTATCCCTAATATCGCACCTGTATCCCTAATATCACACCTGTATCCCTAATATCACACCTGTAGCCCTAATACCGCACCTGTATCCCTAATATCGCACCTGTATCCCTAATATCGCACCTGTATCCCTAATATCGCACCTGTATCCCTAATACCACACCTGTATCCCTAACATCATATCTGTATCCCTAACATCACACCTGTATCCCTTACATCACACCTGTATCCCTAATACCGCACCTATATCCAACATCACACCTGTATTCCTAATACCGCACCTGTATTCCTAATACCGCACCTGTATCCCTAATATCACACCTGTATCCCTAATACCGCACCTGTATCCCTAAAATCACACCTGTATCCCTAATACCACACCTGTATCCCTAACATCGCACCTGTATTCCTAATACCGCACCTGTATTCCTAATACCGCACCTGTATCCCTAATATAGCACCTGTATCCCTAATATCACACCTGTATCCCTAATATCACACCTGTATCCCTAATACCACACCTGTATCCCTAATATCACACCTGTATCCCTAATACCACACCTGAAGCCCTAATACCACACCTGTAGCCCTAATACCACACCTGTAGCCCTAATATTACACCTGTAGCCCTAATACCACACCTGTATCCCTAATACCGCACCTGTATCCCTAATACCGCACCTGTATCCCTAATACCACACCTGTATCCCTAATACCACACCTGTATCCCTAATACCGCACCTGTATCCCTAATACCGCACCTGTATCCCTAATATCGCACCTGTATCCCTAATATCGCACCTGTATCCCTAATATCGCACCTGTATCCCTAATACCGCACCTGTATCCCTAATACCACACCTGTATCCCTAATACCACACCTGTATCCCTAATATCACACCTGTATCCCTAATATCACACCTGTATCCCTAACATCGCACCTGTATCCCTAACATCGCACCTGTATCCCTAATACCACACCTGTATCACTAATATCCCTAATATCACACCTGTATCCCTAATATCCCTAATACCGCACCTGTATCACTAATATCCCACCTGTATCCCTAATATCCCACCTGTATCCCTAATATCCCACCTGTATCCCTAATACCACACCTGTATCCCTAATACCGCACCTGTATCCTAATACCGCACCTGTATCCCTAATACCGCACCTGTATCCCTAATATCGCACCTGTATCCCTAATACCGCACCTGTATCCCTAATACCACACCTGTATCCCTAATATCATGCCTGTATCCCTAATATCGCACCTGTATCCCTAATATCACGCCTGTATCCCTAATATCGCACCTGTATCCCTAATATCGCACCTGTAACCCTAATACCGCACCTGTATCCCTAATATCGCACCTGTATCACTAATATCACACCTGTATCTCTAATACCGCACCTGTATCCCTAATACCGCACCTGTATCCCTAATATCACACCTGTATCCCTAATATCACACCTGTATCCCTAATACCACACCTGTATCCTAGCACCTGTATCCCCAATACCGCACCTGTATCCTAATACCGCACCTGTATCCTAATACCGCACCTGTATCCTAATACCGCACCTGTATCCCTAATACCACACCTGTATCCCTAATATCACACCTGTATCCCTAATATCACACCTGTATCCCTAATATCACACCTGTATCCCTAATATCACACCTGTATCCCTAATACCGCACCTGTATCCCTAATACCACACCTGTATCCCTAATACCACACCTGTATCCCTAATATCACACCTGTATCCCTAATATCACACCTGTATCCCTAATACCACACCTGTATCCCTAATACCACACCTGTATCCCTAATACCACACCTGTATCCCTAATACCACACCTGTATCCTAATATCGCACCTGTATCCCTAACATCACACCTGTATCCCTAATACCGCACCTGTATCCCTAATACCACACCTGTATCCTAATATCACACCTGTATCCTAATATCACACCTTTATCCCTAATATCCCACCTGTATCCCTAATATCACACCTGTATCCCTAATATCACACCTGTATCCTAATACCGCACCTGTATCCCTAATACCGCACCCGTATCCCTAATATCGCACCTGTATCCCTAATACCGCACCTGTATCCCTAATACCACACCTGTATCCCTAATATCATGCCTGTATCCCTAATATCGCACCTGTATCCCTAATATCACGCCTGTATCCCTAATATCGCACCTGTATCCCTAATATCGCACCTGTAACCCTAATACCGCACCTGTATCCCTAATATCGCACCTGTATCACTAATATCACACCTGTATCCCTAATACCGCACCTGTATCCCTAATACCGCACCTGTATCCCTAATATCACACCTGTATCCCTAATATCACACCTGTATCCCTAATACCACACCTGTATCCTAGCACCTGTATCCCCAATACCGCACCTGTATCCTAATACCGCACCTGTATCCTAATACCGCAACTGTATCCTAATACCGCACCTGTATCCTAATACCGCACCTGTATCCTAATACCGCACCTGTATCCTAATACCGCACCTGTATCCTAATACCGCACCTGTATCCCTAATATCACACCTGTATCCCTAATATCACACCTGTATCCCTAATATCACACCTGTATCCCTAATATCACACCTGTATCCCTAATACCGCACCTGTATCCCTAATACCACACCTGTATCCCTAATACCACACCTGTATCCCTAATACCACACCTGTATCCCTAATACCACACCTGTATCCCTAATACCACACCTGTATCCTAATATCGCACCTGTATCCCTAACATCACACCTGTATCCCTAATACCGCACCTGTATCCCTAATACCACACCTGTATCCCTAATACCACACCTGTATCCCTAATATCCCACCTGTATCCCTAATATCACACCTGTATCCCTAATATCACACCTGTATCCTAATACCGCACCTGTATCCCTAATACCGCACCTGTATCCCTAATACCGCACCTGTATCCTAATACCACACCTGTATCCCTAATATCACACCTGTGTCCCTAATACCACACCTGTATCCCTAATACCGCACCTGTATCCCTAATATCACACCTGTATCCCTAATATCACACCTGTATCCCTAATACCACACCTGTATCCCTAATACCACACCTGTATCCCTAATACCGCACCTGTATCCCTAATATCCCACCTGTATCCCTAATATCACACCTGTATCCCTAATACCACACCTGTATCCCTAATACCACACCTGTATCCCTAATACCGCACCTGTATCCCTAACATCGCACCTGTATCCCTAATACCGCACCTGTAGCCCTAATATCGCACCTGTAACCCTAATACCATAATACCGCACCTGTATCCCTAATACCACACCTGTATCCCTAATACCACACCTGTATCCCTAATACCACACCTGTATCCCTAATACCACACCTGTATCCCTAATATCACACCTGTATCCGTAATACCACACCTGTATCCCTAATACCACACCTGACACCTGTATCCCTAATATCACACCTGTATCCCTAATACCACACCTGTATCGCACCTGTATCCCTAATATCGCACCTGTATCCCTAATACATCACCTGTATTCCTAATATCACACCTGTATCCCTAATACCACACCTGTATCCCTAATACCACACCTGTATCCCTAATATCACACCTGTATTCTTAATATCACACCTGTATCCCTAATACCACACCTGTATCCTAATACCACACCTGTATCCCTAATATCATACCTGTATTCCTAATATCGCACCTGCATCCCTAATATCACACCTGTATCCCTAATACCACACCTGTATCCCTAATACCACACCTGTATCCCTAATATCATACCTGTACCCCTAATACCGCACCTGTATCCCTAATACCGCACCTGTATCCCTAATACCGCACCTGTATCCCTAATACCACACCTGTATCCCTAATACCACACCTGTATCCCTAATACCACGTATCCCTAATATCACACCTGTATCCCTAACATCGCACCTGTATCCCTAATACCGCACCTGTATCCCTAATACCGCACCTGTATCCCTAATATCACACCTGTATCCCTAACATCGCACCTGCATCCCTAATACCACACCTGTATCCCTAATACCGCACCTGTTTCCCTAATATCCCTAATATCACACCTGTATCCCTAATACCCCTTATACCGCACCTGTATCACTAATATCGCACCTGTAGCCCTAATATCGCACCTGTATCCCTAATATCACACCTGTATCACTAATATCACACCTGTATCCCTAATATCCCTAATATCACACCTGTATCTCTAATATCCCTAATACCGCACCTGTATCCCTAATATCGCACCTGTATCCCTAATATCACACCTGTATCCCTAATATCACACCTGTAGCCCTAATATCGAACCTGTATCCCTAATATCGCACCTGTATCCCTAATATCGCACCTGTATCCCTAATACCACACCTGTATCCCTAATACCACACCTGTATCCCTAATACCACACCTGTATCCCTAACATCGCACCTGTATCCCTAATACCGCACCTATATCCAACATCACACCTGTATTCCTAATACCGCACCTGTATTCCTAATACCGCACCTGTATCCCTAATATCACACCTGTATCCCTAATACCGCACCTGTATCCCTAAAATCACACCTGTATCCCTAATACCACACCTGTATCCCTAACATCGCACCTGTATTCCTAATACCGCACCTGTATTCCTAATACCGCACCTGTATCCCTAATATAGCACCTGTATCCCTAATATCACACCTGTATCCCTAATATCACACCTGTATCCCTAATACCACACCTGTATCCCTAATATCACACCTGTATCCCTAATACCGCACCTGTATCCCTAATATCCCTAATATCGCACCTGTAGCCCTAATACCACACCTGTAGCCCTAATACCACACCTGAAGCCCTAATACCACACCTGAAGCCCTAATACCGCACCTGTATCCCTAATACCGCACCTGTATCCCTAATACCGCACCTGTATCCCTAATACCACACCTGTATCCCTAATACCGCACCTGTATCCCTAATACCGCACCTGTATCCCTAATACCGCACCTGTATCCCTAATACCGCACCTGTATCCCTAATACCGCACCTGTATCCCTAATATCGCACCTGTATCCCTAATATCGCACCTGTATCCCTACCTGTATCCCTAACATCGCACCTGTATCCCTAACATCGCACCTGTATCCCTAATACCACACCTGTATCACTAATATCCCTAATATCACACCTGTATCCCTAATATCCCTAATACCGCACCTGTATCACTAATATCCCACCTGTATCCCTAATATCCCACCTGTATCCCTAATATCCCACCTGTATCCCTAATACCGCACCTGTATCCCTAATACCGCACCTGTATCCTAATACCGCACCTGTATCCCTAATACCGCACCTGTATCCCTAATATCGCACCTGTATCCCTAATACCGCACCTGTATCCCTAATACCACACCTGTATCCCTAATATCATGCCTGTATCCCTAATATCGCACCTGTATCCCTAATATCACGCCTGTATCCCTAATATCGCACCTGTATCCCTAATATCGCACCTGTAACCCTAATACCGCACCTGTATCCCTAATATCGCACCTGTATCACTAATATCACACCTGTATCCCTAATACCGCACCTGTATCCCTAATACCGCACCTGTATCCCTAATATCACACCTGTATCCCTAATATCACACCTGTATCCCTAATACCACACCTGTATCCTAGCACCTGTATCCCCAATACCGCACCTGTATCCTAATACCGCACCTGTATCCTAATACCGCACCTGTATCCTAATACCGCACCTGTATCCTAATACCGCACCTGTATCCCTAATACCACACCTGTATCCCTAATATCACACCTGTATCCCTAATATCACACCTGTATCCCTAATATCACACCTGTATCCCTAATACCGCACCTGTATCCCTAATACCACACCTGTATCCCTAATACCACACCTGTATCCCTAATATCACACCTGTATCCCTAATACCACACCTGTATCCCTAATACCACACCTGTATCCCTAATACCACACCTGTATCCTAATATCGCACCTGTATCCCTAACATCACACCTGTATCCCTAATACCGCACCTGTATCCCTAATACCACACCTGTATCCTAATATCACACCTGTATCCCTAATATCCCACCTGTATCCCTAATATCACACCTGTATCCCTAATATCACACCTGTATCCTAATACCGCACCTGTATCCCTAATACCGCACCTGTATCCTAATACCACACCTGTATCCCTAATATCACACCTGTATCCCTAATACCACACCTGTATCCCTAATACCGCACCTGTATCCCTAATATCACACCTGTATCCCTAATATCGCACCTGTATCCCTAATATCACACCTGTATCCCTAATATCACACCTGTATCCCTAATATCACACCTGTATCCCTAATATCACACCTGTATCCCTAATATCACACCTGTATCCTAATATCACACCTGTATCCCTAACATCACACCTGTATCCCTAATACCGCACCTGTATCCCCAATACCACACCTGTATCCCTAATATCGCACCTGTATCCCTAATATCACACCTGTATCCTAATACCGCACCTGTATCCCTAATACCACACCTGTATCCCTAATATCACACCTGTATCCCTAATATCACACCTGTATCCCTAATATCACACCTGTATCCCTAATATCACACCTGTATCCTAATATCACACCTGTATCCCTAACATCACACCTGTATCCCTAATACCGCACCTGTATCCCCAATACCACACCTGTATCCCTAATATCGCACCTGTATCCCTAATATCACACCTGTATCCTAATATCACACCTGTATCCTAATATCGCACCTGTATCCCTAACATCACACCTGTATCCCTAATACCGCACCTGTATCCCCAATACCACACCTGTATCCCTAATATCGCACCTGTATCCCTAATATCACACCTGTATCCTAATATCACACCTGTATCCTAATATCGCACCTGTATCCCTAACATCACACCTGTATCCCTAATACCGCACCTGTATCCCCAATACCACACCTGTATCCCCAATACCACACCTGTATCCCTAATACCACACCTGTATCCTAATATCCCACCTGTATCCCTAATACCCCACCTGTATTCCTAATATCACACCTGTATCCCTAATATCACACCTGTATCCCTAATACCACACCTGTATTCCCAATATCGCACCTGTATCCCTAATACCACACCTGTATCCCTAATATCACACCTGTATCCTAATACCACACCTGTATCCCTAATACCGCACCTGTATCCCCAATACCACACCTGTATCCCCAATACCACACCTGTATCCCTAATACCACACCTGTATCCTAATATCACACCTGTATCCCTAATATCCCACCTGTATCCCTAATACCACACCTGTATTCCTAATATCACACCTGTATCCCTAATACCGCACCTGTATTCCCAATATCGCACCTGTATCCCTAATACCACACCTGTATCCCTAATATCACACCTGTATCCTAATACCACACCTGTATCCCTAATACCGCACCTGTATCCCTAATACCACACCTGTATCCCTAATATCACACCTGTATCCTAAAACCACACCTGTATCCCTAATACCGCACCTGTATCCCTAATACCACACCTGTATCCCTAATATCACACCTGTATCCCTAATATCACACCTGTATCCTAATACCACACCTGTATCACTAATACCGCACCTGTATCCCTAATATCCCACCTGTATCCCTAATATCACACCTGTATCCTAATACCACACCTGTATCCCTAATACCGCACCTGTATCCCAAATACCGCACCTGTATCCCTAATACCGCACCTGTATCCCTAATATCGCACCTGTATCCCTAATATCACACCTGTATCCCTAATACCGCACCTGTATCCCTAACATCGCACCTGTATCCCTAATACCGCACCTGTAGCCCTAATATCGCACCTGTAACCCTAATACCATAATACCGCACCTGTATCCCTAATACCACACCTGTATCCCTAATACCACACCTGTATCCCTAATACCACACCTGTATCCCTAATACCACACCTGTATCCCTAATATCACACCTGTATCCGTAATACCACACCTGTATCCCTAATACCACACCTGACACCTGTATCCCTAATATCACACCTGTATCCCTAATACCACACCTGTATCGCACCTGTATCCCTAATATCGCACCTGTATCCCTAATACATCACCTGTATTCCTAATATCACACCTGTATCCCTAATACCACACCTGTATCCCTAATACCACACCTGTATCCCTAATATCACACCTGTATTCTTAATATCACACCTGTATCCCTAATACCACACCTGTATCCTAATACCACACCTGTATCCCTAATATCATACCTGTATTCCTAATATCGCACCTGCATCCCTAATATCACACCTGTATCCCTAATACCACACCTGTACCCCTAATACCACACCTGTATCCCTAATATCATACCTGTACCCCTAATACCGCACCTGTATCCCTAATACCGCACCTGTATCCCTAATACCGCACCTGTATCCCTAATACCACACCTGTATCCCTAATACCTCACCTGTATCCCTAATACCTCACCTGTATCCCTAATACCTCACCTGTATCCCTAATACCGCACCTGTATCCCTAATACCGCACCTGTATCCCTAATACCACACCTGTAGCCCTAATACCGCACCTGTAGCCCTAATACCGCACCTGTAGCCCTAATACCACACCTGTATCCCTAATACCGCACCTGTATCCCTAACATCGCACCTGTATCCCTAATACCGCACCTGTAGCCCTAATATCGCACCTGTAACCCTAATACCATAATACCGCGGTATTAGGGATACAGGTGCGGTATCCCTAATACCGCACCTGTATCCCTAATATCGCACCTGTATCCCTAATACCACACCTGTATCCCTAATACCACACCTGTATCCCTAATACCACACCTGTATCCCTAATACCGCACTTGTATCCCTAACATCGCACCTGTATCCATAATACCACACCTGTATTCCTAATACCGCACCTGTATCCCTAATATCCCACCTGTATCCCTAATATCACACCTGTATCCCTAATATCACACCTGTATCCCTAATACCACACCTGTATCCCTAATACCACACCTGTATCCCTAATACCGCACCTGTATCCCTAACATCGCACCTGTATCCCTAATACCGCACCTGTAGCCCTAATATCGCACCTGTAACCCTAATACCATAATACCGCACCTGTATCCCTAATACCACACCTGTATCCCTAATACCGCACCTGTATCCTAATACCGCACCTGTAGCCCTAATATCGCACCTGTAACCCTAATACCATAATACCGCACCTGTATCCCTAATACCACACCTGTATCCCTAATATTGCACTTGTATCCCTAATACCGCACCTGTATCCCTAATACCGCACCTGTATCCCTAATACCACACCTGTATCCCTAATACCACACCTGTATCCCTAATACCACGTATCCCTAATATCACACCTGTATCCCTAACATCGCACCTGTATCCCTAATACCGCACCTGTATCCCTAATACCGCACCTGTATCCCTAATATCACACCTGTATCCCTAACATCGCACCTGCATCCCTAATACCACACCTGTATCCCTAATACCGCACCTGTTTCCCTAATATCACACCTGTATCCCTAATATCCCTAATACCGCACCTGTATCACTAATATCGCACCTGTAGCCCTAATATCGCACCTGTATCCCTAATATCACACCTGTATCACTAATATCACACCTGTATCCCTAATATCCCTAATATCACACCTGTATCTCTAATATCCCTAATACCGCACCTGTATCCCTAATATCGCACCTGTATCCCTAATATCACACCTGTATCCCTAATATCGAACCTGTATCCCTAATATCGCACCTGTATCCCTAATATCGCACCTGTATCCCTAATACCACACCTGTATCCCTAATACCACACCTGTATCCCTAATACCACACCTGTATCCCTAACATCATATCTGTATCCCTAACATCACACCTGTATCCCTAATACCACACCTGTATCCCTAACATCGCACCTGTATCCCTAACATCACACCTGTATCCCTAATATCACACCTGTATCCCTAATATCACACCTGTATCCCTAATATCACACCTGTATCCCTAACATCGCACCTGTATCCCTAACATCGCACCTGTATCCCTAATACCACACCTGTATCCCTAATACCGCACCTGTATCCCTAATATCCCTAATATCACACCTGTATCCCTAATACCGCACCTGTATCACTAATATCGCACCTGTAGCCCTAATATCGCACCTGTAGCCCTAATATCGCACCTGTATCCCTAATATCACACCTGTATCCCTAATATCACACCTGTATCCCTAATATCCCTAATATCACACCTGTATCTCTAATATCCCTAATACCGCACCTGTATCCCTAATATCGCACCTGTATCCCTAATATCACACCTGTATCCCTAATATCACACCTGTAGCCCTAATACCGCACCTGTATCCCTAATATCGCACCTGTATCCCTAATATCGCACCTGTATCCCTAATATCGCACCTGTATCCCTAATACCACACCTGTATCCCTAACATCATATCTGTATCCCTAACATCACACCTGTATCCCTTACATCACACCTGTATCCCTAATACCGCACCTATATCCAACATCACACCTGTATTCCTAATACCGCACCTGTATTCCTAATACCGCACCTGTATCCCTAATATCACACCTGTATCCCTAATACCGCACCTGTATCCCTAAAATCACACCTGTATCCCTAATACCACACCTGTATCCCTAACATCGCACCTGTATTCCTAATACCGCACCTGTATTCCTAATACCGCACCTGTATCCCTAATATAGCACCTGTATCCCTAATATCACACCTGTATCCCTAATATCACACCTGTATCCCTAATACCACACCTGTATCCCTAATATCACACCTGTATCCCTAATACCACACCTGAAGCCCTAATACCACACCTGTAGCCCTAATACCACACCTGTAGCCCTAATATTACACCTGTAGCCCTAATACCACACCTGTATCCCTAATACCGCACCTGTATCCCTAATACCGCACCTGTATCCCTAATACCACACCTGTATCCCTAATACCACACCTGTATCCCTAATACCGCACCTGTATCCCTAATACCGCACCTGTATCCCTAATATCGCACCTGTATCCCTAATATCGCACCTGTATCCCTAATATCGCACCTGTATCCCTAATACCGCACCTGTATCCCTAATACCACACCTGTATCCCTAATACCACACCTGTATCCCTAATATCACACCTGTATCCCTAATATCACACCTGTATCCCTAACATCGCACCTGTATCCCTAACATCGCACCTGTATCCCTAATACCACACCTGTATCACTAATATCCCTAATATCACACCTGTATCCCTAATATCCCTAATACCGCACCTGTATCACTAATATCCCACCTGTATCCCTAATATCCCACCTGTATCCCTAATATCCCACCTGTATCCCTAATACCACACCTGTATCCCTAATACCGCACCTGTATCCTAATACCGCACCTGTATCCCTAATACCGCACCTGTATCCCTAATATCGCACCTGTATCCCTAATACCGCACCTGTATCCCTAATACCACACCTGTATCCCTAATATCATGCCTGTATCCCTAATATCGCACCTGTATCCCTAATATCACGCCTGTATCCCTAATATCGCACCTGTATCCCTAATATCGCACCTGTAACCCTAATACCGCACCTGTATCCCTAATATCGCACCTGTATCACTAATATCACACCTGTATCTCTAATACCGCACCTGTATCCCTAATACCGCACCTGTATCCCTAATATCACACCTGTATCCCTAATATCACACCTGTATCCCTAATACCACACCTGTATCCTAGCACCTGTATCCCCAATACCGCACCTGTATCCTAATACCGCACCTGTATCCTAATACCGCACCTGTATCCTAATACCGCACCTGTATCCCTAATACCACACCTGTATCCCTAATATCACACCTGTATCCCTAATATCACACCTGTATCCCTAATATCACACCTGTATCCCTAATATCACACCTGTATCCCTAATACCGCACCTGTATCCCTAATACCACACCTGTATCCCTAATACCACACCTGTATCCCTAATATCACACCTGTATCCCTAATATCACACCTGTATCCCTAATACCACACCTGTATCCCTAATACCACACCTGTATCCCTAATACCACACCTGTATCCCTAATACCACACCTGTATCCTAATATCGCACCTGTATCCCTAACATCACACCTGTATCCCTAATACCGCACCTGTATCCCTAATACCACACCTGTATCCTAATATCACACCTGTATCCTAATATCACACCTTTATCCCTAATATCCCACCTGTATCCCTAATATCACACCTGTATCCCTAATATCACACCTGTATCCTAATACCGCACCTGTATCCCTAATACCGCACCCGTATCCCTAATATCGCACCTGTATCCCTAATACCGCACCTGTATCCCTAATACCACACCTGTATCCCTAATATCATGCCTGTATCCCTAATATCGCACCTGTATCCCTAATATCACGCCTGTATCCCTAATATCGCACCTGTATCCCTAATATCGCACCTGTAACCCTAATACCGCACCTGTATCCCTAATATCGCACCTGTATCACTAATATCACACCTGTATCCCTAATACCGCACCTGTATCCCTAATACCGCACCTGTATCCCTAATATCACACCTGTATCCCTAATATCACACCTGTATCCCTAATACCACACCTGTATCCTAGCACCTGTATCCCCAATACCGCACCTGTATCCTAATACCGCACCTGTATCCTAATACCGCAACTGTATCCTAATACCGCACCTGTATCCTAATACCGCACCTGTATCCTAATACCGCACCTGTATCCTAATACCGCACCTGTATCCTAATACCGCACCTGTATCCCTAATATCACACCTGTATCCCTAATATCACACCTGTATCCCTAATATCACACCTGTATCCCTAATATCACACCTGTATCCCTAATACCGCACCTGTATCCCTAATACCACACCTGTATCCCTAATACCACACCTGTATCCCTAATACCACACCTGTATCCCTAATACCACACCTGTATCCCTAATACCACACCTGTATCCTAATATCGCACCTGTATCCCTAACATCACACCTGTATCCCTAATACCGCACCTGTATCCCTAATACCACACCTGTATCCCTAATACCACACCTGTATCCCTAATATCCCACCTGTATCCCTAATATCACACCTGTATCCCTAATATCACACCTGTATCCTAATACCGCACCTGTATCCCTAATACCGCACCTGTATCCCTAATACCGCACCTGTATCCTAATACCACACCTGTATCCCTAATATCACACCTGTATCCCTAATACCACACCTGTATCCCTAATACCGCACCTGTATCCCTAATATCACACCTGTATCCCTAATATCACACCTGTATCCCTAATACCACACCTGTATCCCTAATACCACACCTGTATCCCTAATACCGCACCTGTATCCCTAATATCCCACCTGTATCCCTAATATCACACCTGTATCCCTAATACCACACCTGTATCCCTAATACCACACCTGTATCCCTAATACCGCACCTGTATCCCTAACATCGCACCTGTATCCCTAATACCGCACCTGTAGCCCTAATATCGCACCTGTAACCCTAATACCATAATACCGCACCTGTATCCCTAATACCACACCTGTATCCCTAATACCACACCTGTATCCCTAATACCACACCTGTATCCCTAATACCACACCTGTATCCCTAATATCACACCTGTATCCGTAATACCACACCTGTATCCCTAATACCACACCTGACACCTGTATCCCTAATATCACACCTGTATCCCTAATACCACACCTGTATCGCACCTGTATCCCTAATATCGCACCTGTATCCCTAATACATCACCTGTATTCCTAATATCACACCTGTATCCCTAATACCACACCTGTATCCCTAATACCACACCTGTATCCCTAATATCACACCTGTATTCTTAATATCACACCTGTATCCCTAATACCACACCTGTATCCTAATACCACACCTGTATCCCTAATATCATACCTGTATTCCTAATATCGCACCTGCATCCCTAATATCACACCTGTATCCCTAATACCACACCTGTATCCCTAATACCACACCTGTATCCCTAATATCATACCTGTACCCCTAATACCGCACCTGTATCCCTAATACCGCACCTGTATCCCTAATACCGCACCTGTATCCCTAATACCACACCTGTATCCCTAATACCACACCTGTATCCCTAATACCACGTATCCCTAATATCACACCTGTATCCCTAACATCGCACCTGTATCCCTAATACCGCACCTGTATCCCTAATACCGCACCTGTATCCCTAATATCACACCTGTATCCCTAACATCGCACCTGCATCCCTAATACCACACCTGTATCCCTAATACCGCACCTGTTTCCCTAATATCCCTAATATCACACCTGTATCCCTAATACCCCTTATACCGCACCTGTATCACTAATATCGCACCTGTAGCCCTAATATCGCACCTGTATCCCTAATATCACACCTGTATCACTAATATCACACCTGTATCCCTAATATCCCTAATATCACACCTGTATCTCTAATATCCCTAATACCGCACCTGTATCCCTAATATCGCACCTGTATCCCTAATATCACACCTGTATCCCTAATATCACACCTGTAGCCCTAATATCGAACCTGTATCCCTAATATCGCACCTGTATCCCTAATATCGCACCTGTATCCCTAATACCACACCTGTATCCCTAATACCACACCTGTATCCCTAATACCACACCTGTATCCCTAACATCGCACCTGTATCCCTAATACCGCACCTATATCCAACATCACACCTGTATTCCTAATACCGCACCTGTATTCCTAATACCGCACCTGTATCCCTAATATCACACCTGTATCCCTAATACCGCACCTGTATCCCTAAAATCACACCTGTATCCCTAATACCACACCTGTATCCCTAACATCGCACCTGTATTCCTAATACCGCACCTGTATTCCTAATACCGCACCTGTATCCCTAATATAGCACCTGTATCCCTAATATCACACCTGTATCCCTAATATCACACCTGTATCCCTAATACCACACCTGTATCCCTAATATCACACCTGTATCCCTAATACCGCACCTGTATCCCTAATATCCCTAATATCGCACCTGTAGCCCTAATACCACACCTGTAGCCCTAATACCACACCTGAAGCCCTAATACCACACCTGAAGCCCTAATACCGCACCTGTATCCCTAATACCGCACCTGTATCCCTAATACCGCACCTGTATCCCTAATACCACACCTGTATCCCTAATACCGCACCTGTATCCCTAATACCGCACCTGTATCCCTAATACCGCACCTGTATCCCTAATACCGCACCTGTATCCCTAATACCGCACCTGTATCCCTAATATCGCACCTGTATCCCTAATATCGCACCTGTATCCCTAATATCGCACCTGTATCCCTAATATCGCACCTGTATCCCTAATACCGCACCTGTATCCCTAATACCACACCTGTATCCCTAATACCACACCTGTATCCCTAATACCACACCTGTATCCCTAATATCACACCTGTATCCCTAATATCACACCTGTATCCCTAACATCGCACCTGTATCCCTAACATCGCACCTGTATCCCTAATACCACACCTGTATCACTAATATCCCTAATATCACACCTGTATCCCTAATATCCCTAATACCGCACCTGTATCACTAATATCCCACCTGTATCCCTAATATCCCACCTGTATCCCTAATATCCCACCTGTATCCCTAATACCGCACCTTTATCCCTAATACCGCACCTGTATCCTAATACCGCACCTGTATCCCTAATACCGCACCTGTATCCCTAATATCGCACCTGTATCCCTAATACCGCACCTGTATCCCTAATACCACACCTGTATCCCTAATATCATGCCTGTATCCCTAATATCGCACCTGTATCCCTAATATCACGCCTGTATCCCTAATATCGCACCTGTATCCCTAATATCGCACCTGTAACCCTAATACCGCACCTGTATCCCTAATATCGCACCTGTATCACTAATATCACACCTGTATCCCTAATACCGCACCTGTATCCCTAATACCGCACCTGTATCCCTAATATCACACCTGTATCCCTAATATCACACCTGTATCCCTAATACCACACCTGTATCCTAGCACCTGTATCCCCAATACCGCACCTGTATCCTAATACCGCACCTGTATCCTAATACCGCACCTGTATCCTAATACCGCACCTGTATCCTAATACCGCACCTGTATCCCTAATACCACACCTGTATCCCTAATATCACACCTGTATCCCTAATATCACACCTGTATCCCTAATATCACACCTGTATCCCTAATACCGCACCTGTATCCCTAATACCACACCTGTATCCCTAATACCACACCTGTATCCCTAATATCACACCTGTATCCCTAATACCACACCTGTATCCCTAATACCACACCTGTATCCCTAATACCACACCTGTATCCTAATATCGCACCTGTATCCCTAACATCACACCTGTATCCCTAATACCGCACCTGTATCCCTAATACCACACCTGTATCCTAATATCACACCTGTATCCCTAATATCCCACCTGTATCCCTAATATCACACCTGTATCCCTAATATCACACCTGTATCCTAATACCGCACCTGTATCCCTAATACCGCACCTGTATCCTAATACCACACCTGTATCCCTAATATCACACCTGTATCCCTAATACCACACCTGTATCCCTAATACCGCACCTGTATCCCTAATATCACACCTGTATCCCTAATATCACACCTGTATCCCTAATATCACACCTGTATCCCTAATATCACACCTGTATCCCTAATATCACACCTGTATCCCTAATATCACACCTGTATCCTAATATCACACCTGTATCCCTAACATCACACCTGTATCCCTAATACCGCACCTGTATCCCCAATACCACACCTGTATCCCTAATATCGCACCTGTATCCCTAATATCACACCTGTATCCTAATATCACACCTGTATCCTAATATCGCACCTGTATCCCTAACATCACACCTGTATCCCTAATACCGCACCTGTATCCCCAATACCACACCTGTATCCCTAATATCGCACCTGTATCCCTAATATCACACCTGTATCCTAATATCACACCTGTATCCTAATATCGCACCTGTATCCCTAACATCACACCTGTATCCCTAATACCGCACCTGTATCCCCAATACCACACCTGTATCCCCAATACCACACCTGTATCCCTAATACCACACCTGTATCCTAATATCCCACCTGTATCCCTAATACCCCACCTGTATTCCTAATATCACACCTGTATCCCTAATATCACACCTGTATCCCTAATACCACACCTGTATTCCCAATATCGCACCTGTATCCCTAATACCACACCTGTATCCCTAATATCACACCTGTATCCTAATACCACACCTGTATCCCTAATACCGCACCTGTATCCCCAATACCACACCTGTATCCCCAATACCACACCTGTATCCCTAATACCACACCTGTATCCTAATATCACACCTGTATCCCTAATATCCCACCTGTATCCCTAATACCACACCTGTATTCCTAATATCACACCTGTATCCCTAATACCGCACCTGTATTCCCAATATCGCACCTGTATCCCTAATACCACACCTGTATCCCTAATATCACACCTGTATCCTAATACCACACCTGTATCCCTAATACCGCACCTGTATCCCTAATACCACACCTGTATCCCTAATATCACACCTGTATCCTAAAACCACACCTGTATCCCTAATACCGCACCTGTATCCCTAATACCACACCTGTATCCCTAATATCACACCTGTATCCCTAATATCACACCTGTATCCTAATACCACACCTGTATCACTAATACCGCACCTGTATCCCTAATATCCCACCTGTATCCCTAATATCACACCTGTATCCTAATACCACACCTGTATCCCTAATACCGCACCTGTATCCCAAATACCGCACCTGTATCCCTAATACCGCACCTGTATCCCTAATATCGCACCTGTATCCCTAATATCACACCTGTATCCCTAATACCACACCTGTATCCCTAATACCACACCTGTATCCCTAATACCGCACCTGTATCCCTAACATCGCACCTGTATCCCTAATACCGCACCTGTAGCCCTAATATCGCACCTGTAACCCTAATACCATAATACCGCACCTGTATCCCTAATACCACACCTGTATCCCTAATACCGCACCTGTATCCTAATACCGCACCTGTAGCCCTAATATCGCACCTGTAACCCTAATACCATAATACCGCACCTGTATCCCTAATACCATACCTGTATCCCTAACACCGCACCTGTATCCCTAATACCGCACCTGTATCCCTAATATCGCACCTGTATCCCTAATACCGCACCTGTAGCCCTAATACCACACCTGTAGCCCTAATACCACACCTGTATCCCTAATATCGCACCTGTATCCCTAATATCGCACCTGTATCCCTAATATCACACCTGTAGCCCTAATACCACACCTGTATCCCTAATACCACACCTGTATCCCTAATACCGCACCTGTATCCCTAATACCACACCTGTATCCCTAATACCACACCTGTATCCCTAATACCACACCTGTATCCCTAATATCGCACCTGTATCCCTAATATCGCACCTGTATCCCTAATATCACACCTGTATCCCTAATATCGCACCTGTATCCCTAATATCGCACCTGTATCCCCAATACCACACCTGTATCCTAATATCGCACCTGTATCCCTAACATCACACCTGTATCCCTAATACCACACCTGTATCCCTAATACCACACCTGTATCCCTAATACCACACCTGTATCCCTAATACCACACCTGTATCCCTAATATCGCACCTGTATCCCTAATATCGCACCTGTATCCCTAATATCACACCTGTATCCCTAATATCGCACCTGTATCCCTAATATCACACCTGTATCCTAATATCACACCTGTATCCTAATATCGCACCTGTATCCCTAACATCACACCTGTATCCCTAATACCGCAACTGTATCCTAATACCGCACCTGTATCCTAATACCGCACCTGTATCCTAATACCGCACCTGTATCCTAATACCGCACCTGTATCCTAATACCGCACCTGTATCCCTAATACCACACCTGTATCCCTAATATCACACCTGTATCCCTAATATCACACCTGTATCCCTAATACCGCACCTGTATCCCTAATACCACACCTGTATCCCTAATACCACACCTGTATCCCTAATACCACACCTGTATCCCTAATACCACACCTGTATCCCTAATACCACACCTGTATCCTAATATCGCACCTGTATCCCTAACATCACACCTGTATCCCTAATACCGCACCTGTATCCCTAATACCACACCTGTATCCTAATATCACACCTGTATCCCTAATATCCCACCTGTATCCCTAATATCACACCTGTATCCCTAATATCACACCTGTATCCTAATACCGCACCTGTATCCCTAATACCGCACCTGTATCCCTAATACCGCACCTGTATCCTAATACCACACCTGTATCCCTAATATCACACCTGTATCCCTAATACCACACCTGTATCCCTAATACCGCACCTGTATCCCTAATATCACACCTGTATCCTAATACCACACCTGTATCCCTAATATCACACCTGTATCCCTAATATCGCACCTGTATCCATAATACCTCACCTGTATTCCTAATACCGCACCTGTATCCCTAATATCCCACCTGTATCCCTAATATCACACCTGTATCCCTAATACCACACCTGTATCCCTAATACCACACCTGTATCCCTAATACCGCACCTGTATCCCTAACATCGCACCTGTATCCCTAATACCGCACCTGTAGCCCTAATATCGCACCTGTAACCCTAATACCATAATACCGCACCTGTATCCCTAATACCACACCTGTATCCCTAATACCACACCTGTATCCCTAATACCACACCTGTATCCCTAATATCACACCTGTATCCCTAATACCACACCTGTATCGCACCTGTATCCCTAATATCGCACCTGTATCCCTAATACATCACCTGTATTCCTAATATCACACCTGTATCCCTAATACCACACCTGTATCCCTAATACCACACCTGTATCCCTAATATCACACCTGTATTCTTAATATCACACCTGTATCCCTAATACCACACCTGTATCCTAATACCACACCTGTATCCCTAATATCATACCTGTATTCCTAATATCGCACCTGCATCCCTAATATCACACCTGTATCCCTAATACCACACCTGTATCCCTAATACCACACCTGTATCCCTAATATCATACCTGTACCCCTAATACCGCACCTGTATCCCTAATACCGCACCTGTATCCCTAATACCGCACCTGTATCCCTAATACCACACCTGTATCCCTAATACCTCACCTGTATCCCTAATACCTCACCTGTATCCCTAATACCTCACCTGTATCCCTAATACCGCACCTGTATCCCTAATACCGCACCTGTATCCCTAATACCGCACCTGTATCCCTAATACCACACCTGTATCCCTAATACCACACCTGTAGCCCTAATACCGCACCTGTAGCCCTAATACCGCACCTGTATCCCTAATACCGCACCTGTATCCCTAATACCGCACCTGTATCCCTAATACCGCACCTGTATCCCTAATATCGCACCTGTATCCCTAATACCGCACCTGTATCCCTAATACCACACCTGTATCCCTAATACCACACCTGTATCCCTAATACCGCACCTGTATCCCTAACACCGCACCTGTATCCCTAACATCGCACCTGTATCCCTAATACCACACCTGTATCCCTAATACCACACCTGTATCCCTAATACCGCACCTGTATCCCTAACATCGCACCTGTATCCCTAATACCGCACCTGTAGCCCTAATATCGCACCTGTAACCCTAATACCATAATATCGCACCTGTATCCCTAATACCACACCTGTATCCCTAATACCGCACCTGTATCCTAATACCGCACCTGTAGCCCTAATATCGCACCTGTAACCCTAATACCATAATACCGCACCTGTATCCCTAATACCGCACCTGTATCCCTAATATCGCACCTGTATCCCTAATACCGCACCTGTATCCCTAATACCGCACCTGTATCCCTAATACCACACCTGTATCCCTAATACCACACCTGTATCCCTAATACCACACCTGTATCCCTAATACCACGTATCCCTAATATCACACCTGTATCCCTAACATCGCACCTGTATCCCTAATACCGCACCTGTATCCCTAATACCGCACCTGTATCCCTAACATCGCACCTGCATCCCTAATACCACACCTGCATCCCTAATACCACACCTGTTTCCCTAATATCCCTAATATCACACCTGTATCCCTAATATCCCTAATACCGCACCTGTATCACTAATATCGCACCTGTAGCCCTAATATCGCACCTGTATCCCTAATATCACACCTGTATCCCTAATATCCCTAATATCACACCTGTATCTCTAATATCCCTAATACCGCACCTGTATCCCTAATATCGCACCTGTATCCCTAATATCACACCTGTATCCCTAATATCACACCTGTAGCCCTAATATCGAACCTGTATCCCTAATATCGCACCTGTATCCCTAATATCGCACCTGTATCCCTAATACCACACCTGTATCCCTAATACCACACCTGTATCCCTAATACCACACCTGTATCCCTAACATCATATCTGTATCCCTAACATCACACCTGTATCCCTAATACCGCACCTGTATCCCTAACATCGCACCTGTATCCCTAACATCACACCTGTATCCCTAATATCACACCTGTATCCCTAACATCGCACCTGTATCCCTAACATCGCACCTGTATCCCTAATACCACACCTGTATCCCTAATACCGCACCTGTATCCCTAATATCCCTAATATCACACCTGTATCCCTAATACCGCACCTGTATCACTAATATCGCACCTGTAGCCCTAATATCGCACCTGTAGCCCTAATATCGCACCTGTATCCCTAATATCACACCTGTATCCCTAATATCACACCTGTATCCCTAATATCCCTAATATCACACCTGTATCTCTAATATCCCTAATATCGCACCTGTATCCCTAATATCACACCTGTATCCCTAATATCACACCTGTATCCCTAATATCGCACCAGTAGCCCTAATACCGCACCTGTATCCCTAATATCGCACCTGTATCCCTAATATCGCACCTGTATCCCTAATATCGCACCTGTATCCCTAATACCACACCTGTATTCCTAATACCACACCTGTATCCCTAACATCATATCTGTATCCCTAACATCACACCTGTATCCCTTACATCACACCTGTATCCCTAATACCGCACCTATATCCAACATCACACCTGTATTCCTAATACCGCACCTGTATTCCTAATACCGCACCTGTATCCCTAATATCACACCTGTATCCCTAATACCGCACCTGTATCCCTAAAATCACACCTGTATCCCTAATACCACACCTGTATCCCTAACATCGCACCTGTATTCCTAATACCGCACCTGTATTCCTAATACCGCACCTGTATCCCTAATATAGCACCTGTATCCCTAATATCACACCTGTATCCCTAATATCACACCTGTATCCCTAATACCACACCTGTATCCCTAATATCACACCTGTATCCCTAATACCGCACCTGTATCCCTAATATCCCTAATATCGCACCTGTAGCCCTAATACCACACCTGTAGCCCTAATACCACACCTGAAGCCCTAATACCACACCTGTAGCCCTAATACCACACCTGTAGCCCTAATATTACACCTGTAGCCCTAATACCGCACCTGTATCCCTAATACCGCACCTGTATCCCTAATACCGCACCTGTATCCCTAATACCGCACCTGTATCCCTAATACCGCACCTGTATCCCTAATACCGCACCTGTATCCCTAATATCGCACCTGTATCCCTAATATCGCACCTGTATCCCTAATATCGCACCTGTATCCCTAATACCGCACCTGTATCCCTAATACCACACCTGTATCCCTAATACCACACCTGTATCCCTAATATCACACCTGTATCCCTAATATCACACCTGTATCCCTAACATCGCACCTGTATCCCTAACATCGCACCTGTATCCCTAATACCACACCTGTATCACTAATATCCCTAATATCACACCTGTATCCCTAATATCCCTAATACCGCACCTGTATCACTAATATCCCACCTGTATCCCTAATATCCCACCTGTATCCCTAATATCCCACCTGTATCCCTAATACCACACCTGTATCCCTAATACCGCACCTGTATCCTAATACCGCACCTGTATCCCTAATACCGCACCTGTATCCCTAATACCGCACCTGTATCCCTAATACCGCACCTGTATCCCTAATACCACACCTGTATCCCTAATATCATGCCTGTATCCCTAATATCGCACCTGTATCCCTAATATCACGCCTGTATCCCTAATATCGCACCTGTATCCCTAATATCGCACCTGTAACCCTAATACCGCACCTGTATCCCTAATATCGCACCTGTATCACTAATATCACACCTGTATCCCTAATATCACACCTGTATCCCTAATACCACACCTGTATCCCTAATACCACACCTGTATCCCTAATACCACACCTGTATCCCTAATATCACACCTGTATCCCTAATATCACACCTGTATCCCTAACATCGCACCTGTATCCCTAACATCGCACCTGTATCCCTAATACCACACCTGTATCACTAATATCCCTAATATCACACCTGTATCCCTAATATCCCTAATACCGCACCTGTATCACTAATATCCCACCTGTATCCCTAATATCCCACCTGTATCCCTAATATCCCACCTGTATCCCTAATACCACACCTGTATCCCTAATACCGCACCTGTATCCTAATACCGCACCTGTATCCTAATACCGCACCTGTATCCCTAATATTGCACCTGTATCCCTAATACCGCACCTGTATCCCTAATACCGCACCTGTATCCCTAATATCATGCCTGTATCCCTAATATCGCACCTGTATCCCTAATATCACGCCTGTATCCCTAATATCGCACCTGTATCCCTAATATCGCACCTGTAACCCTAATACCGCACCTGTATCCCTAATATCGCACCTGTATCACTAATATCACACCTGTATCCCTAATACCGCACCTGTATCCCTAATACCGCACCTGTATCCCTAATATCACACCTGTATCCCTAATATCACACCTGTATCCCTAATACCACACCTGTATCCTAGCACCTGTATCCCCAATACCGCACCTGTATCCTAATACCGCACCTGTATCCTAATACCGCACCTGTATCCTAATACCGCACCTGTATCCTAATACCGCACCTGTATCCTAATACCGCACCTGTATCCTAATACCGCACCTGTATCCTAATACCGCACCTGTATCCTAATACCGCACCTGTATCCTAATACCGCACCTGTATCCTAATACCGCACCTGTATCCTAATACCGCACCTGTATCCCTAATACCACACCTGTATCCCTAATATCACACCTGTATCCCTAATATCACACCTGTATCCCTAATACCACACCTGTATCCCTAATACCGCACCTGTATCCCTAATACCACACCTGTATCCCTAATACCACACCTGTATCCCTAATATCACACCTGTATCCCTAATACCACACCTGTATCCCTAATACCACACCTGTATCCCTAATACCACACCTGTATCCTAATATCGCACCTGTATCCCTAATACCGCACCTGTATCCCTAATACCGCACCTGTATCCCTAATACCACACCTGTATCCTAATATCACACCTGTATCCCTAATATCCCACCTGTATCCCTAATATCACACCTGTATCCCTAATATCACACCTGTATCCTAATACCGCACCTGTATCCCTAATACCGCACCTGTATCCCTAATACCGCACCTGTATCCCTAATACCGCACCTGTATCCTAATACCACACCTGTATCCCTAATATCACACCTGTATCCCTAATACCACACCTGTATCCCTAATACCGCACCTGTATCCCTAATATCACACCTGTATCCTAATACCACACCTGTATCCCTAATATCACACCTGTATCCCTAATATCGCACCTGTATCCCTAATATCACACCTGTATCCCTAATATCACACCTGTATCCCTAATATCACACCTGTATCCTAATATCACACCTGTATCCCTAACATCACACCTGTATCCCTAATACCGCACCTGTATCCCCAATACCACACCTGTATCCCTAATATCGCACCTGTATCCCTAATATCACACCTGTATCCTAATATCGCACCTGTATCCTAATATCGCACCTGTATCCCTAACATCACACCTGTATCCCTAATACCGCACCTGTATCCCCAATACCACACCTGTATCCCTAATATCGCACCTGTATCCCTAATATCACACCTGTATCCTAATATCACACCTGTATCCTAATATCGCACCTGTATCCCTAACATCACACCTGTATCCCTAATACCGCACCTGTATCCCCAATACCACACCTGTATCCCCAATACCACACCTGTATCCCCAATACCACACCTGTATCCTAATATCACACCTGTATCCCTAATACCACACCTGTATTCCTAATATCACACCTGTATCCCTAATACCGCACCTGTATTCCCAATATCGCACCTGTATCCCTAATACCACACCTGTATCCCTAATATCACACCTGTATCCTAATACCACACCTGTATCCCTAATACCGCACCTGTATCCCTAATACCACACCTGTATCCCTAATATCACACCTGTATCCTAAAACCACACCTGTATCCCTAATACCGCACCTGTATCCCTAATACCACACCTGTATCCCTAATATCACACCTGTATCCCTAATATCACACCTGTATCCTAATACCACACCTGTATCACTAATACCGCACCTGTATCCCTAATATCACACCTGTATCCCTAATATCACACCTGTATCCTAATACCACACCTGTATCCCTAATACCGCACCTGTATCCCAAATACCGCACCTGTATCCCTAATACCGCACCTGTATCCCTAATATCGCACCTGTATCCCTAATATCACACCTGTATCCCTAATATCACACCTGTATCCCTAATATCACACCTGTATCCCTAATACCACACCTGTATCCCTAATACCACACCTGTATCCCTAATACCGCACCTGTATCCCTAATACCGCACCTGTATCCCTAACATCGCACCTGTATCCCTAATACCGCACCTGTAGCCCTAATATCGCACCTGTAACCCTAATACCATAATACCGCACCTGTATCCCTAATACCACACCTGTATCCCTAATACCGCACCTGTATCCTAATACCGCACCTGTAGCCCTAATATCGCACCTGTAACCCTAATACCATAATACCGCACCTGTATCCCTAATATCGCACCTGTATCCCTAATACCATACCTGTATCCCTAACACCGCACCTGTATCCCTAATACCGCACCTGTATCCCTAATATCGCACCTGTATCCCTAATACCACACCTGTAGCCCTAATACCACACCTGTATCCCTAATATCGCACCTGTATCCCTAATATCACACCTGTATCCCTAATATCACACCTGTAGCCCTAATACCACACCTGTATCCCTAATACCGCACCTGTATCCCTAATACCGCACCTGTATCCCTAACATCCCACCTGTATCCCTAATATCGCACCTGTATCCCTAATACCGCACCTGTATCCCTAATACCGCACCTGTATCCCTAATACCGCACCTGTATCCCTAATATCACACCTGTATCCCTAACATCGCACCTGTATCCCTAACATCGCACCTGTATCCCTAATACCACACCTGTATCCCTAATACCGCACTTGTATCCCTAATATCGCACCTGTATCCCTAATATCACACCTGTATCCTAATATCACACCTGTATCCTAATATCGCACCTGTATCCCTAACATCACACCTGTATCCCAAATACCGCACCTGTATCCCCAATACCGCACCTGTATCCCTAATATCGCACCTGTATCCCTAATATCACACCTGTATCCTAATATCACACCTGTATCCTAATATCGCACCTGTATCCCTAACATCACACCTGTATCCCTAATACCGCACCTGTATCCCCAATACCACACCTGTATCCCTAATACCACACCTGTATCCTAATATCACACCTGTATCCCTAATATCCCACCTGTATCCCTAATACCACACCTGTATTCCTAATATCACACCTGTATCCCTAATACCGCACCTGTATTCCCAATATCGCACCTGTATCCCTAATACCACACCTGTATCCCTAATATCACACCTGTATCCTAATACCACACCTGTATCCCTAATAATGCACCTGTATCCCTAATACCACACCTGTATCCCTAATATCACACCTGTATCCTAATACCGCACCTGTATCCCTAATACCACACCTGTATCCCTAATACCACACCTGTATCCCTAATACCACACCTGTATCCCTAATACTGCACCTGTATCACTAATACCACACCTGTATCCCTAATATCACACCTGTATCCCTAATATCACACCTGTATCCTAATACCACACCTGTATCCCTAATACCGCACCTGTATCCCTAATACCGCACCTGTATCCCTAATACCACACCTGTATTCCTAATACCGTACCTGTATCCCTAATATCGCACCTGTATCCCTAATATCCCACCTGTATCCCTAATATCACACCTGTATCCCTAATACCACACCTGTATCCCTAATACCACACCTGTATCCCTAATACCGCACCTGTATCCCTAACATCGCACCTGTATCCCTAATACCACACCTGTATCCCTAATACCGCACCTGTATCCTAATACCGCACCTGTAGCCCTAATATCGCACCTGTAACCCTAATACCATAATACCGCACCTGTATCCCTAATACCACACCTGTATCCCTAATATCGCACCTGTATCCCTAATACCATACCTGTATCTCTAACACCGCACCTGTATCCCTAATACCGCACCTGTATCCCTAATATCCCTAATATCGCACCTGTATCCCTAATACCACACCTGTAGCCCTAATACCACACCTGTATCCCTAATATCGCACCTGTATCCCTAATACCGCACCTGTATCCCTAATACCGCACCTGTAACCCTAACATCGCACCTGTATCCCTAATACCGCACCTGTAGCCCTAATATCGCACCTGTAACCCTAATACCATAATACCGCACCTGTATCCCTAATACCACACCTGTATCCCTAATACCGCACCTGTATCCTAATACCGCACCTGTAACCCTAATACCACAATACCGCACCTGTATCCCTAATACCACACCTGTATCCCTAATATCGCACCTGTATCCCTAATACCATACCTGTATCCCTAACACCGCACCTGTATCCCTAATACCGCACCTGTATCCCTAATATCCCTAATATCGCACCTGTATCCCTAATACCACACCTGTATCCCTAATACCACACCTGTATCCCTAATATCGCACCTGTATCCCTAATATTACACCTGTAGCCCTAATACCACACCTGTATCCCTAATACCGCACCTGTATCCCTAATACCGCACCTGTATCCCTAATACCGCACCTGTATCCCTAACATCGCACCTGTATCCCTAATATCCCACCTGTATCCCTAATATCACACCTATCCCTAATACCACACCTGTATCCCTAATACCACACCTGTATCCCTAATACCACACCTGTATCCCTAATACCGCACCTGTATCCCTAATATCACACCTGTATCCCTAATATCACACCTGTATCCCTAATACCGCACCTGTATCCCTAATACCGCACCTGTATCCCTAATATCACACCTGTATCCCTAATATCACACCTGTATCCCTAACATCGCACCTGTATCCCTAACATCGCACCTGTATCCCTAATACCACACCTGTATCCCTAATACCGCACCTGTATCCCTAATATCCCTAATATCACACCTGTATCCCTAATACCGCACCTGTATCACTAATATCGCACCTGTAGCCCTAATATCGCTCCTGTAGCCCTAATATCACACCTAATATCACACCTGTATCCCTAATATCACACCTGTATCCCTAATATCCCTAATATCACACCTGTATCTCTAATATCCCTAATACCGCACCTGTATCCCTAATATCGCACCTGTATCCCTAATATCACACCTGTATCCCTAATATCACACCTGTATCCCTAATATCACACCTGTAGCCCTAATACCACACCTGTATCCCTAATATCGAACCTGTATCCCTAATATCGCACCTGTATCCCTAATACCGCACCTGTATCCATAATACCACACCTGTATCCCTAATACCACACCTGTATCCCTAATACCACACCTGTATCCCTAATACCACACCTGTATCCCTAACATCATATCTGTATCCCTAACATCACACCTGTATCCCTAATACCACACCTGTATCCCTAATACCACACCTGTATCCCTAACATCGCACCTGTATCCCTAATACCGCACCTGTATCCCTAATATCACACATGTATCCCTAATATCACACCTGTATCCCTAACATCGCACCTGTATCCCTAACATCGCACCTGTATCCCTAATACCACACCTGTATCCCTAATACCGCACCTGAATCCCTAATATCCCTAATATCACACCTGTATCCTAATACCACACCTGTATCCCTAATACTGCACCTGTATCACTAATACCACACCTGTATCCCTAATACCGCACCTGTATCCCTAATACCACACCTGTATCCCTAATACCGCACCTGTATCCCTAATATCGCATCTGTAACCCTAATACTGCACCTGTATTCCTAATACCGCACCTGTATCCTAATACCACACCTGTATCCCTAATATCACACCTGTATCCCTAATATCACACCTGTATCCCTAATATCGCACCTGTATCCCTAATATCGCACCTGTATCCCTAATATCGCACCTGTATCCCTAATACCGCACCTGTATCCCTAATACCGCACCTGTATCCCTAATATCGCACCTGTATCCCTAATATCGCACCTGTATCCCTAATATCACACCTGTATCCCGAATATCACACCTGTATCCCTAATACCACACCTGTATCCCTAATATCACACCTGTATCCCTAATATCACACCTGTATCCCTAATACCACACCTGTATCCCTAATACCACACCTGTATCCCTAATATCACACCTGTATCCTAATACCACACCTGTATCCCTAATACCGCACCTGTATCCCTAATACCGCACCTGTATCCTAATACCACACCTGTATCCCTAATACCACACCTGTATCCCTAATATCGCACCTGTATCCCTAATATTGCACCTGTATCCCTAATACCACACCTATATCCCTAATATCCCACCTGTATCTCTAATACCACACCTGTATCCCTAATACCACACCTGTATCCCTAATATCCCACCTGTATCCCTAATACCACACCTGTATCCCTAATATCACACCTGTATCCTAATATCACACCTGTATCCCTAATATCACACCTGTATCCCTAATATCACACCTGTATCCCTAATATCGCACCTGTATCCCTAATACCACACCTGTATCCTAATACCACACCTGTATCCCTAATACCGCACCTGTATCCCTAAGACCGCACCTGTATCCCTAATACCGCACCTGTATCCCTAATACCACACCTGTATTCCTAATACCGTACCTGTATCCCTAATATCGCACCTGTATCCCTAATATCCCACCTGTATCCCTAATATCACACCTGTATCCCTAACATCACACCTGTATCCCTAATACCGCACCTGTATCCCCAATACCACACCTGTATCCCTAATATCGCACCTGTATCCCTAATATCACACCTGTATCCTAATATCGCACCTGTATCCTAATATCGCACCTGTATCCCTAACATCACACCTGTATCCCTAATACCGCACCTGTATCCCCAATACCACACCTGTATCCCTAATATCGCACCTGTATCCCTAATATCACACCTGTATCCTAATATCACACCTGTATCCTAATATCGCACCTGTATCCCTAACATCACACCTGTTTCCCTAAAACCGCACCTGTATCCCCAATACCACACCTGTATCCCCAATACCACACCTGTATCCCTAATACCACACCTGTATCCCTAATACCACACCTGTATCCTAATATCACACCTGTATCCCTAATATCCCACCTGTATCCCTAATACCACACCTGTATTCCTAATATCACACCTGTATCCCTAATACCGCACCTGTATTCCCAATATCGCACCTGTATCCCTAATACCACACCTGTATCCCTAATATCACACCTGTATCCTAATACCGCACCTGTATCCCTAATACCGCACCTGTATCCCTAATACCACACCTGTATCCCTATTATCACACCTGTATCCTAAAACCACACCTGTATCCCTAATACCGCACCTGAATCCCTAATACCACAACTGTATCCCTAATATCACACCTGTATCCTAATACCACACCTGTATCCCTAATACTGCACCTGTATCACTAATACCACACCTGTATCCCTAATATCACACCTGTATCCCTAATATCACACCTGTATCCTAATACCACACCTGTATCCCTAATACCGCACCTGTATCCCTAATACCGCACCTGTATCCCTAATATCCCTAATACCGCACCTGTATCCCTAATATCCCACCTGTATCCCTAATATCCCACCTGTATCCCTAATATCACACCTGTATCCCTAATATCACACCTGTATCCCTAATATCACACCTGTATCCCTAATACCACACCTGTATCCCTAATACCACACCTGTATCCCTAATACCGCACCTGTATCCCTAATACCGCACCTGTAGCCCTAATACCGCACCTGTAGCCCTAATACCGCACCTGTAGCCCTAATATCGCACCTGTAACCCTAATACCATAATACCGCACCTGTATCCCTAATACCACACCTGTATCCCTAATACCGCACCTGTATCCTAATACCGCACCTGTAGCCCTAATATCACACCTGTATCCTAATATCACACCTGTATCCTAATATCACACCTGTATCCCTAACATCACACCTGTATCCCTAATACCGCACCTGTATCCCCAATACCACACCTGTATCCCTAATATCGCACCTGTATCCCTAATATCGCACCTGTATCCCTAATATCACACCTGTATCCTAATATCACACCTGTATCCTAATATCGCACCTGTATCCCTAACATCACACCTGTATCCCTAATACCGCACCTGTATCCCCAATACCACACCTGTATCCCCAATACCACACCTGTATCCCTAATACCACACCTGTATCCCTAATATCCCACCTGTATCCCTAATATCCCACCTGTATCCCTAATACCACACCTGTATTCCTAATATCACACCTGTATCCCTAATACCGCACCTGTATTCCCAATATCGCACCTGTATCCCTAATACCACACCTGTATCCCTAATATCACACCTGTATCCTAATACCACACCTGTATCCCTAATACCGCACCTTTATCCCTAATACCACACCTGTATCCCTAATATCACACCTGTATCCTAATACCACACCTGTATCCCTAATACCGCACCTGTATCCCTAATACCACACCTGTATCCCTAATATCACACCTGTATCCTAATACCACACCTGTATCCCTAATACTGCACCTGTATCACTAATACCACACCTGTATCCCTAATATCACACCTGTATCCCTAATATCACACCTGTATCCTAATACCACACCTGTATCCCTAATACCGCACCTGTATCCCTAATACCGCACCTGTATCCCTAATACCGCACCTGACCGCACCTGTATCCCTAATACCGCACCTGTATCCCTAATACCGCACCTGTATTCCTAATACCGCACCTGTATCCCTAATATCCCACCTGTATCCCTAATATCCCACCTGTATCCCTAATATCACACCTGTATCCCTAATACCACACCTGTATCCCTAATACCACACCTGTATCCCTAATACCGCACCTGTATCCCTAACATCGCACCTGTATCCCTAATACCGCACCTGTAGCCCTAATATCGCACCTGTAACCCTAATACCATAATACCGCACCTGTATCCCTAATACCACACCTGTATCCCTAATACCACACCTGTATCCCTAATACCGCACCTGTATCCTAATACCGCACCTGTAGCCCTAATATCGCACCTGTAACCCTAATACCATAATACCGCACCTGTATCCCTAATACCACACCTGTATCCCTAATATCGCACCTGTATCCCTAATACCATACCTGTATCCCTAACACCGCACCTGTATCCCTAATACCGCACCTGTATCCCTAATATCCCTAATATCGCACCTGTATCCCTAATACCACACCTGTAGCCCTAATACCACACCTGTATCCCTAATATCACACCTGTATCCTAATATCACACCTGTATCCCTAATATCCCACCTGTATCCCTAATACCACACCTGTATTCCTAATATCACACCTGTATCCCTAATACCGCACCTGTATTCCCAATATCGCACCTGTATCCCTAATACCACACCTGTATCCCTAATATCACACCTGTATCCTAATACCACACCTGTATCCCTAATACCGCACCTGTATCCCTAATACCGCACCTGTATCCCTAATACCGCACCTGTATCCCTAATATCACACCTGTATCCCTAATATCACACCTGTATCCTAATACCACACCTGTATCCCTAATACCACACCTGTATCCCTAATACCACACCTGTATCCCTAATACCACACCTGTATCCCTAATACCACACCTGTATCACTAATACCACACCTGTATCCCTAATATCACACCTGTATCCCTAATATCACACCTGTATCCTAATACCACACCTGTATCCTAATACCACACCTGTATCCCTAATACCGCACCTGTATCCCTAATACCACACCTGTATCCCTAATATCGCACCTGTATCCCTAATATCGCACCTGTATCCCTAATATCCCACCTGTATCCCTAATATCACACCTGTATCCCTAATATCACACCTGTATCCCTAATACCACACCTGTATCCCTAATACCGCACCTGTATCCCCAACATCGCACCTGTATCCCTAATACCGCACCTGTATCCCTAATATCGCACCTGTAACCCTAATACCATAATACCGCACCTGTATCCCTAATACCACACCTGTATCCCTAATACCGCACCTGTATCCTAATACCGCACCTGTAGCCCTAATATCGCACCTGTAACCCTAATACCATAATACCGCACCTGTATCCCTAATACCACACCTGTATCCCTAATATCGCACCTGTATCCCTAACACCGCACCTGTATCCCTAATACCGCACCTGTATCCCTAATATCCCTAATATCGCACCTGTATCCCTAATACCACACCTGTAGCCCTAATACCACACCTGTATCCCTAATATCGCACCTGTATCCCTAATATTACACCTGTAGCCCTAATACCACACCTGTATCCCTAATACCACACCTGTATCCCTAATACCGCACCTGTATCCCTAACATCGCACCTGTATCCCTAATATCACACCTATCCCTAATACCACACCTGTATCCCTAATACCACACCTGTATCCCTAATACCGCACCTGTATCCCTAATATCACACCTGTATCCCTAACATCGCACCTGTATCCCTAATACCGCACCTGTATCCCTAATACCGCACCTGTATCCCTAATATCACACCTGTATCCCTAACATCGCACCTGTATCCCTAACATCGCACCTGTATCCCTAACATCGCACCTGTATCCCTAATACTGCACCTGTATCCCTAATATCCCTAATATCACACCTGTATCCCTAATACCGCACCTGTATCACTAATATCGCACCTGTAGCCCTAATATCGCTCCTGTAGCCCTAATATCACACCTAATATCACACCTGTATCCCTAATATCACACCTGTATCCCTAATATCCCTAATATCACACCTGTATCTCTAATATCCCTAATACCGCACCTGTATCCCTAATACCACACCTGTATCCCTAATACCACACCTGAATCCCTAATATCCCTAATATCACACCTGTATCCTAATACCACACCTGTATCCCTAATACTGCACCTGTATCACTAATACCACACCTGTATCCCTAATACCGCACCTGTATCCCTAATACCACACCTGTATCCCTAATACCGCACCTGTATCCCTAATATCACATCTGTATCCCTAATACTGCACCTGTATTCCTAATACCGCACCTGTATCCTAATACCACACCTGTATCCCTAATATCACACCTGTATCCCTAATATCACACCTGTATCCCTAATATCGCACCTGTATCCCTAATATCGCACCTGTATCCCTAATACCGCACCTGTATCCCTAATACCGCACCTGTATCCCTAATATCGCACCTGTATCCCTAATATCGCACCTGTATCCCTAATACCACACCTGTATCCCTAATACCACACCTGTATCACTAATATCACACCTGTATCCCTAATACCACACCTGTATCCCTAATATCACACCTGTATCCCTAATATCACACCTGTATCCTAATACCGCACCTGTATCCCTAATACCGCACCTGTATCCCTAATACCACACCTGTATCCCTAATATCCCACCTGTATCCCTAATATCACACCTGTATCCTAATAACACACCTGTATCCCTAATATCACACCTGTATCCCTAATACCACACCTGTATCCCTAATACCACACCTGTATCCCTAATATCCCACCTGTATCCCTAATACCACACCTATATCCCTAATATCGCACCTGTATCCCTAATACCGCACCTGTATCCCCAATACCACACCTGTATCCCCAATACCACACCTGTATCCCCAATACCGCACCTGTATCCCTAATATCGCACCTGTATCCCTAATATCACACCTGTATCCTAATATCACACCTGTATCCTAATATCACACCTGTATCCCTAACATCACACCTGTATCCCTAATACCGCACCTGTATCCCTAATACCGCACCTGTATCCCTAATACCGCACCTGTATCCCTAATATCGCACCTGTATCCCTAATATCGCACCTGTATCCCTAATATCACACCTGTATCCCTAATATCACACCTGTATCCCTAATACCACACCTGTATCCCTAATACCACACCTGTATCACTAATATCACACCTGTATCCCTAATACCACACCTGTATCCCTAATATCACACCTGTATCCCTAATACCGCACCTGTATCCCTAATACCGCACCTGTATCCCCAATACCACACCTGTATCCCCAATACCACACCTGTATCCCTAATACCACACCTGTATCCTAATATCCCACCTGTATCCTAATATCCCACCTGTATCCCTAATATCCCACCTGTATCCCTAATACCACACCTGTATTCCTAATATCACACCTGTATCCCTAATACCGCACCTGTATTCCCAATATCGCACCTGTATCCCTAATACCACACCTGTATCCCTAATATCACACCTGTATCCCTAATACCACACCTGTATCCCTAATACCACACCTGTATCCCTAATATCACACTTGTATCCTAATACCACACCTGTATCCTAATACCACACCTGTATCCCTAATACCGCACCTGTATCCCTAATACCACACCTGTATCCCTAATATCACACCTGTATCCTAATACCACACCTGTATCCCTAATACCGCACCTGTATCCCTAATACCACACCTGTATCCCTAATATCACACCTGTATCCCTAATATCACACCTGTATCCTAATACCACGCCTGTATCCCTAATACCGCACCTGTATCCCTAATACCGCACCTGTATCCCTAATACCGCACCTGTATCCCTAATACCACACCTGTATTCCTAATACCGCACCTGTATCCCTAATATCCCACCTGTATCCCTAATATCCCACCTGTATCCCTAATATCACACCTGTATCCCTAATACCACACCTGTATCCCTAATACCACACCTGTATCCCTAATACCGCACCTGTATCCCTAACATCGCACCTGTATCCCTAATACCGCACCTGTATCCCTAATATCGCACCTGTATCCCTAATATGGCACCGGGATCCCTAATATCGCACCTGTATCCCTAATACCACACCTGTATCCCTAATACCACACCTGTATCCCTAATATCCCACCTGTATCCCTAATACCACACCTGTATCCCTAATATCACACCTGTATCCTAATATCACACTTGTATCCCTAATATCACACCTGTATCCCTAATACCACACCTGTATCCCTAATATCCCACCTGTATCCCTAATACCACACCTGTATCCCTAATATCACACCTGTATCCTAATATCACACTTGTATCCCTAATATCACACCTGTATCCCTAATATCACACCTGTATCCCTAATACCGCACCTGTATCCCTAATATCACACCTGTATCCTAATACCGCACCTGTATCCCTAATACCGCACCTGTATCCCTAATACCGCACCTGTATCCCTAATACCACACCTGTATCCCTAATATCACACCTGTATCCCTAATATCACACCTGTATCCTAATATCACACTTGTATCCCTAATATCACACCTGTATCCCTAATACCACACCTGTATCCCTAATACCACACCTGTATCCCTAATATCCCACCTGTATCCCTAATACCACACCTGTATCCCTAATATCACACCTGTATCCTAATATCACACTTGTATCCCTAATATCACACCTGTATCCCTAATATCACACCTGTATCCCTAATACCGCACCTGTATCCCTAATATCACACCTGTATCCTAATACCACACCTGTATCCCTAATACCGCACCTGTATCCCTAATACCACACCTGTATCCCTAATATCACACCTGTATCCTAATACCGCACCTGTATCCCTAATACCGCACCTGTATCCCTAATACCGCACCTGTATCCCTAATACCGCACCTGTATCCCTAATACCGCACCTGTATCCTAATACCACACCTGTATCCCTAATACTGCACCTGTATCCCTAATACCGCACCTGTATCCCTAATACCGCACCTGTATCCCTAATACCACACCTGTATTCCTAATACTGCACCTGTATCCCTAATATCGCACCTGTATCCCTAATATCACACCTGTATCCCTAATATCACACCTGTATCCCTAATACCGCACCTGTATCCCTAATACCGCACCTGTATCCCCAACATCGCACCTGTATCCCTAATACCGCACCTGTAGCCCTAATATCGCACCTGTAACCCTAATACCATAATACCACACCTGTATCCCTAATACCACACCTGTATCCCTAATACCGCACCTGTATCCTAATACCGCACCTGTAGCCCTAATATCGCACCTGTAACCCTAATACCATAATACCGCACCTGTATCCCTAATACCACACCTGTATCCCTAATATCGCACCTGTATCCCTAATACCATACCTGTATCCCTAACACCGCACCTGTATCCCTAATACCGCACCTGTATCCCTAATATCCCTAATATCGCACCTGTATCCCTAATACCACACCTGTAGCCCTAATACCACACCTGTATCCCTAATATCGCACCTGTATCCCTAATATTACACCTGTAGCCCTAATACCACACCTGTATCCCTAATACCACACCTGTATCCCTAATACCGCACCTGTATCCCTAACATCGCACCTGTATCCCTAATATCCCACCTGTATCCCTAATATCCCACCTATCCCTAATACCACACCTGTATCCCTAATACCACACCTGTATCCCTAATACCGCACCTGTATCCCTAATATCGCACCTGTATCCCTAATATCACACCTGTATCCCTAATATCACACCTGTATCCCTAATACCACACCTGTATCCCTAATACCACACCTGTATCCCTAATACCACACCTGTATCCCTAATACCACACCTGTATCCCTAATATCGCACCTGTATCCCTAATACCACACCTGTATCCCTAACATCGCACCTGTATCCCTAATACCGCACCTGTATCCCTAATACCGCACCTGTATCCCTAATATCACACATGTATCCCTAATATCACACCTGTATCCCTAACATCGCACCTGTATCCCTAATACCACACCTGTATCCCTAATACCACACCTGAATCTCTAATATCCCTAATATCACACCTGTATCCTAATACCACACCTGTATCCCTAATACTGCACCTGTATCACTAATACCACACCTGTATCCCTAATACCGCACCTGTATCCCTAATACCACACCTGTATCCCTAATACCGCACCTGTATCCCTAATATCACATCTGTATCCCTAATACTGCACCTGTATTCCTAATACCGCACCTGTATCCTAATACCACACCTGTATCCCTAATATCACACCTGTATCCCTAATATCACACCTGTATCCCTAATATCACACCTGTATCCCTAATATCGCACCTGTATCCCTAATACCGCACCTGTATCCCTAATACCGCACCTGTATCCCTAATATCGCACCTGTATCCCTAATATCGCACCTGTATCCCTAATATCACACCTGTATCCCTAATACCACACCTGTATCCCTAATACCACACCTGTATCACTAATATCACACCTGTATCCCTAATACCACACCTGTATCCCTAATATCACACCTGTATCCCTAATATCACACCTGTATCCTAATACCGCACCTGTATCCCTAATACCGCACCTGTATCCCTAATACCACACCTGTATCCCTAATAACACACCTGTATCCCTAATATCCCACCTGTATCCCTAATATCACACCTGTATCCTAATAACACACCTGTATCCCTAATATCACACCTGTATCCCTAATACCACACCTGTATCCCTAATACCACACCTGTATCCCTAATATCCCACCTGTATCCCTAATACCACACCTGTATCCCTAATATCGCACCTGTATCCCTAATACCGCACCTGTATCCCCAATACTACACCTGTATCCCCAATACCACACCTGTATCCCCAATACCACACCTGTATCCCTAATACCACACCTGTATCCCTAATATCGCACCTGTATCCCTAATATCACACCTGTATCCTAATATCACACCTGTATCCTAATATCGCACCTGTATCCCTAACATCACACCTGTATCCCTAATACCACACCTGTATCCCTAATACCACACCTGAATCTCTAATATCCCTAATATCACACCTGTATCCTAATACCACACCTGTATCCCTAATACTGCACCTGTATCACTAATACCACACCTGTATCCCTAATACCACACCTGTATCCTAATATCCCACCTGTATCCCTAATATCCCACCTGTATCCCTAATACCACACCTGTATTCCTAATACCGCACCTGTATCCCTAATACCACACCTGTATCCCTAATATCACACCTGTATCCTAATACCACACCTGTATCCTAATACCACACCTGTATCCCTAATACCGCACCTGTATCCCTAATACCACACCTGTATCCCTAATATCACACCTGTATCCTAATACCACACCTGTATCCCTAATACCGCACCTGTATCCCTAATACCACACCTGTATCCCTAATATCCCACCTGTATCCCTAATATCCCACCTGTATCCCTAATACCACACCTGTATTCCTAATATCACACCTGTATCCCTAATACCGCACCTGTATTCCCAATATCGCACCTGTATTCCCAATATCGCACCTGTATCCCTAATACCACACCTGTATCCCTAATACCACACCTGTATCCCTAATACCACACCTGTATCACTAATATCACACCTGTATCCCTAATACCACACCTGTATCCCTAATATCACACCTGTATCCCTAATATCACACCTGTATCCTAATACCGCACCTGTATCCCTAATACCGCACCTGTATCCCTAATACCACACCTGTATCCCTAATATCCCACCTGTATCCCTAATATCACACCTGTATCCTAATAACACACCTGTATCCCTAATATCACACCTGTATCCCTAATACCACACCTGTATCCCTAATACCACACCTGTATCCCTAATATCCCACCTGTATCCCTAATACCACACCTGTATCCCTAATATCGCACCTGTATCCCTAATACCGCACCTGTATCCCCAATACCACACCTGTATCCCCAATACCACACCTGTATCCCCAATACCACACCTGTATCCCTAATATCGCACCTGTATCCCTAATATCACACCTGTATCCTAATATCACACCTGTATCCTAATATCGCACCTGTATCCCTAACATCACACCTGTATCCCTAATACCACACCTGTATCCCTAATACCGCACCTGTATCCCCAATACCACACCTGTATCCCCAATACCACACCTGTATCCCTAATACCACACCTGTATCCTAATATCCCACCTGTATCCTAATATCCCACCTGTATCCCTAATATCCCACCTGTATCCCTAATACCACACCTGTATTCCTAATATCACACCTGTATCCCTAATACCGCACCTGTATTCCCAATATCGCACCTGTATCCCTAATACCACACCTGTATCCCTAATATCACACCTGTATCCCTAATACCACACCTGTATCCCTAATACCGCACCTGTATCCCTAATACCACACCTGTATCCCTAATATCACACCTGTATCCTAATACCACACCTGTATCCTAATACCACACCTGTATCCCTAATACCGCACCTGTATCCCTAATACCACACCTGTATCCCTAATATCACACCTGTATCCTAATACCACACCTGTATCCTAATACCACACCTGTATCCCTAATACCGCACCTGTATCCCTAATACCACACCTGTATCCCTAATATCCCACCTGTATCCCTAATATCCCACCTGTATCCCTAATACCACACCTGTATTCCTAATATCACACCTGTATCCCTAATACCGCACCTGTATTCCCAATATCGCACCTGTATCCCTAATACCACACCTGTATCCCTAATATCACACCTGTATCCCTAATACCACACCTGTATCCCCAATACCACACCTGTATCCCTAATACCGCACCTGTATCACTAATATCGCACCTGTAGCCCTAATATCGCTCCTGTAGCCCTAATATCACACCTAATATCACACCTGTATCCCTAATATCACACCTGTATCCCTAATATCCCTAATATCACACCTGTATCTCTAATATCCCTAATACCGCACCTGTATCCCTAATATCACACCTGTATCCCTAATATCACACCTGTATCCCTAATATCACACCTGTAGCCCTAATACCACACCTGTATCCCTAATATCGAACCTGTATCCCTAATATCGCACCTGTATCCCTAATACCACACATGTATCCCTAATACCACACCTGTATCCCTAATACAACACCTGTATCCCTAACATCATATCTGTATCCCTAATATCGCACCTGTATCCCTAATACCACACCTGTATCCCTAACATCGCACCTGTATCCCTAATACCGCACCTGTATCCCTAATACCGCACCTGTATCCCTAATATCACACATGTATCCCTAATATCACACCTGTATCCCTAACATCGCACCTGTATCCCTAACATCGCACCTGTATCCCTAACATCGCACCTGTATCCCTAATACCACACCTGTATCCCTAATACCACACCTGAATCCCTAATATCCCTAATATCACACCTGTATCCTAATACCACACCTGTATCCCTAATACTGCACCTGTATCACTAATACCACACCTGTATCCCTAATACCGCACCTGTATCCCTAATACCACACCTGTATCCCTAATACCACACCTGTATCCCTAATACCGCACCTGTATCCCTAATATCACATCTGTATCCCTAATACTGCACCTGTATTCCTAATACCGCACCTGTATCCTAATACCACACCTGTATCCCTAATATCACACCTGTATCCCTAATATCACACCTGTATCCCTAATATCACACCTGTATCCCTAATATCGCACCTGTATCCCTAATATCGCACCTGTATCCCTAATACCACACCTGTATCCCTAATACCACACCTGTATCACTAATATCACACCTGTATCCCTAATACCACACCTGTATCCCTAATATCACACCTGTATCCCTAATATCGCACCTGTATCCTAATACCGCACCTGTATCCCTAATACCGCACCTGTATCCCTAATACCACACCTGTATCCCTAATATCCCACCTGTATCCCTAATATCACACCTGTATCCTAATAACACACCTGTATCCCTAATATCACACCTGTATCCCTAATACCACACCTGTATCCCTAATACCACACCTGTATCCCTAATATCCCACCTGTATCCCTAATACCACACCTATATCCCTAATATCGCACCTGTATCCCTAATACCGCACCTGTATCCCCAATACCACACCTGTATCCCCAATACCACACCTGTATCCCCAATACCACACCTGTATCCCTAATATCGCACCTGTATCCCTAATATCACACCTGTATCCTAATATCACACCTGTATCCTAATATCACACCTGTATCCCTAACATCACACCTGTATCCCTAATACCACACCTGTATCCCTAATACCGCACCTGTATCCCTAATATCGCACCTGTATCCCTAATATCGCACCTGTATCCCTAATATCACACCTGTATCCCTAATATCACACCTGTATCCCTAATACCACACCTGTATCCCTAATACCACACCTGTATCCCTAATATCACACCTGTATCCCTAATACCACACCTGTATCCCTAATATCACACCTGTATCCCTAATATCACACCTGTATCCTAATACCGCACCTGTATCCCTAATACCGCACCTGTATCCCTAATACCACACCTGTATCCCTAATATCCCACCTGTATCCCTAATATCCCACCTGTATCCTAATAACACACCTGTATCCCTAATACCACACCTGTATCCCTAATACCACACCTGTATCCCTAATACCACACCTGTATCCCTAATATCCCACCTGTATCCCTAATACCACACCTGTATCCCTAATATCGCACCTGTATCCCTAATACCGCACCTGTATCCCCAATACCACACCTGTATCCCCAATACCACACCTGTATCCCTAATATCGCACCTGTATCCCTAATACCACACCTGTATTCCTAATATCGCACCTGTATCCCTAATACCGCACCTGTATTCCCAATATCGCACCTGTATCCCTAATACCACACCTGTATCCCTAATATCACACCTGTATCCCTAATACCACACCTGTATCCCTAATACCACACCTGTATCCCTAATATCACACCTGTATCCTAATACCACACCTGTATCCTAATATCACACCTGTATCCCTAATATCACACCTGTATCCCTAATATCACACCTGTATCCCTAATACCGCACCTGTATCCCTAATATCACACCTGTATCCTAATACCACACCTGTATCCCTAATACCGCACCTGTATCCCTAATACCGCACCTGTATCCCTAATACCACACCTGTATCCCTAATATCACACCTGTATCCTAATACCGCACCTGTATCCCTAATACCGCACCTGTATCCCTAATACCACACCTGTATCCCTAATACCGCACCTGTATCCCTAATACCGCACCTGTATCCTAATACCACACCTGTATCCCTAATACTGCACCTGTATCCCCAATACCGCACCTGTATCCCTAATACCGCACCTGTATCCCTAATACCACACCTGTATTCCTAATACTGCACCTGTATCCCTAATATCGCACCTGTATCCCTAATATCACACCTGTATCCCTAATATCACACCTGTATCCCTAATACCACACCTGTATCCCTAATACCGCACCTGTATCCCCAACATCGCACCTGTATCCCTAATACCGCACCTGTAGCCCTAATATCGCACCTGTAACCCTAATACCATAATACCACACCTGTATCCCTAATACCACACCTGTATCCCTAATACCGCACCTGTATCCTAATACCGCACCTGTAGCCCTAATATCGCACCTGTAACCCTAATACCATAATACCGCACCTGTATCCCTAATACCACACCTGTATCCCTAATATCGCACCTGTATCCCTAATACCATACCTGTATCCCTAACACCGCACCTGTATCCCTAATACCGCACCTGTATCCCTAATATCCCTAATATCGCACCTGTATCCCTAATACCACACCTGTAGCCCTAATACCACACCTGTATCCCTAATATCGCACCTGTATCCCTAATATTACACCTGTAGCCCTAATACCACACCTGTATCCCTAATACCACACCTGTATCCCTAATACCGCACCTGTATCCCTAACATCGCACCTGTATCCCTAATATCCCACCTGTATCCCTAATATCCCACCTATCCCTAATACCACACCTGTATCCCTAATACCACACCTGTATCCCTAATACCACACCTGTATCCCTAACATCGCACCTGTATCCCTAATACCGCACCTGTATTTCTAATACCACACCTGTATCCCTAATATCACACCTGTATCCCTAATATCACACCTGTATCCCTAATATCACACCTGTATCCCTAATACCGCACCTGTATCCCTAATATCCCTAATATCACACCTGTATCCCTAATACCGCACCTGTATCACTAATATCGCACCTGTAGCCCTAATATCGCTACTGTAGCCCTAATATCACACCTGTATCCCTAATATCACACCTGTATCCCTAATATCACACCTGTATCCCTAATATCACACCTGTATCCCTAATATCACACCTGTATCCCTAATACCACACCTGTATCCCTAATATCACACCTGTATCCCTAATATCACACCTGTATCCCTAATATCACACCTGTATCCCTAATATCACACCTGTATCCCTAATACCGCACCTGTATCCCTAATATCGCACCTGTATCCCTAATATCACACCTGTATCCCTAATATCACACCTGTATCCCTAATATCACACCTGTATCCCTTATACCACACCTGTATCCCTAATATCGAACCTGTATCCCTAATATCGCACCTGTATCCCTAATACCACACCTGTATCCCTAATACCACACCTGTATCCCTAATACCACACCTGTATCCCTAATACCACACCTGTATCCCTAACATCATATCTGTATCCCTAATACCGCACCTGTATCCCTAACATCGCACCTGTATCCCTAATACCGCACCTGTATCCCTAATATCACACATGTATCCCTAATATCACACCTGTATCCCTAACATCGCACCTGTATCCCTAACATCGCACCTGTATCCCTAATACCACACCTGTATCCCTAATACCGCACCTGAATCCCTAATATCCCTAATATCACACCTGTATCCTAATACCACACCTGTATCCCTAATACTGCACCTGTATCACTAATACCACACCTGTATCCCTAATATCACACCTGTATCCTAATACCACACCTGTATCCCTAATACCGCACCTGTATCCCTAATACTGCACCTGTATTCCTAATACCGCACCTGTATCCTAATACCACACCTGTATCCCTAATATCACACCTGTATCCCTAATATCACACCTGTATCCCTAATATCACACCTGTATCCCTAATATCACACCTGTATCCCTAATACCACACCTGTATCCCTAATATCGAACCTGTATCCCTAATATCGCACCTGTATCCCTAATATCGCACCTGTATCCCTAATACCTCACCTGTATCCCTAATACCACACCTGTATCCCTAATACCACACCTGTATCCCTAATACCACACCTGTATCCCTAACATCATATCTGTATCCCTAACATCGCACCTGTATCCCTAATACCGCACCTGTATCCCTAATATCACACATGTATCCCTAATATCACACCTGTATCCCTAACATCGCACCTGTATCCCTAACATCGCACCTGTATCCCTAATACCACACCTGTATCCCTAATACCGCACCTGAATCCCTAATATCCCTAATATCACACCTGTATCCTAATACCACACCTGTATCCCTAATACTGCACCTGTATCACTAATACAACACCTGTATCCCTAATATCACACCTGTATCCTAATACCACACCTGTATCCCTAATATCGCACCTGTATCCCTAATATCACACCTGTATCCCTAATATCACACCTGTATCCCTAATATCACACCTGTATCCCTAATACCACACCTGTATCACTAATATCGCACCTGTATCCCTAATATCGCACCTGTATCCCTAATATCACACCTGTATCCCTAATACCACACCTGTATCCCTAATATCACACCTGTATCCCTAATACCACACCTGTATCCCTAATACCACACCTGTATCCCTAATATCACACCTGTATCCTAATACCACACCTGTATCCCTAATACCACACCTGTATCCCTAATACCGCACCTGTATCCCTAATACCGCACCTGTATTCCTAATACCGCACCTGTATCCTAATACCACACCTGTATCCCTAATATCACACCTGTATCCCTAATATCGCACCTGTATCCCTAATATCGCACCTGTATCCCTAATATCGCACCTGTATCCCTAATACCACACCTGTATCCCTAATATCCCACCTGTATCTCTAATACCACACCTGTATCCCTAATACCACACCTGTATCCCTAATACCACACCTGTATCCCTAATATCACACCTGTATCCTAATATCACACCTGTATCCCTAATATCACACCTGTATCCCTAATATCACACCTGTATCCCTAATACCGCACCTGTATCCCTAATATCGCACCTGTATCCTAATACCACACCTGTATCCCTAATACCGCACCTGTATCCCTAATACCGCACCTGTATCCCTAATACCACACCTGTATCCCTAATATCACACCTGTATCACTAATATCGCACCTGTATCCTAATACCGCACCTGTATCCCTAATACCGCACCTGTATCCCTAATACCGCACCTGTATCCCTAATATCGCACCTGTAGCCCTAATACCGCACCTGTATCCCTAATACCACACCTGTAGCCCTAATACCGCACCTGTATCCCTAATACCACACCTGTATCCCTAATATCACACCTGTATCCTAATACCACACCTGTATCCCTAATACCGCACCTGTATCCCTAATACCGCACCTGTATCCTAATACCGCACCTGTATCCCTAATATCACACCTGTATCCCTAATATCACACCTGTATCCCTAATACCACACCTGTATCCCTAATACCGCACCTGTATCCCTAATATCACACCTGTATCCTAATACCACACCTCTATCCCCAATACCGCACCTGTATCACTAATACCACACCTGTATCCCTAATATCACACCTGTATCCTAATACCACACCTGTATCCCTAATACCGCACCTGTATCCCTAATACCGCACCTGTATCCCTAATACCGCACCTGTATCCCTAATACCGCACCTGTATCCCTAATACCGCACCTGTATCCCTAATATCGCACCTGTAGCCCTAATACCGCACCTGTATCCCTAATATCACACCTGTATCCCTAATACCACACCTGTATCCCTAATACCACACCTGTATCCCTAATATCGCACCTGTAGCCCTAATACCGCACCTGTATCCCTAATATCACACCTGTATCCCTAATATCACACCTGTATCCCTAATACCACACCTGTATCCCTAATACCGCACCTGTATCCCTAATATCACATCTGTATCCCTAATACCGCACCTGTATCACTAATATCACACCTGTATCCCTAATACCGCACCTGTATCCCTAATACCGCACCTGTATCCCTAATACCGCACCTGTATCCCTAATACCGCACCTGTCACCTGTATTCCTAATACCGCACCTGTATCCCTAATATCCCACCTGTATCCCTAATATCCCACCTGTATCCCCAATATCACACCTGTATCCCTAATACCACACCTGTATCCCTAATACCACACCTGTATCCCTAACATCGCACCTGTATCCCTAATACCGCACCAGTAGCCCTAATATCGCACCTGTAACCCTAATACCATAATACCGCACCTGTATCCCTAATACCACACCTGTATCCCTAATATCGCACCTGTATCCCTAATACCACACCTGTATCCCTAATACCGCACCTGTATCCCCAACATCGCACCTGTATCCCTAATACCGCACCTGTAGCCCTAATATCGCACCTGTAACCCTAATACCATAATACCACACCTGTATCCCTAATACCACACCTGTATCCCTAATACCGCACCTGTATCCTAATACCGCACCTGTAGCCCTAATATCGCACCTGTAACCCTAATACCATAATACCGCACCTGTATCCCTAATACCACACCTGTATCCCTAATATCGCACCTGTATCCCTAATACCATACCTGTATCCCTAACACCGCACCTGTATCCCTAATACCGCACCTGTATCCCTAATATCCCTAATATCGCACCTGTATCCCTAATACCACACCTGTAGCCCTAATACCACACCTGTATCCCTAATATCGCACCTGTATCCCTAATATTACACCTGTAGCCCTAATACCACACCTGTATCCCTAATACCACACCTGTATCCCTAATACCGCACCTGTATCCCTAACATCGCACCTGTATCCCTAATATCCCACCTGTATCCCTAATATCCCACCTATCCCTAATACCACACCTGTATCCCTAATACCACACCTGTATCCCTAATACCGCACCTGTATCCCTAACATCGCACCTGTATCCCTAATACCGCACCTGTATTTCTAATACCACACCTGTATCCCTAATATCACACCTGTATCCCTAATATCACACCTGTATCCCTAATATCACACCTGTATCCCTAACATCGCACCTGTATCCCTAACATCGCACCTGTATCCCTAATACCACACCTGTATCCCTAATACCGCACCTGTATCCCTAATATCCCTAATATCACACCTGTATCCCTAATACCGCACCTGTATCACTAATATCGCACCTGTAGCCCTAATATCGCTACTGTAGCCCTAATATCACACCTGTATCCCTAATATCACACCTGTATCCCTAATATCACACCTGTATCCCTAATATCACACCTGTATCCCTAATATCGCACCTGTATCCCTAATACCGCACCTGTATCCCTAATATCGCACCTGTATCCCTAATATCACACCTGTATCCCTAATATCACACCTGTATCCCTAATATCACACCTGTATCCCTAATACCACACCTGTATCCCTAATATCGAACCTGTATCCCTAATATCGCACCTGTATCCCTAATACCACACCTGTATCCCTAATACCACACCTGTATCCCTAATACCACACCTGTATCCCTAATACCACACCTGTATCCCTAACATCATATCTGTATCCCTAATACCACACCTGTATCCCTAACATCGCACCTGTATCCCTAATACCGCACCTGTATCCCTAATATCACACATGTATCCCTAATATCACACATGTATCCCTAACATCGCACCTGTATCCCTAACATCGCACCTGTATCCCTAATACCACACCTGTATCCCTAATACCGCACCTGAATCCCTAATATCCCTAATATCACACCTGTATCCTAATACCACACCTGTATCCCTAATACTGCACCTGTATCACTAATACCACACCTGTATCCCTAATACCACACCTGTATCCTAATACCACACCTGTATCCTAATACCACACCTGTATCCTAATACCACACCTGTATCCCTAATACCGCACCTGTATCCCTAATACTGCACCTGTATTCCTAATACCGCACCTGTATCCTAATACCGCACCTGTATCCCTAATATCACACCTGTATCCCTAATATCACACCTGTATCCCTAATATCACACCTGTATCCCTAATATCACACCTGTATCCCTAATACCACACCTGTATCCCTAATATCGAACCTGTATCCCTAATATCGCACCTGTATCCCTAATACCTCACCTGTATCCCTAATACCACACCTGTATCCCTAATACCACACCTGTATCCCTAATACCACACCTGTATCCCTAACATCATATCTGTATCCCTAATACCACACCTGTATCCCTAATATCACACCTGTATCCTAATACCACACCTGTATCCCTAATACCGCACCTGTATCCCTAATACCGCACCTGTATCCCTAATACTGCACCTGTATTCCTAATACCGCACCTGTATCCTAATACCACACCTGTATCCCTAATATCACACCTGTATCCCTAATATCACACCTGTATCCCTAATATCACACCTTTATCCCTAATACCACACCTGTATCCCTAATACCACACCTGTATCCCTAATAACGCACCTGTATCACTAATATCGCACCTGTATCCCTAATATCGCACCTGTATCCCTAATATCGCACCTGTATCCCTAATATCACACCTGTATCCCTAATACCACACCTGTATCACTAATATCACACCTGTATCCCTAATACCACACCTGTATCCCTAATACCACACCTGTATCCCTAATATCACACCTGTATCCTAATACCACACCTGTATCCCTAATACCGCACCTGTATCCCTAATACCGCACCTGTATCCCTAATACCGCACCTGTATTCCTAATACCGCACCTGTATCCTAATACCGCACCTGTATCCCTAATATCGCACCTGTATCCCTAATATCGCACCTGTATCCCTAATATCGCACCTGTATCCCTAATATCGCACCTGTATCCCTAATACCACACCTGTATCCCTAATATCCCACCTGTATCTCTAATACCACACCTGTATCCCTAATACCACACCTGTATCCCTAATACCACACCTGTATCCCTAATATCACACCTGTATCCCTAATATCACACCTGTATCCCTAATATCACACCTGTATCCCTAATATCACACCTGTATCCCTAATACCGCACCTGTATCCCTAATATCGCACCTGTATCCTAATACCACACCTGTATCCCTAATACCGCACCTGTATCCCTAATACCGCACCTGTATCCCTAATACCACACCTGTATCCCTAATATCACACCTGTATCACTAATATCACACCTGTATCCTAATACCGCACCTGTATCCCTAATACCGCACCTGTATCCCTAATACCGCACCTGTATCCCTAATATCGCACCTGTAGCCCTAATACCGCACCTGTATCCCTAATACCACACCTGTGGCCCTAATACCGCACCTGTATCCCTAATACCACACCTGTATCCCTAATATCACACCTGTATCCTAATACCACACCTGTATCCCTAATACCACACCTGTATCCCTAATACCGCACCTGTATCCTAATACCGCACCTGTATCCCTAATATCACACCTGTATCCCTAATATCACACCTGTATCCCTAATACCACACCTGTATCCCTAATACCGCACCTGTATCCCTAATATCACACCTGTATCCTAATACCACACCTCTATCCCTAATACCGCACCTGTATCACTAATACCACACCTGTATCCCTAATATCACACCTGTATCCTAATACCACACCTGTATCCCTAATACCGCACCTGTATCCCTAATACCGCACCTGTATCCCTAATACCGCACCTGTATCCCTAATACCGCACCTGTATCCCTAATATCGCACCTGTATCCCTAATACCGCACCTGTATCCCTAATATCGCACCTGTAGCCCTAATACCGCACCTGTATCCCTAATATCACACCTGTATCCCTAATACCACACCTGTATCCCTAATACCACACCTGTATCCCTAATATCGCACCTGTAGCCCTAATACCGCACCTGTATCCCTAATATCACACCTGTATCCCTAATATCACACCTGTATCCCTAATACCACACCTGTATCCCTAATACCGCACCTGTATCCCTAATATCACATCTGTATCCCTAATACCGCACCTGTATCACTAATATCACACCTGTATCCCTAATACCGCACCTGTATCCCTAATACCGCACCTGTATCCCTAATACCGCACCTGTCACCTGTATTCCTAATACCGCACCTGTATCCCTAATATCCCACCTGTATCCCTAATATCCCACCTGTATCCCCAATATCACACCTGTATCCCTAATACCACACCTGTATCCCTAATACCACACCTGTATCCCTAACATCGCACCTGTATCCCTAATACCGCACCTGTAGCCCTAATATCGCACCTGTAACCCTAATACCATAATACCGCACCTGTATCCCTAATACCACACCTGTATCCCTAATACCGCACCTGTATCCTAATACCGCACCTGTAGCCCTAATATCGCACCTGTAACCCTAATACCATAATACCGCACCTGTATCCCTAATACCACACCTGTATCCCTAATATCGCACCTGTATCCCTAATACCACACCTGTATCCCTAACACCGCACCTGTATCCCTAACACCGCACCTGTATCCCTAACACCGCACCTGTATCCCTAACACCGCACCTGTATCCCTAATATCCCTAATATCGCACCTGTATCCCTAATACCACACCTGTAGGCCTAATACCGCACCTGTATCCCTAATATCGCACCTGTATCCTTAATATTACACCTGTAGCCCTAATACCACACCTGTATCCCTAATACCACACCTGTATCCCTAATACCGCACCTGTATCCCTAACATCGCACCTGTATCCCTAATATCCCACCTGTATCCCTAATATCACACCTATCCCTAATACCACACCTGTATCCCTAATACCACACCTGTATCCCTAATACCACACCTGTATCCCTAATACCGCACCTGTATCCCTAATATCGCACCTGTATCCCTAACATCGCACCTGTATCCCTAATACCGCACCTGTATCCCTAATACCACACCTGTATCCCTAACATCGCACCTGTATCCCTAACATCGCACCTGTATCCCTAACATCGCACCTGTATCCCTAATACCACACCTGTATCCCTAATACCGCACCTGTATCCCTAATATCCCTAATATCACACCTGTATCCCTAATATCCCTAATACCGCACCTGTATCACTAATATCGCACCTGTAGCCCTAATATCGCACCTGTATCCCTAATATCACACCTAATATCACACCTGTATCCCTAATATCACACCTGTATCCCTAATATCCCTAATATCACACCTGTATCCCTAATATCCCTAATATCACACCTGTATCCCTAATACCGCACCTGTATCCCTAATATCCCTAATATCGCACCTGTATCCCTAATACCACACCTGTAGCCCTAATACCACACCTGTATCCCTAATATCGCACCTGTATCCCTAATATTACACCTGTAGCCCTAATACCACACCTGTATCCCTAATACCACACCTGTATCCCTAATACCGCACCTGTATCCCTAACATCGCACCTGTATCCCTAATATCCCACCTGTATCCCTAATATCCCACCTATCCCTAATACCACACCTGTATCCCTAATACCACACCTGTATCCCTAATACCGCACCTGTATCCCTAACATCGCACCTGTATCCCTAATACCGCACCTGTATTTCTAATACCACACCTGTATCCCTAATATCACACCTGTATCCCTAATATCACACCTGTATCCCTAATATCACACCTGTATCCCTAACATCGCACCTGTATCCCTAACATCGCACCTGTATCCCTAATACCACACCTGTATCCCTAATACCGCACCTGTATCCCTAATATCCCTAATATCACACCTGTATCCCTAATACCGCACCTGTATCACTAATATCGCACCTGTAGCCCTAATATCGCTACTGTAGCCCTAATATCACACCTGTATCCCTAATATCACACCTGTATCCCTAATATCACACCTGTATCCCTAATACCACACCTGTATCCCTAATATCACACCTGTATCCCTAATATCACACCTGTATCCCTAATATCGCACCTGTATCCCTAATACCGCACCTGTATCCCTAATATCGCACCTGTATCCCTAATATCGCACCTGTATCCCTAATATCACACCTGTATCCCTAATATCACACCTGTATCCCTAATATCGAACCTGTATCCCTAATATCGCACCTGTATCCCTAATACCACACCTGTATCCCTAATACCACACCTGTATCCCTAATACCACACCTGTATCCCTAATACCACACCTGTATCCCTAACATCATATCTGTATCCCTAATACCACACCTGTATCCCTAACATCGCACCTGTATCCCTAATACCGCACCTGTATCCCTAATATCACACATGTATCCCTAATATCACACCTGTATCCCTAACATCGCACCTGTATCCCTAACATCGCACCTGTATCCCTAACATCGCACCTGTATCCCTAACATCGCACCTGTATCCCTAATACCGCACCTGAATCCCTAATATCCCTAATATCACACCTGTATCCTAATACCACACCTGTATCCCTAATACTGCACCTGTATCACTAATACCACACCTGTATCCCTAATATCACACCTGTATCCTAATACCACACCTGTATCCCTAATACCGCACCTGTATCCCTAATACCGCACCTGTATTCCTAATACCGCACCTGTATCCTAATACCACACCTGTATCCCTAATATCACACCTGTATCCCTAATATCACACCTGTATCCCTAATACCACACCTGTATCCCTAATACCACACCTGTATCCCTAATACCGCACCTGTATCCCTAATAACGCACCTGTATCACTAATATCGCACCTGTATCCCTAATATCGCACCTGTATCCCTAATATCGCACCTGTATCCCTAATATCACACCTGTATCCCTAATACCACACCTGTATCACTAATATCACACCTGTATCCCTAATACCACACCTGTATCCCTAATACCACACCTGTATCCCTAATATCACACCTGTATCCTAATACCACACCTGTATCCCTAATACCGCACCTGTATCCCTAATACCGCACCTGTATCCCTAATACCGCACCTGTATCCTAATACCACACCTGTATCCCTAATATCACACCTGTATCCCTAATATCGCACCTGTATCCCTAATATCGCACCTGTATCCCTAATATCGCACCTGTATCCCTAATACCACACCTGTATCCCTAATATCCCACCTGTATCTCTAATACCACACCTGTATCCCTAATACCACACCTGTATCCCTAATACCACACCTGTATCCCTAATATCACACCTGTATCCTAATATCACACCTGTATCCCTAATATCACACCTGTATCCCTAATATCACACCTGTATCCCTAATACCGCACCTGTATCCCTAATATCGCACCTGTATCCTAATACCACACCTGTATCCCTAATACCGCACCTGTATCCCTAATACCGCACCTGTATCCCTAATACCACACCTGTATCCCTAATATCACACCTGTATCACTAATATCACACCTGTATCCTAATACCGCACCTGTATCCCTAATACCGCACCTGTATCCCTAATACCGCACCTGTATCCCTAATATCGCACCTGTAGCCCTAATACCGCACCTGTATCCCTAATACCACACCTGTATCCTAATACCGCACCTGTATCCCTAATATCACACCTGTATCCCTAATATCACACCTGTATCCCTAATACCACACCTGTATCCCTAATACCGCACCTGTATCCCTAATATCACACCTGTATCCTAATACCACACCTCTATCCCTAATACCGCACCTGTATCACTAATACCACACCTGTATCCCTAATATCACACCTGTATCCTAATACCACACCTGTATCCCTAATACCGCACCTGTATCCCTAATACCGCACCTGTATCCCTAATACCTCACCTGTATCCCTAATACCGCACCTGTATCCCTAATATCGCACCTGTAGCCCTAATACCGCACCTGTATCCCTAATATCACACCTGTATCCCTAATACCACACCTGTATCCCTAATACCACACCTGTATCCCTAATATCGCACCTGTAGCCCTAATACCGCACCTGTATCCCTAATATCACACCTGTATCCCTAATATCACACCTGTATCCCTAATACCACACCTGTATCCCTAATACCGCACCTGTATCCCTAATATCACATCTGTATCCCTAATACCGCACCTGTATCACTAATATCACACCTGTATCCCTAATACCGCACCTGTATCCCTAATACCGCACCTGTATCCCTAATACCGCACCTGTCACCTGTATTCCTAATACCGCACCTGTATCCCTAATACCACACCTGTATCCCTAACACCGCACCTGTATCCCTAACACCGCACCTGTATCCCTAATACCGCACCTGTATCCCTAATACCGCACCTGTATCCCTAGTACCACACCTGTAGGCCTAATACCGCACCTGTATCCCTAATATCGCACCTGTATCCTTAATATTACACCTGTAGCCCTAATACCACACCTGTATCCCTAATACCACACCTGTATCCCTAATACCGCACCTGTATCCCTAACATCGCACCTGTATCCCTAATATCCCACCTGTATCCCTAATACCACACCTGTATCCCTAATACCACACCTGTATCCCTAATACCGCACCTGTATCCCTAATACCGCACCTGTATCCCTAATATCGCACCTGTATCCCTAACATCGCACCTGTATCCCTAATACCGCACCTGTATCCCTAATACCACACCTGTATCCCTAACATCGCACCTGTATCCCTAACATCGCACCTGTATCCCTAACATCGCACCTGTATCCCTAATACCACACCTGTATCCCTAATACCGCACCTGTATCCCTAATATCCCTAATATCACACCTGTATCCCTAATATCCCTAATACCGCACCTGTATCACTAATATCGCACCTGTAGCCCTAATATCGCACCTGTATCCCTAATATCACACCTAATATCACACCTGTATCCCTAATATCACACCTGTATCCCTAATATCACACCTGTATCCCTAATATCACACCTGTATCCCTAATATCCCTAATCTCACACCTGTATCTCTAATATCCCTAATACCGCACCTGTATCCCTAATATCACACCTGTATCCCTAATATCACACCTGTAGCCCTAATACCACACCTGTATCCCTAATATCGAACCTGTATCCCTAATATCGCACCTGTATCCCTAATACCACACCTGTATCCCTAATACCACACCTGTATCCCTAATACCACACCTGTATCCCTAACATCATATCTGTATCCCTAACATCACACCTGTATCCCTAATACCACACCTGTATCCCTAACATCGCACCTGTATCCCTAATACCGCACCTGAATCCCTAATATCACACCTGTATCCCTAATATCACACCTGTATCCCTAACATCGCACCTGTATCCCTAATACCACACCTGTATCCCTAATACCACACCTGTATCCCTAATATCCCTAATATCACACCTGTATCCCTAATACCGCACCTGTATCACTAATATCGCACCTGTAGCCCTAATATCGCACCTGTAGCCCTAATATCACACCTGTATCCCTAATATCCCTAATATCACACCTGTATCTCTAATATCCCTAATATCGCACCTGTATCCCTAATACCGCACCTGTATTCCCAATATCGCACCTGTATCCCTAATACCACACCTGTATCCCTAATATCACACCTGTATCCCTAATACCACACCTGTATCCCTAATACCACACCTGTATCCCTAATATCACACCTGTATCCTAATACCACACCTGTATCCTAATATCACACCTGTATCCCTAATATCACACCTGTATCCCTAATATCACACCTGTATCCCTAATACCGCACCTGTATCCCTAATATCACACCTGTATCCTAATACCACACCTGTATCCCTAATACCGCACCTGTATCCCTAATACCGCACCTGTATCCCTAATACCACACCTGTATCCCTAATATCACACCTGTATCCTAATACCGCACCTGTATCCCTAATACCGCACCTGTATCCCTAATACCACACCTGTATCCCTAATACCGCACCTGTATCCCTAATACCGCACCTGTATCCTAATACCACACCTGTATCCCTAATACTGCACCTGTATCCCCAATACCGCACCTGTATCCCTAATACCGCACCTGTATCCCTAATACCACACCTGTATTCCTAATACTGCACCTGTATCCCTAATATCGCACCTGTATCCCTAATATCACACCTGTATCCCTAATATCACACCTGTATCCCTAATACCACACCTGTATCCCTAATACCGCACCTGTATCCCCAACATCGCACCTGTATCCCTAATACCGCACCTGTAGCCCTAATATCGCACCTGTAACCCTAATACCATAATACCACACCTGTATCCCTAATACCACACCTGTATCCCTAATACCGCACCTGTATCCTAATACCGCACCTGTAGCCCTAATATCGCACCTGTAACCCTAATACCATAATACCGCACCTGTATCCCTAATACCACACCTGTATCCCTAATATCGCACCTGTATCCCTAATACCATACCTGTATCCCTAACACCGCACCTGTATCCCTAATACCGCACCTGTATCCCTAATATCCCTAATATCGCACCTGTATCCCTAATACCACACCTGTAGCCCTAATACCACACCTGTATCCCTAATATCGCACCTGTATCCCTAATATTACACCTGTAGCCCTAATACCACACCTGTATCCCTAATACCACACCTGTATCCCTAATACCGCACCTGTATCCCTAACATCGCACCTGTATCCCTAATATCCCACCTGTATCCCTAATATCCCACCTATCCCTAATACCACACCTGTATCCCTAATACCACACCTGTATCCCTAATACCACACCTGTATCCCTAACATCGCACCTGTATCCCTAATACCGCACCTGTATTTCTAATACCACACCTGTATCCCTAATATCACACCTGTATCCCTAATATCACACCTGTATCCCTAATATCACACCTGTATCCCTAATATCACACCTGTATCCCTAATACCGCACCTGTATCCCTAATATCCCTAATATCACACCTGTATCCCTAATACCGCACCTGTATCACTAATATCGCACCTGTAGCCCTAATATCGCTACTGTAGCCCTAATATCACACCTGTATCCCTAATATCACACCTGTATCCCTAATATCACACCTGTATCCCTAATACCACACCTGTATCCCTAATATCACACCTGTATCCCTAATATCACACCTGTATCCCTAATATCACACCTGTATCCCTAATATCACACCTGTATCCCTAATACCGCACCTGTATCCCTAATATCGCACCTGTATCCCTAATATCACACCTGTATCCCTAATATCACACCTGTATCCCTAATATCACACCTGTATCCCTTATACCACACCTGTATCCCTAATATCGAACCTGTATCCCTAATATCGCACCTGTATCCCTAATACCACACCTGTATCCCTAATACCACACCTGTATCCCTAATACCACACCTGTATCCCTAATACCACACCTGTATCCCTAACATCATATCTGTATCCCTAATACCGCACCTGTATCCCTAACATCGCACCTGTATCCCTAATACCGCACCTGTATCCCTAATATCACACATGTATCCCTAATATCACACCTGTATCCCTAACATCGCACCTGTATCCCTAACATCGCACCTGTATCCCTAATACCACACCTGTATCCCTAATACCGCACCTGAATCCCTAATATCCCTAATATCACACCTGTATCCTAATACCACACCTGTATCCCTAATACTGCACCTGTATCACTAATACCACACCTGTATCCCTAATATCACACCTGTATCCTAATACCACACCTGTATCCCTAATACCGCACCTGTATCCCTAATACTGCACCTGTATTCCTAATACCGCACCTGTATCCTAATACCACACCTGTATCCCTAATATCACACCTGTATCCCTAATATCACACCTGTATCCCTAATATCACACCTGTATCCCTAATATCACACCTGTATCCCTAATATCACACCTGTATCCCTAATACCACACCTGTATCCCTAATATCGCACCTGTATCCCTAATACCTCACCTGTATCCCTAATACCACACCTGTATCCCTAATACCACACCTGTATCCCTAATACCACACCTGTATCCCTAATACCACACCTGTATCCCTAACATCATATCTGTATCCCTAACATCGCACCTGTATCCCTAATACCGCACCTGTATCCCTAATATCACACATGTATCCCTAATATCACACCTGTATCCCTAACATCGCACCTGTATCCCTAACATCGCACCTGTATCCCTAATACCACACCTGTATCCCTAATACCGCACCTGAATCCCTAATATCCCTAATATCACACCTGTATCCTAATACCACACCTGTATCCCTAATACTGCACCTGTATCACTAATACAACACCTGTATCCCTAATATCACACCTGTATCCTAATACCACACCTGTATCCCTAATATCGCACCTGTATCCCTAATATCACACCTGTATCCCTAATATCACACCTGTATCCCTAATATCACACCTGTATCCCTAATACCACACCTGTATCACTAATATCGCACCTGTATCCCTAATATCGCACCTGTATCCCTAATATCACACCTGTATCCCTAATACCACACCTGTATCCCTAATATCACACCTGTATCCCTAATACCACACCTGTATCCCTAATACCACACCTGTATCCCTAATATCACACCTGTATCCTAATACCACACCTGTATCCCTAATACCACACCTGTATCCCTAATACCGCACCTGTATCCCTAATACCGCACCTGTATTCCTAATACCGCACCTGTATCCTAATACCACACCTGTATCCCTAATATCACACCTGTATCCCTAATATCGCACCTGTATCCCTAATATCGCACCTGTATCCCTAATATCGCACCTGTATCCCTAATACCACACCTGTATCCCTAATATCCCACCTGTATCTCTAATACCACACCTGTATCCCTAATACCACACCTGTATCCCTAATACCACACCTGTATCCCTAATATCACACCTGTATCCTAATATCACACCTGTATCCCTAATATCACACCTGTATCCCTAATATCACACCTGTATCCCTAATACCGCACCTGTATCCCTAATATCGCACCTGTATCCTAATACCACACCTGTATCCCTAATACCGCACCTGTATCCCTAATACCGCACCTGTATCCCTAATACCACACCTGTATCCCTAATATCACACCTGTATCACTAATATCGCACCTGTATCCTAATACCGCACCTGTATCCCTAATACCGCACCTGTATCCCTAATACCGCACCTGTATCCCTAATACCGCACCTGTAGCCCTAATACCGCACCTGTATCCCTAATACCACACCTGTAGCCCTAATACCGCACCTGTATCCCTAATACCACACCTGTATCCCTAATATCACACCTGTATCCTAATACCACACCTGTATCCCTAATACCGCACCTGTATCCCTAATACCGCACCTGTATCCTAATACCGCACCTGTATCCCTAATATCACACCTGTATCCCTAATATCACACCTGTATCCCTAATACCACACCTGTATCCCTAATACCGCACCTGTATCCCTAATATCACACCTGTATCCTAATACCACACCTCTATCCCCAATACCGCACCTGTATCACTAATACCACACCTGTATCCCTAATATCACACCTGTATCCTAATACCACACCTGTATCCCTAATACCGCACCTGTATCCCTAATACCGCACCTGTATCCCTAATACCGCACCTGTATCCCTAATACCGCACCTGTATCCCTAATACCGCACCTGTATCCCTAATATCGCACCTGTAGCCCTAATACCGCACCTGTATCCCTAATATCACACCTGTATCCCTAATACCACACCTGTATCCCTAATACCACACCTGTATCCCTAATATCGCACCTGTAGCCCTAATACCGCACCTGTATCCCTAATATCACACCTGTATCCCTAATATCACACCTGTATCCCTAATACCACACCTGTATCCCTAATACCGCACCTGTATCCCTAATATCACATCTGTATCCCTAATACCGCACCTGTATCACTAATATCACACCTGTATCCCTAATACCGCACCTGTATCCCTAATACCGCACCTGTATCCCTAATACCGCACCTGTATCCCTAATACCGCACCTGTCACCTGTATTCCTAATACCGCACCTGTATCCCTAATATCCCACCTGTATCCCTAATATCCCACCTGTATCCCCAATATCACACCTGTATCCCTAATACCACACCTGTATCCCTAATACCACACCTGTATCCCTAACATCGCACCTGTATCCCTAATACCGCACCAGTAGCCCTAATATCGCACCTGTAACCCTAATACCATAATACCGCACCTGTATCCCTAATACCACACCTGTATCCCTAATATCGCACCTGTATCCCTAATACCACACCTGTATCCCTAATACCGCACCTGTATCCCCAACATCGCACCTGTATCCCTAATACCGCACCTGTAGCCCTAATATCGCACCTGTAACCCTAATACCATAATACAACACCTGTATCCCTAATACCACACCTGTATCCCTAATACCGCACCTGTATCCTAATACCGCACCTGTAGCCCTAATATCGCACCTGTAACCCTAATACCATAATACCGCACCTGTATCCCTAATACCACACCTGTATCCCTAATATCGCACCTGTATCCCTAATACCATACCTGTATCCCTAACACCGCACCTGTATCCCTAATACCGCACCTGTATCCCTAATATCCCTAATATCGCACCTGTATCCCTAATACCACACCTGTAGCCCTAATACCACACCTGTATCCCTAATATCGCACCTGTATCCCTAATATTACACCTGTAGCCCTAATACCACACCTGTATCCCTAATACCACACCTGTATCCCTAATACCGCACCTGTATCCCTAACATCGCACCTGTATCCCTAATATCCCACCTGTATCCCTAATATCCCACCTATCCCTAATACCACACCTGTATCCCTAATACCACACCTGTATCCCTAATACCGCACCTGTATCCCTAACATCGCACCTGTATCCCTAATACCGCACCTGTATTTCTAATACCACACCTGTATCCCTAATATCACACCTGTATCCCTAATATCACACCTGTATCCCTAATATCACACCTGTATCCCTAACATCGCACCTGTATCCCTAACATCGCACCTGTATCCCTAATACCACACCTGTATCCCTAATACCGCACCTGTATCCCTAATATCCCTAATATCACACCTGTATCCCTAATACCGCACCTGTATCACTAATATCGCACCTGTAGCCCTAATATCGCTACTGTAGCCCTAATATCACACCTGTATCCCTAATATCACACCTGTATCCCTAATATCACACCTGTATCCCTAATATCACACCTGTATCCCTAATATCACACCTGTATCCCTAATATCGCACCTGTATCCCTAATATCGCACCTGTATCCCTAATATCGCACCTGTATCCCTAATATCACACCTGTATCCCTAATATCACACCTGTATCCCTAATATCACACCTGTATCCCTAATATCACACCTGTATCCCTAATACCACACCTGTATCCCTAATATCGAACCTGTATCCCTAATATCGCACCTGTATCCCTAATACCACACCTGTATCCCTAATACCACACCTGTATCCCTAATACCACACCTGTATCCCTAATACCACACCTGTATCCCTAACATCATATCTGTATCCCTAATACCACACCTGTATCCCTAACATCGCACCTGTATCCCTAATACCGCACCTGTATCCCTAATATCACACATGTATCCCTAATATCACACATGTATCCCTAACATCGCACCTGTATCCCTAACATCGCACCTGTATCCCTAATACCACACCTGTATCCCTAATACCGCACCTGAATCCCTAATATCCCTAATATCACACCTGTATCCTAATACCACACCTGTATCCCTAATACTGCACCTGTATCACTAATACCACACCTGTATCCCTAATACCACACCTGTATCCTAATACCACACCTGTATCCTAATACCACACCTGTATCCTAATACCACACCTGTATCCCTAATACCGCACCTGTATCCCTAATACCGCACCTGTATTCCTAATACCGCACCTGTATCCTAATACCGCACCTGTATCCCTAATATCACACCTGTATCCCTAATATCACACCTGTATCCCTAATATCACACCTGTATCCCTAATATCACACCTGTATCCCTAATACCACACCTGTATCCCTAATATCGAACCTGTATCCCTAATATCGCACCTGTATCCCTAATACCTCACCTGTATCCCTAATACCACACCTGTATCCCTAATACCACACCTGTATCCCTAATACCACACCTGTATCCCTAACATCATATCTGTATCCCTAATACCACACCTGTATCCCTAACATCGCACCTGTATCCCTAATACCGCACCTGTATCCCTAATATCACACATGTATCCCTAATATCACACCTGTATCCCTAACATCGCACCTGTATCCCTAACATCGCACCTGTATCCCTAATACCACACCTGTATCCCTAATACCGCACCTGAATCCCTAATATCCCTAATATCACACCTGTATCCTAATACCACACCTGTATCCCTAATACTGCACCTGTATCACTAATACCACACCTGTATCCCTAATATCACACCTGTATCCTAATACCACACCTGTATCCCTAATACCGCACCTGTATCCCTAATACCGCACCTGTATCCCTAATACTGCACCTGTATTCCTAATACCGCACCTGTATCCTAATACCACACCTGTATCCCTAATATCACACCTGTATCCCTAATATCACACCTGTATCCCTAATATCACACCTTTATCCCTAATACCACACCTGTATCCCTAATACCACACCTGTATCCCTAATAACGCACCTGTATCACTAATATCGCACCTGTATCCCTAATATCGCACCTGTATCCCTAATATCGCACCTGTATCCCTAATATCACACCTGTATCCCTAATACCACACCTGTATCACTAATATCACACCTGTATCCCTAATACCACACCTGTATCCCTAATACCACACCTGTATCCCTAATACCACACCTGTATCCCTAATATCACACCTGTATCCTAATACCACACCTGTATCCCTAATACCGCACCTGTATCCCTAATACCGCACCTGTATCCCTAATACCGCACCTGTATTCCTAATACCGCACCTGTATCCTAATACCGCACCTGTATCCCTAATATCGCACCTGTATCCCTAATATCGCACCTGTATCCCTAATATCGCACCTGTATCCCTAATATCGCACCTGTATCCCTAATACCACACCTGTATCCCTAATATCCCACCTGTATCTCTAATACCACACCTGTATCCCTAATACCACACCTGTATCCCTAATACCACACCTGTATCCCTAATATCACACCTGTATCCCTAATATCACACCTGTATCCCTAATATCACACCTGTATCCCTAATATCACACCTGTATCCCTAATACCGCACCTGTATCCCTAATATCGCACCTGTATCCTAATACCACACCTGTATCCCTAATACCGCACCTGTATCCCTAATACCGCACCTGTATCCCTAATACCACACCTGTATCCCTAATATCACACCTGTATCACTAATATCACACCTGTATCCTAATACCGCACCTGTATCCCTAATACCGCACCTGTATCCCTAATACCGCACCTGTATCCCTAATATCGCACCTGTAGCCCTAATACCGCACCTGTATCCCTAATACCACACCTGTAGCCCTAATACCGCACCTGTATCCCTAATACCACACCTGTATCCCTAATATCACACCTGTATCCTAATACCACACCTGTATCCCTAATACCACACCTGTATCCCTAATACCGCACCTGTATCCTAATACCGCACCTGTATCCCTAATATCACACCTGTATCCCTAATATCACACCTGTATCCCTAATACCACACCTGTATCCCTAATACCGCACCTGTATCCCTAATATCACACCTGTATCCTAATACCACACCTCTATCCCTAATACCGCACCTGTATCACTAATACCACACCTGTATCCCTAATATCACACCTGTATCCTAATACCACACCTGTATCCCTAATACCGCACCTGTATCCCTAATACCGCACCTGTATCCCTAATACCGCACCTGTATCCCTAATACCGCACCTGTATCCCTAATATCGCACCTGTATCCCTAATACCGCACCTGTATCCCTAATATCGCACCTGTAGCCCTAATACCGCACCTGTATCCCTAATATCACACCTGTATCCCTAATACCACACCTGTATCCCTAATACCACACCTGTATCCCTAATATCGCACCTGTAGCCCTAATACCGCACCTGTATCCCTAATATCACACCTGTATCCCTAATATCACACCTGTATCCCTAATACCACACCTGTATCCCTAATACCGCACCTGTATCCCTAATATCACATCTGTATCCCTAATACCGCACCTGTATCACTAATATCACACCTGTATCCCTAATACCGCACCTGTATCCCTAATACCGCACCTGTATCCCTAATACCGCACCTGTCACCTGTATTCCTAATACCGCACCTGTATCCCTAATATCCCACCTGTATCCCTAATATCCCACCTGTATCCCCAATATCACACCTGTATCCCTAATACCACACCTGTATCCCTAATACCACACCTGTATCCCTAACATCGCACCTGTATCCCTAATACCGCACCTGTAGCCCTAATATCGCACCTGTAACCCTAATACCATAATACCGCACCTGTATCCCTAATACCACACCTGTATCCCTAATACCGCACCTGTATCCCTAATACCGCACCTGTAGCCCTAATATCGCACCTGTAACCCTAATACCATAATACCGCACCTGTATCCCTAATACCACACCTGTATCCCTAATATCGCACCTGTATCCCTAATACCACACCTGTATCCCTAACACCGCACCTGTATCCCTAACACCGCACCTGTATCCCTAACACCGCACCTGTATCCCTAATACCACACCTGTAGGCCTAATACCGCACCTGTATCCCTAATATCGCACCTGTATCCTTAATATTACACCTGTAGCCCTAATACCACACCTGTATCCCTAATACCACACCTGTATCCCTAATACCGCACCTGTATCCCTAACATCGCACCTGTATCCCTAATATCCCACCTGTATCCCTAATATCACACCTATCCCTAATACCACACCTGTATCCCTAATACCACACCTGTATCCCTAATACCACACCTGTATCCCTAATACCGCACCTGTATCCCTAATATCGCACCTGTATCCCTAACATCGCACCTGTATCCCTAATACCGCACCTGTATCCCTAATACCACACCTGTATCCCTAACATCGCACCTGTATCCCTAACATCGCACCTGTATCCCTAACATCGCACCTGTATCCCTAATACCACACCTGTATCCCTAATACCGCACCTGTATCCCTAATATCCCTAATATCACACCTGTATCCCTAATATCCCTAATACCGCACCTGTATCACTAATATCGCACCTGTAGCCCTAATATCGCACCTGTATCCCTAATATCACACCTAATATCACACCTGTATCCCTAATATCACACCTGTATCCCTAATATCCCTAATATCACACCTGTATCCCTAATATCCCTAATATCACACCTGTATCCCTAATACCGCACCTGTATCCCTAATATCCCTAATATCGCACCTGTATCCCTAATACCACACCTGTAGCCCTAATACCACACCTGTATCCCTAATATCGCACCTGTATCCCTAATATTACACCTGTAGCCCTAATACCACACCTGTATCCCTAATACCACACCTGTATCCCTAATACCGCACCTGTATCCCTAACATCGCACCTGTATCCCTAATATCCCACCTGTATCCCTAATATCCCACCTATCCCTAATACCACACCTGTATCCCTAATACCACACCTGTATCCCTAATACCGCACCTGTATCCCTAACATCGCACCTGTATCCCTAATACCGCACCTGTATTTCTAATACCACACCTGTATCCCTAATATCACACCTGTATCCCTAATATCACACCTGTATCCCTAATATCACACCTGTATCCCTAACATCGCACCTGTATCCCTAACATCGCACCTGTATCCCTAATACCACACCTGTATCCCTAATACCGCACCTGTATCCCTAATATCCCTAATATCACACCTGTATCCCTAATACCGCACCTGTATCACTAATATCGCACCTGTAGCCCTAATATCGCTACTGTAGCCCTAATATCACACCTGTATCCCTAATATCACACCTGTATCCCTAATATCACACCTGTATCCCTAATACCACACCTGTATCCCTAATATCACACCTGTATCCCTAATATCACACCTGTATCCCTAATATCACACCTGTATCCCTAATACCGCACCTGTATCCCTAATATCGCACCTGTATCCCTAATATCGCACCTGTATCCCTAATATCACACCTGTATCCCTAATATCACACCTGTATCCCTAATATCGAACCTGTATCCCTAATATCGCACCTGTATCCCTAATACCACACCTGTATCCCTAATACCACACCTGTATCCCTAATACCACACCTGTATCCCTAATACCACACCTGTATCCCTAACATCATATCTGTATCCCTAATACCACACCTGTATCCCTAACATCGCACCTGTATCCCTAATACCGCACCTGTATCCCTAATATCACACATGTATCCCTAACATCGCACCTGTATCCCTAACATCGCACCTGTATCCCTAACATCGCACCTGTATCCCTAACATCGCACCTGTATCCCTAACATCGCACCTGTATCCCTAATACCGCACCTGAATCCCTAATATCCCTAATATCACACCTGTATCCTAATACCACACCTGTATCCCTAATACTGCACCTGTATCACTAATACCACACCTGTATCCCTAATATCACACCTGTATCCTAATACCACACCTGTATCCCTAATACCGCACCTGTATCCCTAATACTGCACCTGTATTCCTAATACCGCACCTGTATCCTAATACCACACCTGTATCCCTAATATCACACCTGTATCCCTAATATCACACCTGTATCCCTAATACCACACCTGTATCCCTAATACCACACCTGTATCCCTAATACCGCACCTGTATCCCTAATAACGCACCTGTATCACTAATATCGCACCTGTATCCCTAATATCGCACCTGTATCCCTAATATCGCACCTGTATCCCTAATATCACACCTGTATCCCTAATACCACACCTGTATCACTAATATCACACCTGTATCCCTAATACCACACCTGTATCCCTAATACCACACCTGTATCCCTAATATCACACCTGTATCCTAATACCACACCTGTATCCCTAATACCGCACCTGTATCCCTAATACCGCACCTGTATCCCTAATACCGCACCTGTATCCTAATACCACACCTGTATCCCTAATATCACACCTGTATCCCTAATATCGCACCTGTATCCCTAATATCGCACCTGTATCCCTAATATCGCACCTGTATCCCTAATACCACACCTGTATCCCTAATATCCCACCTGTATCTCTAATACCACACCTGTATCCCTAATACCACACCTGTATCCCTAATACCACACCTGTATCCCTAATATCACACCTGTATCCTAATATCACACCTGTATCCCTAATATCACACCTGTATCCCTAATATCACACCTGTATCCCTAATACCGCACCTGTATCCCTAATATCGCACCTGTATCCTAATACCACACCTGTATCCCTAATACCGCACCTGTATCCCTAATACCGCACCTGTATCCCTAATACCACACCTGTATCCCTAATATCACACCTGTATCACTAATATCACACCTGTATCCTAATACCGCACCTGTATCCCTAATACCGCACCTGTATCCCTAATACCGCACCTGTATCCCTAATATCGCACCTGTAGCCCTAATACCGCACCTGTATCCCTAATACCACACCTGTAGCCCTAATACCGCACCTGTATCCCTAATATCACACCTGTATCCCTAATATCACACCTGTATCCTAATACCACACCTGTATCCCTAATACCACACCTGTATCCCTAATACCGCACCTGTATCCTAATACCGCACCTGTATCCCTAATATCACACCTGTATCCCTAATATCACACCTGTATCCCTAATACCGCACCTGTATCCCTAATACCGCACCTGTATCCCTAATATCACACCTGTATCCTAATACCACACCTCTATCCCTAATACCGCACCTGTATCACTAATACCACACCTGTATCCCTAATATCACACCTGTATCCTAATACCACACCTGTATCCCTAATACCGCACCTGTATCCCTAATACCGCACCTGTATCCCTAATACCTCACCTGTATCCCTAATACCGCACCTGTATCCCTAATATCGCACCTGTAGCCCTAATACCGCACCTGTATCCCTAATATCACACCTGTATCCCTAATACCACACCTGTATCCCTAATACCACACCTGTATCCCTAATATCGCACCTGTAGCCCTAATACCGCACCTGTATCCCTAATATCACACCTGTATCCCTAATATCACACCTGTATCCCTAATACCACACCTGTATCCCTAATACCGCACCTGTATCCCTAATATCACATCTGTATCCCTAATACCGCACCTGTATCACTAATATCACACCTGTATCCCTAATACCGCACCTGTATCCCTAATACCGCACCTGTATCCCTAATACCGCACCTGTCACCTGTATTCCTAATACCGCACCTGTATCCCTAATACCACACCTGTATCCCTAACACCGCACCTGTATCCCTAACACCGCACCTGTATCCCTAATACCGCACCTGTATCCCTAATACCGCACCTGTATCCCTAGTACCACACCTGTAGGCCTAATACCGCACCTGTATCCCTAATATCGCACCTGTATCCTTAATATTACACCTGTAGCCCTAATACCACACCTGTATCCCTAATACCACACCTGTATCCCTAATACCGCACCTGTATCCCTAACATCGCACCTGTATCCCTAATATCCCACCTGTATCCCTAATACCACACCTGTATCCCTAATACCACACCTGTATCCCTAATACCGCACCTGTATCCCTAATACCGCACCTGTATCCCTAATATCGCACCTGTATCCCTAACATCGCACCTGTATCCCTAATACCGCACCTGTATCCCTAATACCACACCTGTATCCCTAACATCGCACCTGTATCCCTAACATCGCACCTGTATCCCTAACATCGCACCTGTATCCCTAATACCACACCTGTATCCCTAATACCGCACCTGTATCCCTAATATCCCTAATATCACACCTGTATCCCTAATATCCCTAATACCGCACCTGTATCACTAATATCGCACCTGTAGCCCTAATATCGCACCTGTATCCCTAATATCACACCTAATATCACACCTGTATCCCTAATATCACACCTGTATCCCTAATATCACACCTGTATCCCTAATATCACACCTGTATCCCTAATATCCCTAATCTCACACCTGTATCTCTAATATCCCTAATACCACACCTGTATCCCTAATATCACACCTGTATCCCTAATATCACACCTGTAGCCCTAATACCACACCTGTATCCCTAATATCGAACCTGTATCCCTAATATCGCACCTGTATCCCTAATACCACACCTGTATCCCTAATACCACACCTGTATCCCTAATACCACACCTGTATCCCTAACATCATATCTGTATCCCTAACATCACACCTGTATCCCTAATACCACACCTGTATCCCTAACATCGCACCTGTATCCCTAATACCGCACCTGAATCCCTAATATCACACCTGTATCCCTAATATCACACCTGTATCCCTAACATCGCACCTGTATCCCTAATACCACACCTGTATCCCTAATACCACACCTGTATCCCTAATATCCCTAATATCACACCTGTATCCCTAATACCGCACCTGTATCACTAATATCGCACCTGTAGCCCTAATATCGCACCTGTAGCCCTAATATCACACCTGTATCCCTAATATCCCTAATATCACACCTGTATCTCTAATATCCCTAATACCGCACCTGTATCCCTAATATCGCACCTGTATCCCTAATATCACACCTGTATCCCTAATATCACACCTGTATCCCTAATATCACACCTGTAGCCCTAATACCACACCTGTATCCCTAATATCGCACCTGTATCCCTAATATCGCACCTGTATCCCTAATACCACACCTGTATCCCTAATACCACACCTGTATTCCTAATACCACACCTGTATCCCTAACATCATATCTGTATCCCTAACATCACACCTGTATCCCTAATACCGCACCTATATCCAACATCACACCTGTATTCCTAATACCGCACCTGTATCCCTAATATCACACCTGTATCCCTAATACCGCACCTGTATCCCTAATATCGCACCTGTATCCCTAATACCACACCTGTATCCCTAATACCACACCTGTATCCCTAACATCGCACCTGTATCCCTAATACCACACCTGTATTCCTAATACCGCACCTGTATTCCTAATACCGCACCTGTATCCCTAATATAGCACCTGTATCCCTAATCTCCCACCTGTATCCCTAATCTCCCACCTGTATCCCTAATTCCACACCTGTATCCCTAATACCGCACCTGTATCCCTAACATCGCACCTGTATCCCTAATACCGCACCTGTAACCCTAATATCGCACCTGTAACCCTAATACCATAATACCGCACCTGTATCCCTAATACCACACCTGTATCCCTAATACCGCACCTGTATCCTAATACCGCACCTGTAGCCCTAATATCGCACCTGTAGACCTAATATCGCACCTGTAACCCTAATACCATAACACCGCACCTGTATCCCTAATACCACACCTGTATCCCTAATATCGCACCTGTATCCCTAATACCACACCTGTATCCCTAATACCACACCTGTATCCCTAATACCGCACCTGTATCCCTAATACCGCACCTGTATCCCTAATATCGCACCTGTATCCCTAATATCGCACCTGTATCCCTAATATCGCACCTGTATCCCTAATACCACACCTGTAGCCCTAATACCACACCTGTATCCCTAATATTACACCTGTAGCCCTAATACAACACCTGTATCCCTAATACCACACCTGTATCCCTAATACCACACCTGTATCCCTAACATCGTACCTGTATCCCTAATATCACACCTATCCCTAATACCACACCTGTATCCCTAATACCGCACCTGTATCCCTAATACCGCACCTGTATCCCTAATACCGCACCTGTATCCCTAATACCGCACCTGTATCCCTAATACCGCACCTGTATCCCTAATACCGCACCTGTATCCCTAATACCACACCTGTATCCCTAACATCGCACCTGTATCCCTAACATCGCACCTGTATCCCTAATACCACACCTGTATCCCTAATACCACACCTGTATCCCTAATATCACACCTGTATCCCTAATATCACACCTGTATCCCTAATACCACACCTGTATCCCTAACATCGCACCTGTATCCCTAACATCGCACCTGTATCCCTAATACCACACCTGTATCCCTAATATCACACCTGTATCCCTAATATCCCTAATACCGCACCTGTATCACTAATATCGCACCTGTAGCCCTAATATCGCACCTGTATCACTAATATCCCTAATACCGCACCTGTATCACTAATATCGCACCTGTAGCCCTAATATCGCACCTGTATCACTAATATCCCTAATATCACACCTGTATCCCTAATATCCCTAATACCGCACCTGTATCACTAATATCCCACCTGTATCCCTAATATCCCACCTGTATCCCTAATACCACACCTGTATCCCTAATACCGCACCTGTATCCCTAATACCACACCTGAATCCTAGCACCTGTATCCCCAATACCACACCTGTATCCTAATACCGCACCTGTATCCTAATACCGCACCTGTATCCTAATACCGCACCTGTATCCTAATACCGCACCTGTATCCTAATACCGCACCTGTATCCCTAATATCACACCTGTATCCCTAATATCACACCTGTATCCCTAATATCACACCTGTATCCCTAATATCGCACCTGTATCCCTAATACCACACCTGTATTCCTAATACCGCACCTGTATTCCTAATACCGCACCTGTATCCCTAATATAGCACCTGTATCCCTAATCTCCCACCTGTATCCCTAATATCACACCTGTATCCCTAATACCACACCTGTATCCCTAATACCACACCTGTATCCCTAATACCGCACCTGTATCCCTAACATCGCACCTGTATCCCTAATACCGCACCTGTATCCCTAATACCGCACCTGTATCCCTAATACCGCACCTGTATCCCTAATACCGCACCTGTATCCTAATATCGCACCTGTATCCCTAACATCACACCTGTATCCCTAATACCGCACCTGTATCCCTAATACCACACCTGTATCCCTAATACCACACCTGTATCCTAATATCACACCTGTATCCCTAATATCCCACCTGTATCCCTAATATCACACCTGTATCCCTAATACCACACCTGTATTCCTAATACCGCACCTGTATCCTAATACCACACCTGTATCCCTAATATCACACCTGTATCCCTAATACCACACCTGTATCCCTAATACCGCACCTGTATCCCTAATATCGCACCTGTAGCCCTAATACCGCACCTGTATCCCTAATATCACACCTGTATCCCTAATATCACACCTGTATCCCTAATACCACACCTGTATCCCTAATACCGCACCTGTATCCCTAATATCCCACCTGTATCCCTAATACCACACCTGTATCCCTAATACCGCACCTGTATCCCTAATATCCCACCTGTATCCCTAATACCGCACCTGTATCCCTAATACCGCACCTGTATCCCTAATATCACACCTGTATCCTAATACCGCACCTGTATCCCTAATACCGCACCTGTATCCCTAATATCACACCTGTATCCCTAATATCGCACCTGTATCCCTAATACCGCACCTGTATCCCTAATACTGCACCTGTATCCCTAATATCACACCTGTATCCTAATACCGCACCTGTATCCCTAATACCGCACCTGTATCCCTAATATCACACCTGTATCCCTAATATCACACCTGTATCCCTAATATCCCTAATATCGCACCTGTATCCCTAATATCACACCTGTATCCCTAATACCGCACCTGTATCCCTAACATCGCACCTGTATCCCTAATATCACACCTGTATCCCTAATATCACACCTGTATCCCTAATATCACACCTGTATCCCTAATATCGCACCTGTATCCCTAATACCGCACCTGTATCCCTAATACTACACCTGTATCCTAATACCGCACCTGTATCCCTAATACCGCACCTGTATCCCTAATACCACACCTGTATCCCTAATATCACACCTGTATCCCTAATACCACACCTGTATCCCTAATACCACACCTGTATCCCTAATATCGCACCTGTATTCCTAATACCACACCTGTATCCCTAATACCACACCTGTATCCCTAATATCGCACCTGTATTCCTAATACCACACCTGTATCCCTAATACCACACCTGTATCCCTAATATCACACCTGTATTCCTAATATCACACCTGTATCCCTAATACCACACCTGTATCCCTAATATCACACCTGTATCCCTAATACCACTATCCATGCTACAGGTAAGTGTGCCGCACTATGGCAGGAGCTCACCTGATCCACAGCTTGCCGCCCGTCAGACTGTAATACTGGCCACAGGGGCTCCGCTGCGCTCTACATCTTATGGACGCCGCGTCAGACCCACTGGACGGCTCGGTCAGACAGAAAGCGGCGATCGTTTCACCTGGATTAGTGGGTAAGAAACACAATTACACCCTCATTAGTTATACTGGACACAAAGCATTATACCATCATAAGAACCCTATAGAGGGGTCACGTCTACTGTACACCCTCACCTCATACCTCTAACCTTACAGTACCTCACATCATCTATTCCCCTCACCTCATATCCCTCTAACCTTACAGTACCTCACATCATCTATTCCCCTCTCACCTCATATCCCTCTAACCTTACAGTACCTCACATATCCTATTCCCCTCTCACCTCATACCTCTAACCTTACAGTACCACACATATCCTATTCCCCTCTCACCTCATACCTCTAACCTTACAGTACCTCACATATCCTATTCCCCTCTAACCTTACAGTACCTCACATCATCTATTCCCCTCTCACCTCATACCTCTAACCTTACAGTACCTCACATCATCTATTCCCCTCTCACCTCATACCCCTCTAACCTTACAGTACCTCACATATCCTATTCCCCTCTCACCTCATACCTCTAACCTTACAGTACCTCACATCATCTATTCCCCTCACCTCATATCCCTCTAACCTTACAGTACCTCACATATCCTATTCCCCTCTCACCTCATATCCCTCTAACCTTACAGTACCTCACATCATCTATTCCCCTCTCACCTCATACCTCTAACCTTACAGTACCTCACATCTCCTAATCCCCTCTCACCTCATACCTCTAACCTTACAGTACCTCACATCATCTATTCCCCTCTCACCTCATATCCCTCTAACCTTACAGTACCTCACATATCCTATTCCCCTCTCACCTCATACCTTTAACCTTACAGTACCTCACATCATCTATTCCCCTCTCACCTCATACCTCTAACCTTACAGTACCTCACATCTCCTAATCCCCTCTCACCTCATACCTCTAACCTTACAGTACCTCACATATCCTATTCCACACTCACCTCATATCCCTCTAACCTTACAGTACCTCACATCATCTATTCCCCTCTCACCTCATACCACCAACCTTACAGTACCTCACATCTCCTATTCCCCTCTCACCTCATACCTCTAACCTTACAGTACCTCACATAATCTATTCCTCTCTCACCTCATATCCCTCTAACCTTACAGTACCTCACATATCCTATTCCCCTCTCACCTCATACCTCTAACCTTACAGTACCTCACATCATCTATTCCTCTCTCACCTCATATCCCTCTAACCTTACAGTACCTCACATCTCCTATTCCCCTCTCACCTCATATCCCTCTAACATTACAGTACCTCACATATCCTATTCCCCACTCACCTCATCCCTTATACTGCTATCCTGGCCGTGCCTCACATCATCTATTCCCCTCTCACTTCAGCCTCATCCCTCATACTGCTATCCTGGCCGTGCCTCACGTCATCTATTCCCCACTCACCTCAGCCTCATCCCTCATACTGCTATCCTGGCCGTGCCTCACATCATCTATTCCCCTCTCACTTCAGCCTCATCCCTCATACTGCTATCCTGGCCGTGCCTCACGTCATCTATTCCCCACTCACCTCAGCCTCATCCCTCATACTGCTATCCTGGCCGTGCCTCACGTCATATATTTCCCTCTCACCTCAGCCTCATCCCTTATACTGCTATCCTGGCCGTGCCTCACCTCATCTATTTCCCTCTCACCTCAGCCTCATCCCTTATACTGCTCTCCTAGCCGTGCCTCACATCATCTATTCCCCACTCACCTCAGCCTCATCCCTCATACTGCTATCCTGGCCGTGCCTCACATCATCTATTCCCCACTCACCTCAGCCTCATCCCTCATACTGCTATCCTGGACGTGCCTCACATCATCTATTCCCCACTCACCTCAGCCTCATCCCTCATACTGCTATCCTGGACGTGCCTCACATTATCTATTCCCCTCTCACCTCAGCCTCATCCCTCATACTGCTATCCTGCCCGTGCCTCACATCATCTATTACCCTCTCACCTCAGCCCCATCCTGCTATCCTGGCCGTGCCTCACATCATATATTCCCCTCTCACATCAGCCTCATCCCTCATACTGCTATCCTGGCCGTGCCTCACATCATCTATTCCCCACTCACCTCATCCCTCATACTGCTATCCTGGCCGTGCCTCACGTCATGTATTCCCCACTCACCTCAGCCTCATCCCTCATACTGCTATCCTGGCCGTGCCTCACATCATCTATTCCCCTCTCACCTCAGCCTCATCCCTTATACTGCTATCCTGGCCGTGCCTCACATCATATATTCCCCTCTCACCTCATCCCTCATACTGCTGTCCTGGCCGTGCCTCACATCATCTATTCCCCTCTCACCTCAGCCTCATCCCTCATACTGCTATCCTGGCCGTGCCTCACTTCATCTACTCCCCTCTCGCCTCAGCCTCATCCCTTATACTGTTATCCTGGCCGTGCCTCACATCATTTATTCCCCTCTCACCTCATCCCTTATACTGCTATCCTGGCTGTGCCTCACCTCATCTATTTCCCTCTCACCTCAGCCTCATCCCTCATACTTCTATCCTGGCCGTGCCTCACATCATCTATTCCCCTCTCACCTCATCCCTTATATACTGCTATCCTGGCCGTGCCTCACATCATCTATTCCCCTCTCACCTCAGCCTCATTCCATATACTGCTATCCTGGCCGTGCCTCACATCATCTATTCCCCACTCACCTCAGCCTCATCCCTCATACTGCTATCCTGGCCGTGCCTCACATCATCTATTCCCCTCTCACCTCAGCCTCATCCCATATACTGTTATCCTGGCCGTGCCTCACCTCATCTATTCCCCTCTCACCTCAGCCTCATCCCTCATACTGCTATCCTGGCCGTGCCTCACATCATCTATTCCCCTCTCACCTCAGCATCATCCCTTATACTGCTATCCTGGCCGTGCCTCACATCATCTATTCCCCTCTCACCTCAGCCTCATCCCATATACTGCTATCCTGGCCGTGCCTCACATCATCTATTCCCCACTCACCTCAGCCTCATCCCTCATACTGCTATCCTGGACGTGCCTCACATCATCTATTCCCCACTCACCTCAGCCTCATTCCTCATACTGCTATCCTGGCCGTGCCTCACATCATCTATTCCCCTCTCACCTCATCCCATATACTGCTATCCTGGACGTGCCTCACCTCATCTATTCCCCTCTCACCTCAGCCTTATCCCTTATACTGCTATCCTGGCCGTGCCTCACATCATATATCCCCCTCTCACCTCAGCCTCATCCCTTATACTGCTATCCTGGCCGTGCCTCACATCATCTATTCCCCTTTCACCTCAGCCTCATCCCTCATACTGCTATCCTGGCCGTGCCTCACCTCATCTATTCCCCTCTCACCTCAGCCTCTTCCCTTATACTGCTATCCTGGCCGTGCCTCACATCATCTATTCCCCTCTCACCTCAGCCTCATACTGCTATCCTGGCCGTGCCTCACATCATCTATTCCCGACTCACCTCAGTCACATCCCTCATACTGCTATCCTGGCCGTGCCTCACATCATCTATTCCCCTCTCACCTCAGCCTCATCCCATATACTGTTATCCTGGCCGTGCCTCACATCATCTATTCACCTCTCACCTCAGCCTCATACTGCTATCCTGGCCGTGCCTCACATCATCTATTCCCCTCTCACCTCAGCCTTATCCCTTATACTGCTATCCTGGCCGTGCCTCACATCATATATTCCCCTCTCACCTCAGCCTCATCCCTTATACTGCTATCCTGGCCGTGCCTCACATCATCTATTCCCCTTTCACCTCAGCCTCATCCCTCATACTGCTATCCTGGCCGTGCCTCACCTCATCTATTCCCCTCTCACCTCAGCCTCTTCCCTTATACTGCTATCCTGGCCGTGCCTCACATCATCTATTCCCCTCTCACCTCAGCCTCATACTGCTATCCTGGCCGTGCCTCACATCATCTATTCCCCTCTCACCTCAGCCTCATCCCTTATACTGCTATCCTGGCCGTGCCTCACATCATATATTCCCCTCTCACCTCATCCCTCATACTGCTATCCTGGCCGTGCCTCACATCATCTATTCCCCTCTCACCTCATCCCTCATACTGCTATCCTGGCCGTGCCTCACATCATCTCACCTCTGCCTCATCCCTTATACTCTCCTAGCCGTGCCTCATGTCTCTTATTTCTCCTCATACCTGAGGCAAGTCGAGGTAAGTATTTCTTCTTCTGTGCCTCTGTGCCATATAGAAGGATTCCTTTAAATCCAATGGACTGATGAGCCCCCAGCGTGATCCCCACTCCCAGATCATGGAGACCTACGATCTCCACCAGCCGCGCGTACTGCGGGGAACAACGGGGGATTAGTCACCGGCAGAACACAGAATATATACACATATACACACACACATATACACACACATATATATATTATATATATCCTGCTCCCTATATATACACCCTGCTCCCTATATCCGCACGCCGTGACCTGTGTGCCTCTGGCTTATATACTGTATACCCTGCTCCCTATATCCGTACGCAGTGACCTGTGTGCCTCTGGGATATATATACCTTGCTCCCTATATCCGTATGTGGGTGACCTGTGTGCCTCTGGGATATATATACCCTGCTCCCTATATCCGTACGCCGTGACCTGTGTGCCTCTGGGATATATATATACCCTGCTCCCTATATCCGTACGCCGTGACCTGTGCGCCTCTGGGATATATATACCTTGCTCCCTATATCCGTATGTGGGTGACCTGTGCGCCTCTGGGATATATATACCCTGCTCCCTATATCCGTACGCCGTGACCTGTGTGCCTCTGGGATATATATACCCTGCTCCCTATATCCGTACGCCGTGACCTGTGTGCCTCTGGGATATATATACCCTGCTCCCTTTATCCGTACACCGTGACCTGTGCGCCTCTGGGTTATACTGTAGGTCACCTACAGGGACGTGCAGTGACGTAAATCGCTAGTACCAGAGCCAGAGTTACACACAGTGGGTGGGATTCAAATGATATATCACGCCCAATTTCCATTCTAAAATGATCTCCATTATTGCGCATATTGCGCCCATAGTAATGAGGTTTAGCTGTGTAAAGGGTTGGGTGCCTCGCTACTCCGGGGGTAGCGAGCTGAAATAATGATACCATGCCCCTAAGGGCAGAAACAGAACGGGTGTGGAAAGGGGTGAAAAGAATTGAATCCCACCCTATATATGAGCTCAAGGGTGCAGCGGTATATACATGTGGGCATTATACACAGGTGCAGCAGTATATACATGTGGGCATTATACACAGGTGCAGCGGTATATACATGTGGGCATTATACACAGGTGCAGCGGTGTATACATGTGGGCATTATACACAGGTGCAGCGGTATATACATGTGGGCATTATACACAGGTGCAGCGGTATATACATGTGGGCATTATACACAGGTGCAGCGGTATATACATGTGGGCATTATACACAGGGGCAGCGGTATATACACGTGGGCATTATACACAGGTGCAGCAGTATATACACGTGGGCATTATACACAGGTGCAGCAGTATATACATGTGGGCATTATACACAGGTGCAGCAGTATATACATGTGGGCATTATACACAGGTGCAGCGGTATATACACGTGGGCATTATACACAGGTGAAGCGGCATATACATGTGGGCATTATACACAGGTGCAGCAGTATATACATGTGGGCATTATACACAGGTGCAGCGGTATATACATGTGGGCATTATACACAGGTGAAGCGGCATATACATGTGGGCATTATACACAGGTGCAGCAGTATATACATGTGGGCATTATACACAGGAGCAGCGGTATATACATGTGGGCATTATACAGAGGTGCATCGGTATATACATGTGGGCATTATACACAGGTGCAGCAGTATATACATGTGTGCATTATACACAGGTGCGTCACCTATCATAGACTTTTTACTCCAGAGTTCTCACTATAAAAATATTTTTACAATAATACATAGAAGATATTTCTAATATAATGTTTGTATTTTTAATATTTTTTTTTATAGTTAAAACTCTGCAGTATGGTGGAGTATGACAGGAAAGACTCTGCCTCACCCCACCGGGCGTCACTGGTCACCTATCATGATCTGTGTTCCCTGTGTTTCCCTACTCCCTATATCCGTAACGGGGGTGACCTGTGCTCCGCTGGGTTATAGGTCACGTACCATGAGCCCTATATATCAGTATAGGGGTGACCTGTGCTCCGCTGGGTTATAGGTCACGTACCATGAGCCCTATATATCAGTATGGGGGTGACCTGTGCTCCGCTGGGTTATAGGTCACGTACCATGAGCCCTATATATCAGTATGGGGGTGACCTGTGCTCCGCTGGGTTATAGGTCACGTACCATGAGCCCTATATATCAGTATGGGGGTGACCTGTGCTCTGCTGGGTTATAGGTCACGTACCATGAGCCCTATATATCAGTATGGGGGTGACCTGTGCTCCGCTGGGTTATAGGTCACGTACCATGAGCCCTATATATCAGTATGGGGGTGACCTGTGCTCCGCTGGGTTATAGGTCACGTACCATGAGCCCTATATATCAGTATGGGGGTGACCTGTGCTCCGCTGGGTTATAGGTCACGTACCATGAGCCCTATATATCAGTATGGGGGTGACCCGTGTGCCTCTGGGTTACAGGTCATACATTTACGTGCTCTATATGTTTTCGTCAAAACTTTTGCTATATTTTACTATTTTTGTGATATTTTGTATCGGAAGCATTTTATGTCATTTATTACTAATTAATAAAATTCTAATGTACTTTTAAACGTATTGCGCTAAGCGACGCTTGGTAACTTTGTCACGCTACATTCTATGGCAGATAGATTACAGTGAGTGGAAAGAAGTGAGGGGAAGCTGAAGGCCACCCAGCCAGACTTTGGTACTGGGAAGTCCTATCTGGTGCACTGGACACCATTCCTGCCTCACAGTACCCCATCTGTGTGGAGTTTGTATGTTATCTGTGTCTGCGTGCGTCTCCCACGTGTGCTCAGATACCCACCAACAGTCCAAAAACTGAACGAGCCTCTAAGAGAAATGAACCCTACTGCATGTGTGTCATGTGGTATGGAATACAGCGGATGGTACGCCGTTACAGAGAAAGCCTCCAGTGACCCGCCAGATACAGTACGGAACCCCATCATTACCTGGGTGTTACTCAGCCCCATCCCACCCAGTTCTGATGGGATCTGCAAACCAAACGCCCCAAGCTCTTTGAGTCCAGACATAGACTTGTCATCCACCCGCTGTAGGTCATCATTCAGGGTAGGGTCGTTCACCTCCTGGACGCAGAAATAAAAGATAATACCTGGGAAATTGTACCATACACTCATCTCTCCATGTAAGGAAAACAAAATACTACATTCTAAGAAGCAAATAAGTATCATTCAGTTTCTAAGGTCCGGTCATTCCTCCTTTTTCATTAAACCAATATATCTTCTACATGTACCTGACTTTCCCACCTGTCCTCCAAGTTCTCAATTCTTTCCATCTCCACATCCACTAATATCCCATACCTTCTCAACTTTCCCCTCTCCACATCATCTAATGTCCCATACCTTCCCAAATTTCCCCTCTCCACATCATCTATTGTCCCATACCTTCCCAACTTTCCCCTCTCCACATCATCTATTGTCCCATACCTTCCCAACTTTCCCCTCTCCACATCATCTAATGTCCCATACCTTCCCAACTTTCCCTCTCCACATCATCTATTGTCCCATACCTTCCCAACTTTCCCCTCTCCACATCATCTATTGTCCCATACCTTCCCAACTTTCCCCTCTCCACATCATCTATTGTCCCATACCTTCCCAACTTTCCCCTCTCCACATCATCTATTGTCCCATACCATCCCAACTTTCCCCTCTCCACATCATCTAATATCCCATACTTTCCCCTCTCCACATCATCTAATATCCCATACCTTCCCAACTTTCCCCTCTCCACATCATCTATTGTCCCATACCTTCCCAACTTTCCCCTCTCCACATCATCTATTGTCCCATACCTTCCCAACTTTCCCCCTCCACATCATCTATTGTCCCATACCATCCCAACTTTCCCCTCTCCACATCCACTAATATCCCATACCTTCTCAACTTTCCCCTCTCCACATCATCTAATGTCCCATACCTTCCCAACTTTCCCCTCTCCACATCATCTAATGTCCCATACCTTCCCAACTTTCCCCTCTCCACATCATCTAATATCCCATATTTTCCCCTCTCCACATCATCTAATATCCCATACCTTCCCAACTTTCCCCTCTCCACATCATCTATTGTCCCATACCTTCCCAACTTTCCCCTCTTCATATCATCTAATATCCCATACCTTCCCAACTTTCCCTTCTCCACATCATCTAATATACCATACCTTCCCAACTTTCCCCTCTCCACATCATCTAATGTCCCATACCTTCCCAACTTTCCCCTCTCCACGTCCTCTATTGTCCCATACCTTCCCAACTTTCCCCTCTCCACATCATCTAATGTCCCATACCTTTCCAACTTTCCCCCTCTACATCATCTAATGTCCCATACCTTTCCAACTTTCCCCTCTCCACATCATCTAATGTCCCATACCTTCCCAACTTTCCCCTCTCCACATCATCTATTGTCCCATACCTTCCCAACTTTCCCTTCTCCACATCATCTATTGTCCCATACCTTCCCAACTTTCCCCTCTCCGCATCTATTGTCCCATACCTTCCCAACTTTACCCTCTCCACATCATCTAATGTCCCATACCTTCCCAACTTTCCCCTCTTCACATCATCTAATATCCCAACTTTCCCCTCTCCACATCATCTAATATCCCATACCTTCCCAACTTTCCCCTCTCCACATCATCTATTGTCCCATACCTTCCCAACTTTCCCCTCTCCACATCATCTAATGTCCCATACCTTCCCAACTTTCCCCTCTTCACATCATCTAATATCCCAACTTTCCCCTCTCCACATCATCTAATATCCCATACCTTCCCAACTTTCCCCTCTCCACATCATCTATTGTCCCATACCTTCCCAACTTTCCCCTCTTCACATCATCTAATATCCCAACTTTCCCCTCTCCACATCATCTAATATCCCATACCTTCCCAACTTTCCCCTCTCCACATCATCTATTCTCCCATACCTTCCCAACTTTCCCCTCTCCACATCATCTAATGTCCCATACCTTCCCAACTTTCCCCTCTCCACATCATTTAATGTCCCATACCTTCCCAACTTTCCCCTCTCCACATCATCTATTGTCCCATACCTTCCCAACTTTCCCCTATCCACATCTAATGTCCCATACCTTCCCAACTTTCCATCTTCCCCTCACCACATCCTCTTATATACCATACCTTCCCAACTTTCCCCTCTCCACATCATCTAATGTCCCATACATTCCCAACTTTCCATCTTCCCCTCACCACGTCCTCTTATATACCATACCTTCCCAACTTTCCCCTCTCCACATCATCTATTGTCCCATACCTTCCCAACTTTCCCCTCTCCACATCATCTAATGTCCCATACCTTCCCAACTTTCCCCTCTCCACATCATCTAATGTCCTATACCTTCCCAACTTTCCCCCTCCACATCATCTATTGTCCCATACCTTCCCAACTTTCCCCTCTCCACGTCCTCTATTGTCCCATACCTTCCCAACTTTCCCCTCTCCACATCATCTATTGTCCCATACCTTCCCAACTTTCCCCTCTCCACATCATCTAATGTCCCATACCTTCCCAACTTTCTCCCTCCACATCATCTAATATCCCATACCTTCCCAACTTTCCACTCTCCACATCTAATGTCCCATACCTTCCCAACTTTCCCCTCTCCACACCATCTAATGTCCCATACCTTCCCAACTTTCCCCTCTCCACACCATCTATAGTCCCATACATTCCCAACTTTCCCCTCTCCACATCATCTATTGTCCCATACCTTCCCAACTTTCCCCTCTCCACATCATCTAATATTCCATACCTTCCCAACTTTCCCATCTCCACATCATCTAATGTCCCATACCTTCCCAACTTTCCCCTCTCCACATCATCTATTGTCCCATACCTTCCCAACTTTCCCCTCTCCACATCATCTAATGTCCCATACCTTCCCAACTTTCCCCTCTCCACATCATCTAATATCCCATACCTTCTCAACTTTCCCATCTCCACATCATCTAATGTCCCATACCTTCCCAACTTTCCCCTCTCCACATCATTTATTGTCCCATACCTTCCCAACTTTCCCCTCTCCACATCATCTAATGTCCCATACCTTCCCAACTTTCCCTCTCCACATCATCTATTGTCCCATACCTTCCCAACTTTCCCCTTTCCACATCATCTATTGTCCCATACCTTCCCAACTTTCCCCTCTCCACATCATCTAATATCCCATACCGTCCCAACTTTCCCCTCTCCACATCATCTAATGTCCCATACCTTCCCAACTTTCCCCTCTCCACATCATCTAATATCCCATACCTTCCCAACTCTCCCCTCTCCACATCATCTAATGTCCCATACCTTCCCAACTCTCCCCTCTCCACATCATCTAATGTCCAATACCTTCCCAACTTTCCATCTTCCCTCACCACGTCCTCTTATATACCATACCTTCCCAACTTTCCCCTCTCCACATCATCTAATGTCCCATACCTTCCCAACTTTCCCTCTCCACATCATCTAATATCCCATACCTTCCCAACTTTCCCCTCTCCACATCATCTAATGTCCCATACCTTCCCAACTTTCTCCCTCCACATCATCTAATGTCCCATACCTTCCCAACTTTCCCCTATCCACATCTAATGTGCCATACCTTCTCAACTTTCCATCTTCCCCTCACCACGTCATCTAATGTCCCATACCTTCCCAACTTTCTCCCTCCACATCAGATAATATCCCATACCTTCCCAACTTTCCACTCTCCACATCTAATGTCCCATACCTTCCCAACTTTCCCCTCTCCACATCATCTATTGTCCCATACCTTCCCAACTTTCCCCTCTCCACATCATCTAATGTCCCATACATTCCCAACTTTCCATCTTCCGCTCACCACGTCCTCTTATATACCATACCTTCCCAACTTCCCCTCTCCACATCATCTAATGTCCCATACCTTCCCAACTTTCCCTCTCCACATTATCTAATGTCCCATACCTTCCCAACTTTCCCCTCTCCACATCATCTAATATCCCATACCTTCCCAACTCTCCCCTCTCCACATCATCTAATGTCCCATACCTTCCCAACTCTCCCCTCTCCACATCATCTAATGTCCAATACCTTCCCAACTTTCCATCTTCCCTCACCACGTCCTCTTATATACCATACCTTCCCAACTTTCCCCTCTCCACATCATCTATTGTCCCATACCTTCCCAACTTTCCCTTCTCCACATCATCTATTGTCCCATACCTTCCCAACTTTCCCCTCTCCGCATCTATTGTCCCATACCTTCCCAACTTTACCCTCTCCACATCATCTAATGTCCCATACCTTCCCAACTTTCCCCTCTTCACATCATCTAATATCCCAACTTTCCCCTCTCCACATCATCTAATATCCCATACCTTCCCAACTTTCCCCTCTCCACATCATCTATTGTCCCATACCTTCCCAACTTTCCCCTCTCCACATCATCTAATGTCCCATACCTTCCCAACTTTCCCCTCTTCACATCATCTAATATCCCAACTTTCCCCTCTCCACATCATCTAATATCCCATACCTTCCCAACTTTCCCCTCTCCACATCATCTATTGTCCCATACCTTCCCAACTTTCCCCTCTTCACATCATCTAATATCCCAACTTTCCCCTCTCCACATCATCTAATATCCCATACCTTCCCAACTTTCCCCTCTCCACATCATCTATTCTCCCATACCTTCCCAACTTTCCCCTCTCCACATCATCTAATGTCCCATACCTTCCCAACTTTCCCCTCTCCACATCATTTAATGTCCCATACCTTCCCAACTTTCCCCTCTCCACATCATCTATTGTCCCATACCTTCCCAACTTTCCCCTATCCACATCTAATGTCCCATACCTTCCCAACTTTCCATCTTCCCCTCACCACATCCTCTTATATACCATACCTTCCCAACTTTCCCCTCTCCACATCATCTAATGTCCCATACATTCCCAACTTTCCATCTTCCCCTCACCACGTCCTCTTATATACCATACCTTCCCAACTTTCCCCTCTCCACATCATCTATTGTCCCATACCTTCCCAACTTTCCCCTCTCCACATCATCTAATGTCCCATACCTTCCCAACTTTCCCCTCTCCACATCATCTAATGTCCTATACCTTCCCAACTTTCCCCCTCCACATCATCTATTGTCCCATACCTTCCCAACTTTCCCCTCTCCACGTCCTCTATTGTCCCATACCTTCCCAACTTTCCCCTCTCCACATCATCTATTGTCCCATACCTTCCCAACTTTCCCCTCTCCACATCATCTAATGTCCCATACCTTCCCAACTTTCTCCCTCCACATCATCTAATATCCCATACCTTCCCAACTTTCCACTCTCCACATCTAATGTCCCATACCTTCCCAACTTTCCCCTCTCCACACCATCTAATGTCCCATACCTTCCCAACTTTCCCCTCTCCACACCATCTATAGTCCCATACATTCCCAACTTTCCCCTCTCCACATCATCTATTGTCCCATACCTTCCCAACTTTCCCCTCTCCACATCATCTAATATTCCATACCTTCCCAACTTTCCCATCTCCACATCATCTAATGTCCCATACCTTCCCAACTTTCCCCTCTCCACATCATCTATTGTCCCATACCTTCCCAACTTTCCCCTCTCCACATCATCTAATGTCCCATACCTTCCCAACTTTCCCCTCTCCACATCATCTAATATCCCATACCTTCTCAACTTTCCCATCTCCACATCATCTAATGTCCCATACCTTCCCAACTTTCCCCTCTCCACATCATTTATTGTCCCATACCTTCCCAACTTTCCCCTCTCCACATCATCTAATGTCCCATACCTTCCCAACTTTCCCTCTCCACATCATCTATTGTCCCATACCTTCCCAACTTTCCCCTTTCCACATCATCTATTGTCCCATACCTTCCCAACTTTCCCCTCTCCACATCATCTAATATCCCATACCGTCCCAACTTTCCCCTCTCCACATCATCTAATGTCCCATACCTTCCCAACTTTCCCCTCTCCACATCATCTAATATCCCATACCTTCCCAACTCTCCCCTCTCCACATCATCTAATGTCCCATACCTTCCCAACTCTCCCCTCTCCACATCATCTAATGTCCAATACCTTCCCAACTTTCCATCTTCCCTCACCACGTCCTCTTATATACCATACCTTCCCAACTTTCCCCTCTCCACATCATCTAATGTCCCATACCTTCCCAACTTTCCCTCTCCACATCATCTAATATCCCATACCTTCCCAACTTTCCCCTCTCCACATCATCTAATGTCCCATACCTTCCCAACTTTCTCCCTCCACATCATCTAATGTCCCATACCTTCCCAACTTTCCCCTATCCACATCTAATGTGCCATACCTTCTCAACTTTCCATCTTCCCCTCACCACGTCATCTAATGTCCCATACCTTCCCAACTTTCTCCCTCCACATCAGATAATATCCCATACCTTCCCAACTTTCCACTCTCCACATCTAATGTCCCATACCTTCCCAACTTTCCCCTCTCCACATCATCTATTGTCCCATACCTTCCCAACTTTCCCCTCTCCACATCATCTAATGTCCCATACATTCCCAACTTTCCATCTTCCGCTCACCACGTCCTCTTATATACCATACCTTCCCAACTTCCCCTCTCCACATCATCTAATGTCCCATACCTTCCCAACTTTCCCTCTCCACATTATCTAATGTCCCATACCTTCCCAACTTTCCCCTCTCCACATCATCTAATATCCCATACCTTCCCAACTCTCCCCTCTCCACATCATCTAATGTCCCATACCTTCCCAACTCTCCCCTCTCCACATCATCTAATGTCCAATACCTTCCCAACTTTCCATCTTCCCTCACCACGTCCTCTTATATACCATACCTTCCCAACTTTCCCCTCTCCACATCATCTAATGTCCCATACCTTCCCAACCTTCCCTCTCCACATCATCTAATATCCCATACCTTCCCAACTTTCCCCTCTCCACATCATCTAATGTCCCATACCTTCCCAACTTTCCTTCTCCACGTCATCTAATGTCCCATACCTTCCCAACCTTCCCTCTCCACATCATCTAATATCCCATATCTTCCCAACTTTCCCCTCTCCACATCATCTAATGTCCCATACCTTCCCAACTTTCCCCTCTTCACATCTAATGTCCCATACCTTCCCAACTCTCCCCTCTCCACATCATCTACTATCCCATACCTTCCCAACTTTCCCCTCTCCACATCATCTAATATCCCATACCTTCCCAACTTTCCCCTCTCCACATCATCTATTGTCCCATACCTTCCCAACTTTCCCCTATCCACATCTAATGTCCCATACCTTCCCAACTTTCCATCTTCCCCTCACCACATCCTCTTATATACCATACCTTCCCAACTTTCCCCTCTCCACATCATCTAATGTCCCATACCTTCCCAACTTGCCATCTTCCCCTCACCACGTCCTCTTATATACCATACCTTCCCAACTTTCCCCTCTCCACATCATCTATTGTCCCATACCTTCCCAACTTTCCCCTATCCACATCTAATGTCCCATACCTTCCCAACTTTCCATCTTCCCCTCACCACGTCCTCTTATATACCATACCTTCCCAACTTTCCCCTCACCACATCATCTATTGTCCCATACCTTCCCAACTTTCCCCTCTCCACATCATCTAATGTCCCATACCTTCCCAACTTTCCCCCTCCACATCATCTATTGTCCCATACCTTCCCAACTTTCCCCTCTCCACGTCCTCTATTGTCCCATACCTTCCCAACTTTCCCCTCTCCACATCATCTATTGTCCCATACCTTCCCAACTTTCCCCTCTCCACATCATCTAATGTCCCATACCTTCCCAACTTTCTCCCTCCACATCATCTAATATCCCATACCTTCCCAACTTTCCACTCTCCACATCTAATGTCCCATACCTTTCCAACTTTCCCCTCTCCACACCATCTATTGTCCCATACCTTCCCAACTTTCCCCTCTCCACATCATCTAATGTCCCATACCTTTCCAACTTTCCCCTCGCCACATCATCTAATATCCCATACCTTCCCAACTTTCCCATCTCCACATCATCTAATGTCCCATACCTTCCCAACTTTCCCCTCTCCACATCATCTAATGTCCCATACCTTCCCAACTTTCCCTCTCCACATCATCTATTGTCCCATACCTTCCCAACTTTCCCCTCTCCACATCATCTATTGTCCCATACCTTCCCAACTTTCCCCTCTCCACATCATCTAATATCCCATACCGTCCCAACTTTCCCCTCTCCACATCATCTAATGTCCCATACCTTCCCAACTTTCCCCTCTCCACATCATCTAATATCCCATACCTTCCCAACTCTCCCCTCTCCACATCATCTAATGTCCCATACCTTCCCAACTCTCCCCTCATCATCTAATGTCCAATACCTTCCCAACTTTCCATCTTCCCTCACCACGTCCTCTTATATACCATACCTTCCCAACTTTCCCCTCTCCACATCATCTAATGTCCCATACCTTCCCAACTTTCCCTCTCCACATCATCTAATATCCCATACCTTCCCAACTTTCCCCTCTCCACATCATCTAATGTCCCATACCTTCCCAACTTTCCCTCTCCACATCATCTAATGTCCCATACCTTTCCAACTTTCCCCCTCCACATCATCTAATGTCCCATACCTTTCCAACTTTCCCCCTCCACATCATCTAATGTCCCATACCTTCCCAACTTTCCCCTCTCCACATCATCTAATGTCCCATACCTTCCCAACTTTCCCCTCTCCACATCATCTAATGTCCCATACCTTCCCAACTTTCCCCTATCCACATCTAATGTGCCATACCTTCTCAACTTTCCATCTTCCCCTCACCACGTCATCTAATGTCCCATACCTTCCCAACTTTCCCCTCTCCACATCATCTAATGTCCCATACCTTCCCAACTTTCTCCCTCCACATCATCTAATATCCCATACCTTCCCAACTTTCCACTCTCCACATCATCTATTGTCCCATACCTTCCCAACTTTCCCCTCTCCACATCATCTAATGTCCCATACATTCCCAACTTTCCATCTTCCCCTCACCACGTCCTCTTATATACCATACCTTCCCAACTTCCCCTCTCCACATCATCTAATGTCCCATACCTTCCCAACTTTCCCCTCTCCACATCATCTAATGTCCCATACCTTCCCAACTTTCCCCTCTCCACATCATCTAATATCCCATACCTTCCCAACTCTCCCCTCTCCACATCATCTAATGTCCCATACCTTCCCAACTCTCCCCTCTCCACATCATCTAATGTCCAATACCTTCCCAACTTTCCATCTTCCCTCACCACGACCTCTTATATACCATACCTTCCCAACTTTCCCCTCTCCACATCATCTAATGTCCCATACCTTCCCAACCTTCCCTCTCCACATCATCTAATATCCCATACCTTCCCAACTTTCCCCTCTCCACATCATCTAATGTCCCATACCTTCCCAACTTTCCCTCTCCACGTCATCTAATGTCCCATACCTTTCCAACTTTCCCCCTCCACATCATCTAATGTCCCATACCTTTCCAACTTTCCCCCTCCACATCATCTAATGTCCCATACCTTCCCAACTTTCCCCTCTCCACATCATCTAATGTCCTATACCTTCCCAACTTTCCCCCTCCACATCATCTATTGTCCCATACCTTCCCAACTTTCCCCTCTCCACGTCCTCTATTGTCCCATACCTTCCCAACTTTCCCCTCTCCACATCATCTATTGTCCCATACCTTCCCAACTTTCCCCTCTCCACATCATCTAATGTCCCATACCTTTCCAACTTTCCCCTCTCCACATCATCTAATATCCCATACCTTCCCAACTTTCCCATCTCCACATCATCTAATGTCCCATACCTTCCCAACTTTCCCCTCTCCACATCATCTAATGTCCCATACCTTCCCAACTTTCCCTCTCCACATCATCTATTGTCCCATACCTTCCCAACTTTCCCCTTTCCACATCATCTATTGTCCCATACCTTCCCAACTTTCCCCTCTCCACATCATCTAATATCCCATACCGTCCCAACTTTCCCCTCTCCACATCATCTAATGTCCCATACCTTCCCAACTTTCCCCTCTCCACATCATCTAATATCCCATACCTTCCCAACTCTCCCCTCTCCACATCATCTAATATCCCATACCTTCCCAACTCTCCCCTCTCCACATCATCTAATGTCCAATACCTTCCCAACTTTCCATCTTCCCTCACCACGTCCTCTTATATACCATACCTTCCCAACTTTCCCCTCTCCACATCATCTAATGTCCCATACCTTCCCAACTTTCCCTCTCCACATCATCTAATATCCCATACCTTCCCAATTTTCCCCTCTCCACATCATCTAATGTCCCATACCTTCCCAACTTTCCCTCTCCACATCATCTAATGTCCCATACCTTTCCAACTTTCCCCCTCCACATCATCTAATGTCCCATACCTTTCCAACTTTCCCCCTCCACATCATCTAATGTCCCATACCTTCCCAACTTTCCCCTCTCCACATCATCTAATGTCCCATACCTTCCCAACTTTCCCCTATCCACATCTAATGTGCCATACCTTCTCAACTTTCCATCTTCCCCTCACCACGTCATCTAATGTCCCATACCTTCCCAACTTTCCCCTCTCCACATCATCTAATGTCCCATACCTTCCCAACTTTCTCCCTCCACATCATCTAATATCCCATACCTTCCCAACTTTCCACTCTCCACATCATCTATTGTCCCATACCTTCCCAACTTTCCCCTCTCCACATCATCTAATGTCCCATACATTCCCAACTTTCCATCTTCCCCTCACCACGTCCTCTTATATACCATACCTTCCCAACTTCCCCTCTCCACATCATCTAATGTCCCATACCTTCCCAACTTTCCCTCTCCACATCATCTAATGTCCCATACCTTCCCAACTTTCCCCTCTCCACATCATCTAATATCCCATACCTTCCCAACTCTCCCCTCTCCACATCATCTAATGTCCCATACCTTCCCAACTCTCCCCTCTCCACATCATCTAATGTCCAATACCTTCCCAACTTTCCATCTTCCCTCACCACGTCCTCTTATATACCATACCTTCCCAACTTTCCCCTCTCCACATCATCTAATGTCCCATACCTTCCCAACCTTCCCTCTCCACATCATCTAATATCCCATACCTTCCCAACTTTCCCCTCTCCACATCATCTAATGTCCCATACCTTCCCAACTTTCCCTCTCCACGTCATCTAATGTCCCATACCTTTCCAACTTTCCCCCTCCACATCATCTAATGTCCCATACCTTTCCAACTTTCCCCCTCCACATCATCTAATGTCCCATACCTTCCCAACTTTCCCCTCTCCACATCATCTAATGTCCCATACCTTCCCAACTTTCCATCTTCCCCTCACCACGTCCTCTTATATACCATACCTTCCCAATTTTCCATCTTCCCTTCAACATGTCCTCTTATATACCATACCTTCCCAACTTTCCCTCTCCACATCATCAAATATCCCATACCTTCCCAACAAAACATCTTCCCACATACTCAAATGTGCAATATTTCCCAACTTTCCATCTTCCCCTCCCCATGTCCTCTAATGCCCCATACCTTCCCAACTTTTCATCTTCCCCTTTTTACATCATTTAATGTCCCATACCTTCCCAACTTCCCCATTCCACGTCCTCTATTGTCTCATTCCTTCCCAACTTTCAATCCTCCCCTTTCCACATCCTCTAAAGACCCACAACTTCCCAACTATCCATCTTCCCATCTCCACATACTCAAATGTCCAATACTTCCCAAATTTCCATCTTCCCCTCACCACATCCTCTAATGCCCCATACCTTCCCAACTTTTCCTCTCCACATCATCTAATGCCCCATTCCTTTTCAACTTTCCATCTTCCCCTCACCACGTCCTCTTTTGTCCCATAGCTTCCCAACTTTCCCTCTCCACATCATCTGATGTCCCATACCTTCCAAACTTTCCCTCTCCACGTCCTCTATTGTCCCATACATTCTCAACTTTCCATCTTCCACCCACTACGTCCTCTTATATACAATACCTTCTGAACTTTCCCTCACCACATCATCGAATATCTCATATCTTTCCAACTTTCCATCTCCACTTACTCAAATGTCCAATACTTCCCAACTTTCCATCTTCCCCTCTCCACATCATCTAATGTCCCATTCCCAACTTTCCATCTTCCCCTCTCCATATCTTCAAATGTCCAATACCTTCCCAACTTTCAAACTTCCCTTTGCCACATCCTCTATTGTCCCATACCTTCCCAACTTTCCATCTTCACCCTCTCCGTGTCCTCTATTGTCCCATGCCTTCCCATATTATTCTTTTCTCCATGTACTTAAGTGTCCCATATGTTTCCCATTTATCACCATATTCTTCTCAAATGTCCCATACCTTCCCAACTTTCTAGCCTCTCATCTCCCTCACATTCAACTCTACCTGCCTACATCTCCCATCGGGCTCACCTGGAAGAAACGAGAAACTGGATCGACCAACTCACTGAGGAACTGAGACTGCTCCTCACTTAACGCTGTGGGCAGAGGACAGAGAGTTAGAGGGTTTGTAAATAAGAGAAAAGGGGCAAACATGAAAAAAGGGAGATGGCTAGAAGATGGCAGAGGAGCACAGAAAGTGTCAGAGCCGGGCGAGATGAGGAAGACAGATACATCAGGGAGATATCACAGTGAATGGTGAGGAGCGACACAGTAATCAGACATCCGCAGCCACTAAATACATCAGTAAGCATCAAATAATCTCTTACCCGAGGGGAAGGGAAACACTTGTTCTGTGTGAATTAACCCATTGAACATGCCCACAGCAAACGAGAGTGACTCCTGGAGAGAGAGGAGATCATGAGAAGCTTGTCTGATGTCACATACATATGAACTCAAGCACCGTATAAAGGAACATACTCCAACTGTGTATCAGATCACACACAGGTCCCTCTCCTCCATCCTCATCATAGCACGCGCAGGTCCCTCTCCTCCATCATCACCATCATCACACGCAGGTCCCTCTCCTCTGTCATCATCATATCCCACACAGGTCCCTCTCCTCTGTCGTTATCATCATCATATCCCACACAGGTCCTTCTCCTCCATCCTCATCAAATCACACGCAGGTCCTTCTCCTCCATCCTCATCATATCACACGCAGACCTTCTCCTCCATCATCATCAGATTACGTGCCAGTCCCTCTCCTCCTCCTCCATCATCATCAACAACATATCCCACACAGGTTCCTCTCCTCCATCATCATTAGATCACACGCAGGTCCCTCTCCTTTATCATCATCAGATCACACGCAGGTCCCTCTCCTCCATCCTCATCATCAGATCACACGCAGGTCCCTCTCCTCCATCCTCATCATCAGATTACACGCAGGTCCCTCTCCTCCATCATCATCATCAGATCACACGCAGGTCCCTCTTCTCCATCCTCATCATCAGATCACACGCAGGTCACTCTCCTCCATCATCATCAGATCACATACCGGTCACTCTTCTCCATCATCATCATCAGATCACAAGCAGGTCCCTCTCCTCCATCATCAGATCACATACAGGTCCCTCTTCTCTATCATCATCATCAGATCACACACAGGTCACTCTCCTCCATCATCATCAGATCACAAGCAGGTCCCTCTCCTCTATCATCAGATCACACGCAGGTCTCTCTCCTCCATCATCAGATCACATACAGGTCCCTCTTCTCTATCATCATCATCAGATCACACACAGGTCACTCTCCTCCATCATCATCAGATCACATGCAGGTCCCTCTCCTCCATCCTCATCAGATTACACGGAGGTCCCTCTCCTCCATCATCATCATCAGATCACATGCAGGTCCCTCTACTCCATCATCATCAGATCACATGCAGGTCCCTCTCCTCCTCCATCATCATCATCATTAGATCCCACGCAGGTCCCTCTCCTCCATCATCATCAGATCACATATCGGTCCCTCTCCTCCATCATCATCAGATCCCACGCAGGTCCCTCTCCTCCATCATCATCATCATCAGATCACATGCAGGTGCCTCTCCACCATCATCAAATCACACGCAGGTCCCTCTCCTCCATCATCATATCACAGGCAGGTCCCTCTCCTCCATCATCATATCACAGGCAGGTCCCTCTCCTCCATCATCATCATCAGATTACACGCAGGTCCCTCTCCTCCATCATCATCAGATCACACGCAGGTCCCTCTCCTCCATCCTCATCATCATCATATCACAGGCAGGTCCCTCTCCTCCATCATCAGATCCCACGCAGGTCCCTCTCCTCCATCATCATCAGATCCCACGCAGGTCCCTCTCCTCCATCATCATCAGATCACAAGCAGGTCCCTATCCTCTATCATCATCAGATCACACGCAGGTCTCTCTCCTCCATCATCAGATCACATACTGGTCCCTCTTCTCTATAATCATCATCAGATCACAGAAAGGTCCCTCTCCTCCATCATCATCAGATCACACGCAGGTCCCTCTCCTCCATCCTCATCAGATTACACGCAGGTCCCTCTCCTCCATCATTATATCACAGGCAGGTCCCTCTCCTCCATCATCATCAGATCACATGCAGGTCCCTCTCCCCCATCCTCATCAGATTACACGCAGGTCCCTCTCCTCCATCATCATCATCAGATCACACGCAGGTCCCTCTCCTCCATCCTCATCATCATCAGGTCACACGCAGGTCCCTCTCCTCCATCATCATCATCATCAGATGATCACACGCAGGTCCCTCTCCTCCATCCTCATCAGATCACATTCAGGTCCCTCTCCTCCATCATCATCAGATCCCACACAGGTCCCTCTCCTCCTCCATCATCATCAGATCCCACGCAGGTCCCTCTCCTCCATCATCATCATCATCATCAGATCCCACGCAGGTCCCTCTCCTCCATCATCATCAGATCCCACGCAGGTCCCTCTCCTCCATCATCATCAGATCCCACGCAGGTCCCTCTCCTCCATCATCATCATCATCATCAGATCACAAGCAGGTTCCTCTCCTCCATCATCAGATCACACACAGGTCCCTCTCCTCCATTGGATCACACACAGGTCCCTCTCCTCCATCATCATCAGATTACACACAGGTCCCTCTCCTCCTCCTTCATCATCAGATCACATGCAGGTCCCTCTGCTCCATCATCATCATCAGATTACACGCAGGTCCCCCTACACCATCATCAGATCACACACCGGTCCCTCTCCTCCATCATCAGATCACACACAGATCCCTCTCCTCTATCATCATCAGATCCCACACAGGTCCCTCTCTTCTATCATCATCAGATCACATGCAGGTCCCTATCCTCTATCATAATCATCATATCACATGCAGGTCCCTCTCCTTTATCATCATCATCAGATCACATGCAGGTGCCTCTCCTCTATCATCATCAGATCCCACACAGGTCCCTCTCTTCTATCATCATCATCATCAGATCACATGCAGGTCCCTCTCATCAGATCACATGCAGGTCCCTCTCCTCTATCATCATCAGATCCCACACAGGTCCCTCTCTTCTATCATCATCATCATCATCATCAGATCACATGCAGGTTCCTCTCATCAGATCACATGCAGGTCCCTCTCCTCCATCATCATCATCAGATCACATGCAGGTCCCTCTCCTTTATCATCATCATCATCAGATCACATGCAAGTCCCTCTCCTCCATCCTCATCAGATCACACGCAGGTCCCTCTCCTCCATCCTCATCATCAGATTACACGCAGGTCCCTCTCCTCCATCCTCCTCATCAGATCACACGCAGGTCCCTCTCCTCCATCCTCCTCATCAGATCACACGCAGGTCCCTCTCCTCCATCCTCATCATCAGATCACACGCAGGTCCCTCTCCTCCATCCTCATCATCAGATCACACGCAGGTCCCTCTCCTCCATCCTCATCATCAGATCACACGCAGGTCCCTCTCCTCCATCCTCATCATATCACACGCAGGTCCCTCTCCTCCATCCTCATCATCAGATCACACGCAGGTCCCTCTCCTCCATCATCATATCTCACACAGGTCCCTCTCCTCCATCATCATCATCATTAGATCATACGCAGGTTCCTCTGCTCCATCATCATGGCTTTATGGGCAATAGCTCTCTCTCCTCAATCTGGGTCTATTCTGACCCAGGTAATATATGTCAGAAATTTCCACTCAACCTTGTGTACATCTTACCGGAGCACTCTTATGTGTCACGTTCACACGCTGAGATGCCGCTTCTGATACCCCATCCTTGTCGACCACACTCTAAAGAGAACACACAGAGATAAAAATAGGAGAGAGAGAGGCAGAGAGAGGGCGGCAGAGAAAACCAGAGACATAGAGGCAGACCGAGAGAGAGAGAGAGAGAGAGAGAGAGAGAGAGGAAGGGAGAGTGAGGAGGGGTGTAGAGAGAGAGAAAAATAGGGAGAGAGAGAGAGAGAGAGAGAAGGAGAAACAGAAAGGGGGGACAAATATAGAAAGACAGAGAGGGGAACACAGACAGGGGTAAAGAGGGAAAGAGAGAGAGAGTGCTCTCATCCTTCAGTGCTTCCCTTTTCCCTCGCTAAACAATCAAAGTTCTTATCTCTACCCAGTCTTCCAACCCCCGGCGCATCTTTGACACTGTGAACTCCCTGCTCTGCCCACCACCACCTCCTCTTTCTTCCTCATTGTCTGCTCTTGACTTTGCCACTTATTTTACATCCAAGATTGACCCCATACGTCAGGACATCACATCCCACCAGATCGTCAGCAACCAACCACCACCCATCCCTTGACACCAACTCCCCTTCCCTCTCACCAACTCTTTCTCCCATGTATCTGGTGATGAAGTCACGGCCCTCATTCGTACCTCTACCCTCACCACTTCCAAACTTGACCCTATCCCCTCCTGCCTGCTCCCATCTTGCCCACCTCCTCAATCTCTCACTCGTCTCCCCTATTCTTAAAAAATCTACCCTTGATCCAAACACTCTCTCCAACTACTGCCCCATCTCTCTCCTCCCTTTTGCCTCCAAACTCCTTGAGCGTATGGTCTATAATCGCCTGACTGCCTTTCTTTCCTCCCACTCACTGCTTGACCTATTCCAGTCTGGTTTCCGCTCTCTGCACTCCACTGAAACTGCCCTCACAAAAGTCTGCAATGAGCTCCTATCTGCTAAATCTAAGGGCCACTTCTCTCTACTTATTCTTCTTGACCTCTCTGCTGCTTTTGACACTGTGGACCATCCGCTCCTACTGCAAATCCTTCACTCCCTTGGTCTGCGTGATACAGCCCTCTCCTGGCTGTCCTCCTACCTCTCTGATCGTTCCTTCTCTGTCTCCTCTCATGACGCTACCCCCCCCCCACTTCCAATAACTGTAGGTGTACCCCAAGGTTCTGTTACTGATCCTCTCCTTTTCTCTCTCTATACGTCCTCACTAGGTAAGCTCATTAGTTCTTTTAACTTCTAATATCATCTCTATGCTGTTGATACTCAAATCTACATTTCCTCCCCTGATCTCTCCCCTGCTCTCCTCACTCGTATCTCCAACTGTCTCTCTGCTGTCTCTTCTTGGATGTCCCAGCGCTTTCTTAAACTCAACAAGTCTAAGACATGAGCTGATCATCTTCCCTTCCTCCCTCCCAGTATCTCATTATCCATTGATGGCACTACTATCTCCTCTAGCCCCCAAGTGCGCTGTCTTGGAGTAATCCTTGACTCCTCCCTCTCCTTCACACCACACATTCAGCACCTCTCACAAACCTGCCGTTTTCATCTAAAATATATTACCAGGATCAGACCCTTTCTGACCCAGGAAGCCACCAAGACCCTCATCCACTCATTGGTCATCTTCAGACTGGACTACTGTAATCTCCTCCTAACTGGCCTCCCTGACTATTACCTCTCTCCACTCCAATCTATCCTCAATGCTGCTGCCCGGCTCATCTTCCTCACCAAACGCACTACGTCCACCTCTCCTCTCCTACAAGACCTTCACTGGCTCCCCTTCCCTTTCAGAATCCATTTCAAGCTTCTCACACTCGCTTACAAAGCCCTCACTCACTCCTCTCCCATCTACATCTCTGACCTTATCTCCCTTTACTCTCTCACCCATCCTCTTCGCTCTGCTAATGCACGCCGACTCTCCTGTCTTCTGTTTACCTCCTCCCACACAGGAGAGGAACACAGGAGAGGAAGAAGGGGGTAAAGCAATAGAAGTGCGAGAAAAGGGGAAGGTAGAGAGTGGGAGACGGGTTAGAGAAGGAGAGAGACAGAGTGGGGAGGGACACACAGGGGGAGAGGGAGTAGAGAAGTATAACACTACGATAAATTTCAGGGACACAATTTTGGGAACTTGAAAATAAGATTTTACTTACCAGTAAATCTATTTCTCGTAGTCCGTAGTGGATGCTGGGGACTCCGTAAGGACCATGGGGAATAGACGGGCTCCGCAGGAGACAGGGCACTTTAAGAAAGAATTAGGATACTGGTGTGCACTGGCTCCACCCTCTATGCCCCTCCTCCAGACCTCAGTTAGGGAAACTGTGCCCGGAAGAGCTGACATTACAAGGAAAGGATTTTGGAATCCAGGGTAAGACTCATACCAGCCACACCAATCACACCGTACAACTCGTGATAAACTTACCCAGTTAACAGTATGAACAATAACAGAGCATCAGATAAACCCTGATGCAACCATAACATAACCCTTATTTAAGCAATAACTATATACAACTATTGCAGAAGAAGTCCGCACTTTGGACGGGCGCCCAGCATCCACTACGGACTACGAGAAATGGATTTACCGGTGAGTAAAATCTTATTTTCTCTAACGTCCTAGTGGATGCTGGGGACTCCGTAAGGACCATGGGGATTATACCAAAGCTCCCAAACGGGCGGGAGAGTGCGGATGACTCTGCAGCACCGAATGAGCAAACACAAGGTCCTCCTCAGCCAGGGTATCAAACTTGTAGAACTTTGCAAAAGTGTTTGAACCTGACCAAGTAGCCGCTCGGCACAGCTGTAATGCCGAGACCCCTCGGGCAGTCGCCCAAGAAGAGCCCACCTTCCTTGTGGAATGGGCTTTTACTGATTTTGGTAGCGGCAATCCAGACGCAGAATGAGCCTGCTGAATCGTGTTACAGATCCAGCGAGCAATAGTTTGCTTTGAAGCAGGAGCACCCAGCTTGTTGGGTGCATACAGGATAAACAGTGACTCAGTTTTCCTGACTCTCGCCGTTCTGGCTACATAAACCTTCCAAAGACCTGACCACATCCAGTGACTCGGAATCCTCTAAGTCACGAGTAGCCACAGGCACCACAATAGGTTGGTTCATATGAAAAGATGACACCACTTTTGGCAGAAATTGCGGACGGGTCCGCAATTCCGCCCTGTCCATATGGAAAACCAGATAGGGGCTTTTATGTGACAAAGCCGCCAATTCTGACACACGCCTAGCTGAAGCCAAGGCCAACAGCATGACCACCTTCCACGTGAGAAATTTTAACTCCACGGTTTTAAGTGGCTCAAACCAGTGTGATTTCAGGAAACTCAACACCACGTTAAGATCCCAAGGTGCCACTGGAGGCACAAACGGGGGCTGAATATGCAGCACTCCCTTTACAAACGTCTGAACTTCAGGAAGAGAAGCCAGTTCCTTTTGAAAGAAAATGGATAGGGCCGAAATCTGGACCTTAATGGACCCCCATTTTAGGCCCAAAGTCACTCCCGACTGTAGGAAGTGAAGGAAACGGCCCAGCTGGAATTCCTCTGTAGGGGCATTCCTGGCCTCACACCAAGCAACATATTTTCGCCATATACGGTGATAATGCTTTGCTGTCACGTCCTTCCTATCCTTTATCAGCGTAGGAATGACTTCATCCGGAATGCCTTTTTCTGCTAGGATCCGGCGTTCAACCGCCATGCCGTCAAACGCAGCCGCGGTAAGTCTTGGAACAGACAGGACCCCTGCTGCAACAGATCCTGTCTTAGAGGCAGAGGCCATGGGTCCTCTGTGAGCATTTTTTGCAGCTCTGGATACCAAGTCCTTCTTGGCCAATCCGGAACAAAGAGTATTGTTCTCACTCCTCTTTTCCTTATGATTCTCAGCACCTTGGGTATGAGAGGAAGAGGAGGAAACACATAAACCGACTGGAACACCCACTGTGTCACTAGTGCGTCTACAGCTATCGCCTGAGGGTCTCTTGACCTGGCGCAATACCTCTGTAGCTTTTTGTTGAGGCGGGATGCCATCATGTCCACCTGTGGCAGTTCCCACCGACCTGCAATCTGCGCGAAGACTTCTTGATGAAGTCCCCACTCTCCCGGGTGGAGGTCGTGCCTGCTGAGGAAGTCTGCTTCCCAGTTGTCCACTCCCGGAATGAACACTGCTGACAGTGCTCGTACGTGATTCTCCGCCCATCGAAGAATTCTGGTGGCTTCCGCCATCGCCACCCTGCTCCTTGTGCTGCCTTGGCGGTTTACATGAGCCACTGCGGTGATGTTGTCTGATGGAATCAGCACCGATTGGTTGCGAAGCAGGGTCTCTGCTTGACTTAGGGCGTTGTATATGGCCCTTAGTTCCAGGATATTGATGTGAAGGCAAGTCTCCTGACTTGACCACAGACCGTGGAAGTTTCTTCCCTGTGTGACTGCGCCCCACCCTCGGAGGCTTGCATCCGTGGTCACCAGGACCCAATCCTGAATGCCGAATCTGCGGCCCTCGAGAAGGTGAGCACTCTGCAGCCACCACAGAAGAGACACCCTGGCCCTGGGGGATAGGGTGATCAGCCGATGCATCTGTAGATGCGATCCGGACCACTTGTCCAACAGATCCCATTGAAAGGTTCTCGCATGGAACCTGCCGAAGGGAATGGCCTCGTATGACTCCACCATCTTTCCCAGGACTCGCGTGCAGTGATGCACCGACACCTGTTTTGGTTTTAAGAGGTCTCTGACCAGTGTCATGAGTTCCTGAGCCTTCTCCGTCGGGAGAAAAACCTTCTTCGGGTCTGTGTCCAGAATCATGCCCAGGAAGGGCAGACGCGTCGTAGGAATCAGCTGCGACTTTGGAATATTCAGAATCCAGCCGTGCTGTTGTAACACTTCCCGAGAGCGTGCTACGCTGATCAGCAACTGCTCTCTGGACCTCGCCTTTATGAGGAGATCGTCCAAGTATGGGATAATTGTGACTCCTTGCTTTCTCAGGAGCACCATCATTACTGCCATTACCTTGGTAAATATGGTCTGTGCCGCGGAGAGACCAAACGGCAACGTCTGGAATTGGTAATGACAATCCTGTACCACAAATCTGAGGTACTCCTGATGAGGTGGATAAATGGGGACATGCAAGTAAGCATCCTTGATGTCCAGAGACACCATAAAATCCCCCTCCTCAGGCTTGCGATGACCGCTCTGAGCGATTCCATCTTGAACTTGAACCTTTTCAGGTATATGTTCAGGGATTTTAAATTCAATATGGGTCTGACCGAACCGTCCGGTTTCGGTACCACAAACATTGTCGAATAGTAACCCCTTCCCTGTTGAAGGAGGGGAACCTTTACCACCACCTGCTGGAGATATAATTTGTGAATTGCCGCTAACACTATTTCCCTCTCTATGGGGGAAGCTGGCAGGGCCGATTTGAGGTAATGGTGAGGGGGCATCACTTCGAATTCCAGCTTGTATCCCTGAGACACATTCTCTATAGCCCAGGGATCCACCTGTGAGTGAACCCACTTGTGGCTGAAATTTCGGAGATGCGCCCCCACCGGGCCTGGCTCCGCCTGTGGAGCCCCAGCGTCATGCAGTGGATTTAGTGGAAGCCGGGGAGGACTTCTGTTCCTGGGAACTAGCTGTATTGTGCCGCTTCTTTCCTCTACCCCTGCCTCTGGCAAGAAAGGACGCACCTCGGACTTTCTTGCCTTTTTGTGATCGAAAGGACTGCATTTGGTAATACGGTGCTTTCTTAGGTTGTGAGGGAACATATGGCAAAAAATTTGACTTTCCAGCCGTAGCTGTGGAGACCAGGTCCGAGAGACCGTCCCCAAACAATTCCTTATAAGGTAAAACCTCCATGTGCCTTTTTGAGTCGGCATCGCCTGTCCATTGCCGAGTCCACAGGACCCTTCTGGCAGAAATCGACATTGAATTTATTCTAGAGCCCAGTAGGCTACTGTCTCTTTGAGCATCTCTCATATATAGGACAGCGTCTTTTATATGCCCCAGGGTTAGTAATATAGGGGTATATGCAATTGCGGTCGAATTCCCGAAATTGTCGAATTTCGGGTCATTTTCGCCAAAAAAAAACAAATTCGTCAATGCAATTCAGTGCTTTCCGTCAAAAAAACGGACTTTCAAAATTCGACTTTTTGAAATTCTACTTTTTGCAAATTCGACTTTTCTGCAATGATACAAGTGCTGCAATTCGACAAAAGCATATTCAATTCAAGTTTGGAAATTCGACAGCAGTGCTTTTAGACAGTAAATTCGTCATTTTCAATCCACCACACTTTGGAGGGTGAAAACAAATAAAAAAAATTTTAAACATGTTTTTTTTGTGTTTTTTTTTTTGGAATAGCAGATCTATTTATATTAGAAGGGATTAGGTACTTGGTTTGTCTTTTTTGGAGGCACAAGTATTATTTATATATTTTTAAAAATAATAATTATTATTATTTTTTTTTTTTTTTTAGATGGAATGGTAAAATCCCTGAAAAAAGGGGTCTCATGTGTCAGCATGGGACCCCTTTCAGTCCGGTGGATCGGTGTTCGTTTTCTTTTTTTGCCAAGTCCGTGGATTTATCTCTGGACCCTGGCTGAGGTGAGTATATTGAACTTTTCTTTTCAGGTATCCGTGGATTCTACATGGAGAAGAGGACCGATGTCGGCGTGTGAACATAGGTAAGTATGTGTGTGTCGGCAGTATGTAATAAAGTTTTACTTGTCACGGTGTCTGTGTACTGTTTTTATTTGGGCATTTTTTTCCCCAGTAGAACTACAGGTACCAGCGGGCCCGTTTTTCTCCCGCATGCTGGTACTTGTGGTTCTCCAAGTACCAGCTTGCGGGGGAGGCTTGCTGGGACTTGTAGTTCTTCTGGAAAAAACAATATTCTGTCATTTTACTCAAGGCTATCAGCCTCCCATCCGCAGCCAATGGATGGGGGGGGGACAGCCTCGGGCTTCACCCCTGGCCCTTGGGTGGCTGGGGGGGGGGGGGGACCCCTTGATTGAAGGGGTCCCCACTCCCTCAGGGTACCCCGGCCAGGGGTGACTAGTTGGATATTTAATGCCACGGCCGCAGGGCACGGCATAAAAGTGACCCCCCGGCTGTGGCATTATCTGTCCAGCTAGTGGAGCCCGATGCTGGTGTGAAAAATACGGGGGACCCCTACTCGTTTTGTCCCCCGTATTTTTTGCACCAGCACCAGGCGCAGAGCCCGATGCTGGTTTTAAAAATACGGGGGATCCCTTGTCAATTTTTCCCCTGCATTTTTAGAACCAGGACCAGCTCGAAGAGCCCGAGGCTGGTTATGCTTTGGAGGGGGGACCCCACGCCATTTTTCCCCGATTTTTAAAATCGCGGCAAAATCCGGCAAATCGGCCGTTTTTCGCCCGCGGGAATGTCGAATCCGTTTTTCATTGAATATGGTGAATTCCGGCAGCCACCTGCCGGAATTCACCTGTCGAATTGTGTCGAATTAAAAAACGGCGATAATTTGCCGCGATTCGCCGTGAATTGCATATACCCCATAGTATCCTTGTCCAAGGTATCAAGTTCCTCAGATAAGGTATCTGTCCATGCTGCTACAGCACTACACATCCAGGCCGACGCAATTGCCGGCCGTAGTAAGGTACCTGAATGTGTATAAATGGACTTCAGGATACCTTCCTGCTTTCTATCCGCAGCATCTTTTAGGGAGGCCGTATCCTGTGACGGCAGGGCCACCCTCTTGGATAAGCGTGTTAAAGCTTTGTCTACCCTAGGGGAGGATTCCCAGCGTAACCTGTCCGCTGGCGAGAAAGGATACGCCATAAGCATCCGTTTGGAAATCTGCAGTTTTTTATCTGGAGATTCCCAAGCCTTTTCACATAACTCATTTAGCTCATGTGAAGGGGGAAAGGTCACCTCCTGCCTTTTTTCCCCATACATATGAACCCTCTTGTCAGGGACTGGGGTTTCCTCTGTGATGTGCAACACATCCTTCATTGCTATAAGCATGTAGCGGATGGCTTTAGCCATTTTAGGCTGCAACTTTGCATCATCGCCATCGACACTGGAGTCAGAATCCGTGTCGATATCTGTGTCAACAATTTGGGATAGTGGGTGCTTCTGAGACCCTGACGGCCTCTGCGATGTAGGATCAGGCATAGGTTGAGACCCTGACTGTCCCAAGGCTTCAGCTTTATCCAACCTTTTATGCAAGGATGTAACATTATCATTTAACACCTTCCACATATCCATCCAATCGGGTGTCGGCGCCGTCGACGGCGATCCCACATTCATTTGTACCCGCTCTGTTTCCACATAGCCTTCCTCGTCAAACATGCCGACACAAGCGTACCGACACAACACACACACGGGGGATGCTCTATTTGAAGACAGTTCCCCCACAAGGCCCTTTGGAGAGACAGAGAGAGAGTATGCCAGCACACACCCAGCGCTATATGACCCAGGAATCACACAGTAACTTAGTGTTAACCCAGTAGCTGCTGTATATACTGTTTTTGCGCCAAATTTATGTGCCCCCCCCCTCTCTTTTTACCCTCTTTCTACCGTGATTCTGCAGGGGAGAGCCTGGGGAGCTTCCTCTCAGCGGAGCTGTGGAGAGAAAATGGCGCTGGTGAGTGCTGAGGAAGAAGCCCCGCCCCCTCAGCGGCGGGCTTCTGTCCCGCGTTTTGTGTGTAAAATAATGGCGGGGGCTCATGCATATATACAGTGCCCAACTGTATATATGCTGCTTTTTGCCAAGAGGTTCCCAATTGCTGCCCAGGGCGCCCCCCCCTGCGCCCTGCACCCTACAGTAACCGGAGTATGTGGGTTTAGTGTGGGAGCAATGGCGCACAGCTGCAGTGCTGTGCGCTACCTCATATGAAGACTGGAGTCTTCTGCCGCCGATTTTGAAGTCTTCTTGCTTCTCACGCCGGCTTCTGTCTTCTGGCTCTTGCGAGGGGGACGGCGGCGCGGCTCCGGGATTGGACGACCAAGGGTGCGTTCCTGTGTACGATCCCTCTGGAGCTAATGGTGTCCAGTAGTCTAAGAAGCAGGACCTATCTTCAGAGAGTAGGTTTGCTTCTCTCCCCTCAGTCCCACGATGCAGGGAGTCTGTTGCCAGCAGAAGCTCTCTGAAAATAACAAACCTAACTAAAATACTTTCTTATTAGCAAGCTCAGGAGAGCTCACTAAAGTGCACCCAGCTCGTCCGGGCACAGATTCTAACTGAGGTCTGGAGGAGGGACATAGAGGGAGGAGCCAGTGCACACCAGTAGTCCTAATTCTTTCTTAAAGTGCCCAGTCTCCTGCGGAGCCCGTCTATTCCCCATGGTCCTTACGGAGTCCCCAGCATCCACTAGGACGTTAGAGAAATTTACTTCCAACAATTCGTCCCCTCAATACACCACTGGCTGCCGGTGAACTTCAGATTTTATCCAAAAAAGTCCCAAGATACCCGACAGGGTGGAGAGAAGAGGACAATGTTTTCCAGTATCACCACTCCATGGGGAAAGAAGGAAACTGGTGACATACCAAAGTTGTCCCGAATAGAGGGTAGACTAATGTGCTTATAACAGCTGCATACTGTAGGTGAGGTCCCTTGAACCCTATGCCCAAGAGACTTCCACCCACCTAGTGGAACGCACCCTCCCAATTCCTGGATCTCATATACAGAGGACTGCAATAGCCTTAGAGACACCAAAGAGACTCCTCTGCTTCTCGCTCGGTCTAAGGTCAGGCTTACAAGGCCACTTTGAGCTATAAAGAGATTCTGGTCCTAAGAAGGTCGATCCTTGTCCAAAACAGGATTCTTAGACTAGACTCGAGCATGCTTTACTACACGCTGTACCACAAGCTTAGCTCTCAGGGTCATGGCTTCTACAGCTGGTCAGGTCAGACTCTGGGGGGGGGGGGGAGGAGGCCCTGACATATGAGATGTAATCTTGGGTGAAGGCCTCACACTGGGCCCTCAGCCATGATTAGAAGGTTGGTGTAGATGAAGGACACTCATTGCCGGCGCAGTGCCACCAGAGTTCCCACGTTTTAGCTTCCTGAGCTCCAGCTGAAGCATTGATATTGAACTGAACAGGTAGATCAGATGGAAGCTCCAAGGGAGCAGACATTCCAGAAGTGTCCGTGGATTCCTTATGCGTCAACTGAGATGCCGCCATGTCCACATCTTGTTGACCCCCCTGTCCACTTCCCATGTACTTAGAAGATGTACAGATGAAGGGATCGTTCCCCCAGATTGAAGTGTTGGATGACTGGTATATCGGTTCTGATGATCCTGCTGTTCTGTCGCATACCTAAGCCACAGCATACGCTGCAGCCACCTGGGGGCATGGACTGGGCTTCAATGGCGGCATTCTCAGCAATGGGTGTCGTGCCAATCCCGTCCCGACAGTGCTGGAGGCAGAGGTATTACAGAGTTCCCCTGAGCGATCTCAGCACCTCCCACATCAGGCGTCTGCACACACGGACATCAATGTCCTCACATAAAAACTACAACGGCTGCTATAGGCTGTGAGCGAGCGCGCAGTTCAGACGGGCGCTAAGACACTTGCTGGGGGAAAATGTGAAACGCCCGAGCCGCCGAGCAAGAGGCGACAAAAAGGGAGAGCGAGCCAGAGATAGGGAGAGAGAGAGAGACACACACACACACACACAGGGGGAGAGAGAGAGGGCGACAGGGCACGAGAGAGAGAGAGACACACACAGGGGGAGAGAGAGAGGACGACAGGGCACGAGAGAAGAGAGAGAGACACACACAGGGGGAGAGAGAGGGCGACAGGGCACGAGAGAGAGAGAGAGAGGCTGACAAAGAGGGAGAGGGCATGAGCGAGAGAGAGACACACACAGGGGGAGAGAGAGGGCGACAGGGCACCAGAGAGAGAGAGGCTGACAAAGAGGGAGAGGGCATGAGAGAGAGACACACACACACACAGGGGGAGAGAGAGAGGGCGACAGGGCACGAGAGAGAGAGAGAGACACACACAAGGGGAGAGAGAGAGGGCGACAGGGCACGAGAGAGAGAGAGAGAGGCTGACAAAGAGGGAGAGGGCAAGAGCGATAGAGAGACACACACAGGGGGAGAGAGAGGGTGACAGGGCACGAGAGAGAGACACACACACACACACACACACACACACACACACACACACACGGGGAGAGAGAGGGCGACAGGGCACGAGAGAGAGAGAGAGAGAGAGAGAGGCTGACAAAGAGGGAGTGGGCATGAGAGAGAGAGAGAGACACTGTTAGAGAGAGGAGGTGACAGTCTTACCTCAGCAGCCTGGGCATAGCCTTGGACACGCCCACTCTGAGACACCTGGGACCTGTAGTACACACATGTAATAGCCAATAAGAGACGCATTGATATTATGTACATATAACTTCCAAGTCTCCGCCTACTGCGACATACATCTAACTGGCAGCCCCCACTCACATCACACAGCGTCTCTCACCCCAGGGTGTCACATAGAGCAGTCACACAGCGTCTCTCACCCCAGGGTGTCACATAGAGCAGTCACACAGCGTCTCTCACCCCAGGGTGTCACATAGAGCAGTCACACAGTGTCTCTCTCACCCCCAGGATGTCACATAGAGCAGTCACACAGCGTCTCTCACCCCCAGGGTGTCACATAGAGCAGTCACACAGCCTCTCTCACCCCAGGGTGTCACATAGAGCAGTCACACAGCATCTCTCACCCCCAGGATGTCACATAGAGCAGTCACACAGCATCTCTCACCCCCAGGATGTCACATAGAGCAGTCACACAGCCTCTCTCACCCCCAGGATGTCACATAGAGCAGTCACACAGCGTCTCTCACCTACAGGATGTCACACACAGCGTCTCTCACCCCCAGGATGTCACATAGAGCAGTCACACAGTCTCTCACCCCCAGGATGTCACATAGAGCAGTCACACAGCGTCTCTCACCCCCAGGATGTCACATAGAGCAGTCACACAGCGTCTCTCACCCCCAGGATGTCACATAAAGCAGTCACACAGCGTCTCTCACCCCCAGGATGTCACATAGAGCAGTCACACAGCGTCTCTCACCCCCAGGATGTCACATAGAGCAGTCACACAGCGTCTCTCTCACCCCCAGGATGTCACATAGAGCAGTCACACAGCATCTCTCACCTCCAGGATGTCACATAGAGCAGTCACACAGCGTCTCTCACCCCCAGGATGTCACATAGAGCAGTCACACAGCATCTCTCACCCCCAGGATGTCACATAGAGCAGTCACACAGCGTCTCTCTCACCCCCAGGATGTCACATAGAGCAGTCACACAGCGTCTCTCTCACCCCCAGGATGTCACATAGAGCAGTCACACAGCGTCTCTCACCCCCAGGATGTCACATAGAGCAGTCACACAGCGTCTCTCACCCCCAGGATGTCACATAGAGCAGTCACACAGCGTCTCTCACCCCCAGGATGTCACATAGAGCAGTCACACAGCCTCTCTCACCCCCAGGATGTCACATAGAGCAGTCACACAGCGTCTCTCACCTCCAGGATGTCACATAGAGCAGTCACACAGCGTCTCTCACCCCCAGGATGTCACATAGAGCAGTCACACAGCGTCTCTCACCCCCAGGATGTCACATAGAGCAGTCACACAGCGTCTCTCACCCCCAGGATGTCACATAGAGCAGTCACACAGCCTCTCTCACCCCCAGGATGTCACATAGAGCAGTCACACAGCGTCTCTCACCCCCAGGATGTCACATAGAGCAGTCACACAGCGTCTCTCACCCCCAGGATGTCACATAGAGCAGTCACACAGCGTCTCTCACCCCCAGGATGTCACATAGAGCAGTCACACAGCGTCTCTCACCTCCAGGATGTCACATAGAGCAGTCACACAGCGTCTCTCACCCCCAGGATGTCACATAGAGCAGTCACACAGCGTCTCTCACCCCCAGGATGTCACATAGAGCAGTCACACAGCCTCTCTCACCCCCAGGATGTCACATAGAGCAGTCACACAGCGTCTCTCACCTCCAGGATGTCACATAGAGCAGTCACACAGCGTCTCTCACCCCCAGGATGTCACATAGAGCAGTCACACAGCGTCTCTCACCCCCAGGATGTCACATAGAGCAGTCACACAGCCTCTCTCACCCCCAGGATGTCACATAGAGCAGTCACACAGCGTCTCTCACCTCCAGGATGTCACATAGAGCAGTCACACAGCGTCTCTCACCCCCAGGATGTCACATAGAGCAGTCACACAGCGTCTCTCACCTCCAGGATGTCACATAGAGCAGTCACACAGCGTCTCTCACCCCCAGGATGTCACATAGAGCAGTCACACAGCCTCTCTCACCCCCAGGGTGTCACATAGAGCAGTCACACAGCGTCTCTCACCTCCAGGATGTCACATAGAGCAGTCACACAGCGTCTCTCACCCCCAGGATGTCACATAGAGCAGTCACACAGCGTCTCTCACCTCCAGGATGTCACATAGAGCAGTCACACAGCGTCTCTCACCTCCAGGATGTCACATAGAGCAGTCACACAGCGTCTCTCACCCCCAGGATGTCACATAGAGCAGTCACACAGCGTCTCTCACCCCCAGGATGTCACATAGAGCAGTCACACAGCATCTCTCACCCCCAGGATGTCACATAGAGCAGTCACACAGCCTCTCTCACCCCCAGGATGTCACATAGAGCAGTCACACAGCGTCTCTCACCCCCAGGATGTCACATAGAGCAGTCTCTTAGACAGAACCGGCAACAGTCTCATGTTGTTGGAGAACAAGGTCAATAAAATCTACTTCCGGCACCACGTGACATCTGACCCCGCCCCCAGCCTCTGTGCATGATGGGAAATGTAGTGTGAGCCGGAAATCCTACAACAGAGACCTCTATCATACCCTCCAACATGACCCGCCCCACTAGGTACAAAATGCTCTGTTTCTGGACTTCCCTCTTAATTTATTATTGCCATCACCTGTGAAGAAACAGCTTTCTTATCATTTAACTAGTTCAACACAGGTGATGGAAATCATAAATTAAGAGGGAAGTCCAGAAACAGAGCAGTGCGGCGGGTCATGTTGGAGGGTCTGCTCTATGTACAGATAAGAGACGGCTATGTGCAGGCAGAGACATCTAGGTGTGGATAAGAGACCTCTAGGTCAAATAAGAGACGGCTATGTGCAGGCAGAGACATCTATGTGTGGATGAGAGACCTCTAGGTCAGATAAGAGACGGCTATGTGCAGGCAGAGACATCTATGTGTGGATAAGAGACCTCTAGGTCAGATAAGAGACGGCTATGTGCAGGCAGAGACATCTATGTGTGGATAAGAGACCTCTATGTACAGATAAGAGACGGCTATGTGCAGGCAGAGACATCTAGGTGTGGATAAGAGACCTCTAGGTCAAATAAGAGACGGCTATGTGCAGGCAGAGACATCTATGTGTGGATAAGAGACCTCTATGTACAGATAAGAGACGGCTATGTGCAGGCAGAGACATCTAGGTGTGGATAAGAGACCTCTAGGTCAAATAAGAGACGGCTATGTGCAGGCAGAGACATCTATGTGTGGATGAGAGACCTCTAGGTCAGATAAGAGACAGCTATGTGCAGGCTGAGACATCTAGGTGTGGATAAGAGACCTCTAGGTCAGATAAGAGACGGCTATGTGCAGGCAGAGACATCTATGTGTGGATAAGAGACCTCTAGGTCAGATAAGAGACGGCTATGTGCAGGCAGAGACATCTAGGTGTGGATAAGAGACCTCTAGGTCAGATAAGAGACGGCTATGTGCAGGCAGAGACATCTATGTGTGGATGAGAGACCTCTAGGTCAGATAAGAGACGGCTATGTGCAGGCAGAGACATCCAGGTGTGGATAAGAGACCTCTAGGTCAGATAAGAGACGGCTATGTGCAGGCAGAGACATCTATGTGTGGATAAGAGACCTCTATGTACAGATAAGAGACGGCTATGTGCAGGCAGAGACATCTAGGTGTGGATAAGAGACCTCTAGGTCAAATAAGAGACGGCTATGTGCAGGCAGAGACATCTATGTGTGGATGAGAGACCTCTAGGTCAGATAAGAGACAGCTATGTGCAGGCAGAGACATCTATGTGTGGATAAGAGACCTCTAGGTCAGATAAGAGACGGCTATGTGCAGGCAGAGACATCTAGGTGTGGATAAGAGACCTCTAGGTCAAATAAGAGACGGCTATGTGCAGGCAGAGACATCTATGTGTGGATGAGAGACCTCTAGGTCAGATAAGAGACAGCTATGTGCAGGCAGAGACATCTATGTGTGGATAAGAGACCTCTAGGTCAGATAAGAGACGGCTATGTGCAGGCAGAGACATCTAGGTGTGGATAAGAGACCTCTAGGTCAAATAAGAGACGGCTATGTGCAGGCAGAGACATCTATGTGTGGATGAGAGACCTCTAGGTCAGATAAGAGACAGCTATGTGCAGGCAGAGACATCTATGTGTGGATAAGAGACCTCTAGGTCAAATAAGAGACGGCTATGTGCAGGCTGAGACATCTAGGTGTGGATAAGAGACCTCTAGGTCAGATAAGAGACAGCTATGTGCAGGCAGAGACATCTATGTGTGGATAAGAGACCTCTAGGTCAAATAAGAGACGGCTATGTGCAGGCAGAGACATCTATGTGTGGATAAGAGACCTCTAGGTCAAATAAGAGACGGCTATGTGCAGGCTGAGACATCTAGGTGTGGATAAGAGACCTCTAGGTCAGATAAGAGACAGCTATGTGCAGGCAGAGACATCTATGTGTGGATAAGAGACCTCTAGGTCAAATAAGAGACGGCTATGTGCAGGCAGAGACATCTATGTGTGGATGAGAGACCTCTAGGTCAGATAAGAGACGGCTATGTGCAGGCAGAGACATCTATGTGTGGATAAGAGACCTCTAGGTCAAATAAGAGACGGCTATGTGCAGGCTGAGACATCTATGTGTGGATAAGAGACCTCTAGGTCAGATAAGAGACGGCTATGTGCAGGCAGAGACATCTAGGTGTGGATAAGAGACCTCTAGGTCAGATAAGAGACGGCTATGTGCAGGCAGAGACATCTATGTGTGGATAAGAGACCTCTAGGTCAGATAAGAGACGGCTATGTGCAGGCAGAGACATCTAGGTGTGGATAAGAGACCTCTAGGTCAAATAAGAGACGGCTATGTGCAGGCAGAGACATCTATGTGTGGATAAGAGACCTCTATGTACAGATAAGAGACGGCTATGTGCAGGCAGAGACATCTAGGTGTGGATAAGAGACCTCTAGGTCAAATAAGAGACGGCTATGTGCAGGCAGAGACATCTATGTGTGGATGAGAGACCTCTAGGTCAGATAAGAGACAGCTATGTGCAGGCAGAGACATCTAGGTGTGGATAAGAGACCTCTAGGTCAGATAAGAGACGGCTATGTGCAGGCAGAGACATCTAGGTGTGGATAAGAGACCTCTAGGTCAAATAAGAGACGGCTATGTGCAGGCAGAGACATCTATGTGTGGATGAGAGACCTCTAGGTCAGATAAGAGACAGCTATGTGCAGGCAGAGACATCTATGTGTGGATAAGAGACCTCTAGGTCAGATAAGAGACGGCTATGTGCAGGCAGAGACATCTAGGTGTGGATAAGAGACCTCTAGGTCAAATAAGAGACGGCTATGTGCAGGCAGAGACATCTATGTGTGGATGAGAGACCTCTAGGTCAGATAAGAGACAGCTATGTGCAGGCAGAGACATCTATGTGTGGATAAGAGACCTCTAGGTCAAATAAGAGACGGCTATGTGCAGGCTGAGACATCTAGGTGTGGATAAGAGACCTCTAGGTCAGATAAGAGACAGCTATGTGCAGGCAGAGACATCTATGTGTGGATAAGAGACCTCTAGGTCAAATAAGAGACGGCTATGTGCAGGCAGAGACATCTATGTGTGGATAAGAGACCTCTAGGTCAAATAAGAGACGGCTATGTGCAGGCTGAGACATCTAGGTGTGGATAAGAGACCTCTAGGTCAGATAAGAGACAGCTATGTGCAGGCAGAGACATCTATGTGTGGATAAGAGACCTCTAGGTCAAATAAGAGACGGCTATGTGCAGGCAGAGACATCTATGTGTGGATGAGAGACCTCTAGGTCAGATAAGAGACGGCTATGTGCAGGCAGAGACATCTATGTGTGGATAAGAGACCTCTAGGTCAAATAAGAGACGGCTATGTGCAGGCTGAGACATCTATGTGTGGATAAGAGACCTCTAGGTCAGATAAGAGACGGCTATGTGCAGGCAGAGACATCTAGGTGTGGATAAGAGACCTCTAGGTCAGATAAGAGACGGCTATGTGCAGGCAGAGACATCTATGTGTGGATAAGAGACCTCTAGGTCAGATAAGAGACGGCTATGTGCAGGCAGAGACATCTAGGTGTGGATAAGAGACCTCTAGGTCAAATAAGAGACGGCTATGTGCAGGCTGAGACATCTATGTGTGGATAAGAGACCTCTAGGTCAGATAAGAGACGGCTATGTGCAGGCAGAGACATCTAGGTGTGGATAAGAGACCTCTAGGTCAAATAAGAGACGGCTATGTGCAGGCAGAGACATCTATGTGTGGATGAGAGACCTCTAGGTCAGATAAGAGACAGCTATGTGCAGGCAGAGACATCTATGTGTGGATAAGAGACCTCTAGGTCAAATAAGAGACGGCTATGTGCAGGCTGAGACATCTAGGTGTGGATAAGAGACCTCTAGGTCAGATAAGAGACAGCTATGTGCAGGCAGAGACATCTATGTGTGGATAAGAGACCTCTAGGTCAAATAAGAGACGGCTATGTGCAGGCAGAGACATCTATGTGTGGATAAGAGACCTCTAGGTCAAATAAGAGACGGCTATGTGCAGGCTGAGACATCTAGGTGTGGATAAGAGACCTCTAGGTCAGATAAGAGACAGCTATGTGCAGGCAGAGACATCTATGTGTGGATAAGAGACCTCTAGGTCAAATAAGAGACGGCTATGTGCAGGCAGAGACATCTATGTGTGGATGAGAGACCTCTAGGTCAGATAAGAGACGGCTATGTGCAGGCAGAGACATCTATGTGTGGATAAGAGACCTCTAGGTCAAATAAGAGACGGCTATGTGCAGGCTGAGACATCTATGTGTGGATAAGAGACCTCTAGGTCAGATAAGAGACGGCTATGTGCAGGCAGAGACATCTAGGTGTGGATAAGAGACCTCTAGGTCAGATAAGAGACGGCTATGTGCAGGCAGAGACATCTATGTGTGGATAAGAGACCTCTAGGTCAGATAAGAGACGGCTATGTGCAGGCAGAGACATCTAGGTGTGGATAAGAGACCTCTAGGTCAAATAAGAGACGGCTATGTGCAGGCTGAGACATCTATGTGTGGATAAGAGACCTCTAGGTCAGATAAGAGACGGCTATGTGCAGGCAGAGACATCTAGGTGTGGATAAGAGACCTCTAGGTCAGATAAGAGACGGCTATGTGCAGGCAGAGACATCTATGTGTGGATAAGAGACCTCTAGGTCAAATAAGAGACGGCTATGTGCAGGCAGAGACATCTATGTGTGGATGAGAGACCTCTAGGTCAGATAAGAGACGGCTATGTGCAGGCAGAGACATCTAGGTGTGGATAAGAGACCTCTAGGTCAGATAAGAGACGGCTATGTGCATGCAGAGACATCCAGGTGTGGATAAGAGACCTCTAGGTCAGATAAGAGACGGCTATGTGCAGGCAGAGACATCTAGGTATGGATGAGAGACCTCTAGGTCAGATAAGAGACGGCTATGTGCAGGCAGAGACATCCAGGTGTGGATAAGAGACCTCTATGTACAGATAAGAGACAGCTATGTGCAGGCAGAGACATCTAGGTGTGGATAAGAGACCTCTAGGTCAGATAAGAGACGGCTATGTGCAGGCAGAGACATCTAGGTGTGGATAAGAGACCTCTATGTACAGATAAGAGACAGCTATGTGCAGGCAGAGACATCCAGGTGTGGATAAGAGACCTCTAGGTCAGATAAGAGACGGCTATGTGCAGGCAGAGACATCTAGGTGTGGATAAGAGACCTCTACGTCAGATAAGAGACAGCTATGTGCATGCAGAGACATCTAGGTGAGGATGAGAGACCTCAAGGTCAGATAAGAGACGGCTATGTGCAGGCAGAGACATCTAGGTATGGATGAGAGACCTCTAGGTCAGATAAGAGACGGCTATGTGCAGGCAGAGACATCTAGGTGTGGATAAGAGACCTCTAGGTCAGATAAGAGACGGCTATGTGCAGGCAGAGACATCTAGGTATGGATGAGAGACCTCTAGGTCAGATAAGAGACGGCTATGTGCAGGCAGAGACATCTATGTGTGGATAAGAGACCTCTACGTCAGATAAGAGACAGCTATGTGCATGCAGAGACATCTAGGTGAGGATGAGAGACCTCAAGGTCAGATAAGAGACGGCTATGTGCAGGCAGAGACATCTAGGTGTGGATAAGAGACCTCTACGTCAGATAAGAGACAGCTATGTGCAGGCAGAGACATCTAGGTGTGGATAAGAGACCTCTAGGTCAGATAGGAGACGGCTATGTGCAGGTAGAGACATCCAGGTGTGGATAAGAGACCTCTAGGTCAGATAAGAGACGGCTATGTGCAGGCAGAGACATCTAGGTGTGGATAAGAGACCTCTACGTCAGATAGGAGACGGCTATGTGCAGGTAGAGACATCTAGGTGTGGCTAAGAGACCTCTAGGTCAGATAGGAGACGGCTATGTGCAGGCAGAGACATCTAGGTGTGGATAAGAGACCTCTACGTCAGATAAGAGACAGCTATGTGCAGGCAGAGACATCTAGGTATGGATAAGAGACCTCTAGGTCAGATAGGAGACGGCTATGTGCAGGTAGAGACATCTAGGTGTGGCTAAGAGACCTCTATGTACAGATAAGAGACGGCTATGTGCAGGCAGAGACATCTAGGTGTGGATGAGAGACCTCTAGGTCAGATAAGAGACGGCTATGTGCAGGCAGAGACATCCAGGTGTGGATGAGAGACCTCTATGTACAGATAAGAGACGGCTATGTGCAGGCAGAGACATCTAGGTGTGGATAAGAGACCTCTATGTACAGATAAGAGACAGCTATGTGCAGGCAGAGACATCCAGGTGTGGATGAGAGACCTCTATGTACAGATAAGAGACAGCTATGTGCAGGAAGAGACATCTAGGTGTGGATAAGAGACCTCTATGTACAGATAAGAGATGGCTATGTGCAGGCAGAGACATCTAGGTGTGGATAAGAGACCTCTATGTACAGATAAGAGACAGCTATGTGCAGGCAGAGACATCTAGGTGTGGATGAGAGACCTCTATGTACAGATAAGAGACGGCTATGTGCAGGCAGAGACATCTAGGTGTGGATAAGAGACCTCTAGGTCAGATAAGAGACGGCTATGTGCAGGCAGAGACATCTAGGTATGGATGAGAGACCTCTAGGTCAGATAAGAGACGGCTATGTGCAGGCAGAGACATCTAGGTATGGATGAGAGACCTCTAGGTCAGATAAGAGACAGCAATGTGCAGGCAGAGACATCTAGGTGTGGATGAGAGACCTCAAGGTCAGATAAGAGACAGCTATGTGCAGGCAGAGACATCTAGGTGTGGATGAGAGACCTCAAGGTCAGATAAGAGACGGCTATGTGCATGCAGAGACATCTAGGTGTGGATGAGAGACCTCTAGGTCAGATAAGAGACGGCTATGTGCAGGCAGAGACATCTAGGTATGGATGAGAGACCTCTATGTACAGATAAGAGACAGCTATGAGCAGTCAGAGACATCTAGGTGTGGATGAGAGACCTCTATGTACAGATAAGAGACGGCTATATGCAGGCAGAGACATCTAGGTATGGATAAGAGACCTCTATTTACAGATAAGAGACAGCTATGAGCAGGCAGAGACATCTAGGTATGGATAAGAGACCTCTATTTACAGATAAGAGACAGCTATGAGCAGGCAGAGACATCTAGGTGTGGATAAGAGACCTCTAGGTCAAATAAGAGACGGCTATGTGCAGGCAGAGACATCTAGGTGTGGATAAGAGACCTCTAGGTCAGATAAGAGACGGCTATGTGCATGCAGAGACATCTAGGTGTGGATAAGAGACCTCTAGGTCAGATGAGAGACGGCTATGTGCAGGCAGAGACATCTAGGTGTGGATAAGAGACCTCTATGTACAGATAAGAGACAGCTATGTGCAGGCAGAGACATCTAGGTGTGGATAAGAGACCTCTAGGTCAGATGAGAGACGGCTAGGTGCAGGCAGAGACATCTAGGTGAGGATAAGAGACCTCTAGGTCAGATAAGAGAGGCTAGGTGCAGGCAGAGACATCTAGGTGTGGATAAGAGACCTCTATGTACAGATAAGAGACAGCTATGTGCAGGCAGAGACATCTAGGTGAGGATAAGAGACCTCTAGGTCAGATAAGAGAGGCTAGGTGCAGGCAGAGACATCTAGGTGTGGATAAGAGACCTCTATGTACAGATAAGAGACGGCTATGTGCAGGCAGAGACATCCAGGTGTGGATAAGAGACCTCTAGGTCAGATAAGAGACGGGTATGTGCAGGCAGAGACATCTGTGTGTGGATAAGAGACCTCTATGTTCAGGTAAGAGACGGCTATATGCAGGCAGAGACATCTAGGTGTGGATAAGAGACCACTAGGTCAGATAAGAGACGGCTATGTGCAGGCAGAGACATCTAGGTGTGGATAAGAGACCTCTAGGTTAGATAAGAGATGGCTATGTGCAGGCAGAGACATCTAGGTGTGGATGAGAGACCTCTAGGTCAAATAAGAGATGGCTATGTGCAGGCAGAGACATCTCTATAGAGAGACCGCACGGTACGCGGAGTCATCTGTTTAGAGAGACCGCACTGTAGGTGGAGACATCTGTATAGAGAGACTGCGCTGTAGGCGGAGACATCTGTATAGAGTGACCGCACTGCAGGCGAAGACATCTGTATAGAGAGACCGCACTGTAGGCGGAGACATCTGTATAGAGAGACCGCACTGTAGGCGGAGACATCTGTATAGAGAGACCGCACTGTAGGCGGAGACATCTGTATATAGAGACCGCACTGTAGGCGGAGACATCTGTATAGAGAGACCGCACTGTATGCGGAGACATCTGTATAGAGAGACCGCACTTTAGGCGGAGACATCTGTATAGAGAGACCGCACTGTACACGGAGTCATCTGTTTAGAGAGACCGCACTGTAGGCGGAGACATCTGTTTAGAGAGACCGCACTGTATGTGGAGACATCTGTTTAGAGAGACCGCACTGTAGGCGGAGACATCTGTATATAGAGACCGTACTGTAGGCGGAGACATCTGTATAGAGAGACCGCACTGTACGCGGAGTCATCTGTTTAGAGAGACCGCACTGTAGGCGGAGACATCTGTTTAGAGAGACCGCACTGTAGGCGGAGACATCTGTATAGAGAGTCCGCACTGTAGGCGGAGACATCTGTATAGAGAGACCGCAGTCTAGGCGGAGACATCTTTATAGAGAGACCGCACTGTACGTAAAGTCATCTGTATAGAGAGACCGCACTGTAGGCGGAGACATCTATATAGAGAGACCGCACTGTAGGCGGAGACATCTGTATTGAGAGACCGCACTGTAGGCGGAGACATCTGTATAGAGAGACCGCACTGTAGGCGGAGACATCTGTATAGAGAGACCGCACTGCAGGCGGAGACATCTGTAGAGAGAACGCACGATAGGTGGAGACATCTGTATAGAGAGACCGCACTGTAGGCGGAGACATCTGTATAGAGAGACCGCACTGTAGGCGGAGACATCTGTATAGAGAGACTGCACTGTAGGTGGAGACATCTGTATAGAGAGTCCGCACTGTAGGCGGAGACATCTGTACAGAGAGACCGCAGTCTAGGCCGAGACATCTGTATAGAGAGACCGCACTGTACGCGGAGACATCTGTATAGAGAGACGGCACTGTACGCGGAGACATCTTTATAGAGAGACCGCACTGTACGTAGAGTCATCTGTATAGAGAGACCGCACTGTAGGCAGAGACATCTGTATAGAAAGAACGCACTGTAGGCGGAGACATCTGTATAGAGAGACCGCACTGTAGGCGGAGACATCTTTATAGAGAGACTGCACTGTATGCGGAGTCATCTGTATAGAGAGACTGCACTGTACGCGGAGACATCTGTATAGAGAGACCGCACTGTAGGCGGAGACATCTGTATAGAGAGACCGCACTGTAAGCGGAGACATCTGTATAGAGAGACCGCACTGTAGGCAGAGACATCTGTATAGAGAGATCGCACTGTAGGCGGAGACATCTGTATAGAGAGACCGCACTGTAGGCGGAGACATCTGTATAGAGAGACCGCACTGTAGGCAGAGACATCTGTATAGAGAGACCGCACTGTAAGCGGAGACATCTGTATAGAGAGACCGCACTGTAGGCAGAGACATCTGTATAGAGAGATCGCACTGTACGCGGAGACATCTGTATAGAGAGACCGCACTGTAAGCGGAGACATCTGTATAAAGAGACCGCACTGTAGGCGGAGACATCTGTATAGAGAGACCGCACTGTAGGCGGAGACATCTGTATAGAGAGACCGCACTGTAGGCGGAGACATCTGTATAGAGAGACCGCACTGTAGGCGGAGACATCTGTATAGAGAGACAGCACTGTAGGCAGAGGCATTTGTATAGAGAGACCGCACTGTAGGCGGAGACATCTGTATAGAGAGACCGCACTGTACGCGGGGACATCTGTATAGAGAGACCGCACTGTAGGGGGAGACATCTGTATAGAGACCGCGCTGTAGGCGGAGACATCTGTATAGAGAGATCGCACTGTAGGCGGAGACATCTGTATAGAGAGACCGCACTGTAGGCGGAGACATCTGTATAGAGAGACCGCACTGTACACGGAGACATCTGTATAGAGAGACCGCACTGTACGCGGAGACGTCTGTATAAAGAGACCGCGCTGTAGGCGGAGACATCTGTATAAAGAGACCACGCTGTAGGCGGAGACATCTGTATAGAGAGACCGCGCTGTAGGCGGAGACATCTGTATAGAGAGACTGCACTGTACACGGAGACATCTGTATAGAGAGATGCACTGTACGCGGAGACGTCTGTATAGAGAGACCGCGCTGTAGGCAGAGACATCTGTATAGAGAGACCGCACTGTAGGCGGAGACATCTGTATAGAGAGTCCGCACTGTAGGCGGAGACATCTGTACAGAGAGACCGCACTCTAGGCGTAGACATCTTTATAGAAAGACCGCACTGTATGTAGAGTCATCTGTATAGAGAGACCGCACTGTAGGCGGAGGCATCTGTATAGAGAGACCGCACTGTAGGCGGAGGCATCTGTATAAAGAGTCCGCACTGTAGGCGGAGACATCTGTATAGAGAAACTGCACTCTAGGCGGAGACATCTGTATAGAGAGACCGCACTGTAGGCGGAGACATCTGTATAGAGAAACTGCACTCTAGGCGGAGACATCTGTATAGAGAGACCGCACTGTAGGCGGAGACATCTGTATAGAGAGACCGCACTGTAGGCGGAGACATCTGTATAAAGAGTCCGCACTGTAGGCGGAGACATCTGTATAGAGAGACCGCACTGTAGGCGGAGACATCTGTATAAAGAGACCGCGCTGTAGGCGGAGACATCTGTATAGAGAGACCGCACTGTAGGCGGAGACATCTGTATAGAGAGACCGCACTGTAGGCGGAGGCATTTGTATAGAGAGACCGCACTGTAGGCGGAGACATCTGTATAGAGAGACCGCGCTGTAGGCGGAGACATCTGTATAGAGAGACCGCGCTGTAGGTGGAGACATCTGTATAGAGAGACCGCACTGTAGGCGGAGACATCTGTATAGAGAGACCACACTATACGCGGAGACATCTGTATAGAGAGACCGCACTGTAGGCGGAGACATCTGTATAGAGAGACCGCATTGTAGGCGGAGACATCTGTATAGAAAGACCGCACTGTAGGCGGAGACATCTGTATAGAGAGACCGCACTGTAGGCAGAGACATCTGTGTAGATAGACTGCAATGTACGCAGAGACATCTGTATAGAGAGACCGCACTGTAGGCGGAGACATCTGTATAGAGAGACCGCACTGTACACGGAGACATCTGTATATAGAGAGACCGCACTGTACACGGAGACATCTGTATAGAGAGACCGCACTGTACGCGGAGACGTCTATATAGAGAGACCGCGCTGTAGGCGGAGACATCTGTATAAAGAGACCACGCTGTAGGTGGAGACATCTGTATAGAGAGACCACACTATACGCGGATACATCTGTATAGAGAGACCACACTGTAGACATAGGCATCTGTATAGAGAGACTGCACTGTAGGCGGAGACATCTGTATAGAGAGTCTACACTGTAGGCAGAGACATCTGTATAGAGAAACCACACTGTACACGGAGACATCTGTATAGAGAGACCGCACTGTAGGCGGAGACATCTGTATAGAGAGACCGCACTGTACGCGGAGACATCTGTATAGAGAGACCACACATTAGGCGGAGACATCTGTATAGAGAGACCGCACTGTAGGCGGAGACATCTGTATAGAGAGACCGCACTGTAGGCGGAGACATCTGTATAGAGAGACCGCACTGTAGGCGGAGACATCTGTATAAAGAGACCGCACTGTAGGCGGAGACATCTGTATAGAGAGACCGCACTGTAGGCGGAGACATCTGTATAGAGAGACCGCACTGTAGGCGGAGACATCTTTTAGAGAGACCGCACTGTAGGCGGAGATATCTGTATAGAGAGACCGCACTGTAGGCGGAGACATCTGTATAGAGAGACCGCACTGTAGGCGGAGACATCTGCATAGAGAGACCGCACTGTACGTAGAGACATCTGTATAAAGAGACCGCTCTGTAGTCGGAGACGTCTGTATAGAGAGACCGCACTATAGGCGGAGACATCTGTATAGAGAGACTGCACTGTAGGCCGGAGACATCTGTATAGAGAGACCGCACTGTAGGCGGAGACATCTGTAGAGAGAGACCGCACTGTAGACATAGGCATCTGTATAGAGAGACCGCACTGTAGGCGGAGGCATCTGTATAGAGAGACCGCACTGTAGGCGGAGACATCTGTATAGAGAGACCACACTGCAGTCGGAGTCATCTGTATAGAGAGACCACACTGTAGGCGGAGACATCTGCATAGAGAGACCGCTCTGTAGTCGGAGACATCTGTATAGAGAGACCGCACTATAGGCGGAGACATCTGTATAGAGAGACCACACTGTAGGCGGAGACATCTGTAGAGAGAGACAGCACTGTAGACATAGGCATCTGTATAAAGAGACAGCACTGTAGGCGGAGACATCTTTATAGAGAGACCGCACTGTAGGCGGAGAAATCTGTATAGAGAGACCACACTGTAGGCGGAGACATCTGTTTAGAGAGCCGCACTATAGGCGGAGACATCTGTATAGAGAGACCGCACTGTAGACCGAGACATCTGTATAGAGAAACCGCACTGTAGTCATAGGCATCTGTATAGAGAGACCGCACTGTAGGCAGAGACATCTGTAGAGAGAGACCGCACTGTAGGCGGAGACATCTGTATAGAGAGACCGCACTGTTCGCGGAGACATCTGTATAGAGAAACAGCACTGTAGGCGGAGACATCTGTATAGAGAGACTACGCTGTACGCGGAGACATCTGTATAGAGAGACCGCACTGTACACGGAGACAACTGTATAGAGAGACCGCACTGTAGGCGGAGACATCTGTATAGAGTGACCACGCTGTACGCGGAGACATCTGTATAGAGAGACCGCACTGTAGGCGGAGACATCTGTATAGAGAGACCGCACTGTAGACGGAGACATCTGTATAGAGAGACCGCACTGTAGACGGAGACATCTGTATAGAGAGACCGCACTGTAGACGGAGACATCTGTATAGAGAGACCGCACTGTAGACGGAGACATCTGTATAGAGAGACTGCACTGTAGGCGGAGACATCTGTTATAGAGAGACCGCACTGTACACTGAGACATCTGTATAGAGAGACTGCACTGTAGACGGAGACATCTGTATAGAGAGACTGCACTGTAGACGGAGACATCTGTATAGAGAGACTGCACTGTATGCGGAGACATCTGTATAGAGAGACCGCACTGTAGACGGAGACATCTGTATAGAGAGACCGCACTGTAGACGGAGACATCTGTATAGAGAGACTGCACTGTAGGCGGAGACATCTGTATAAAGAGACCGCACTGTGGGCGGAGACATCTGTATAGAGAGACCGCACTGTAGGCGGAGACATCTGTACAGAGAGACCGCACTGTAGGCGGAGACATCTGTATAGAGAGACCGCACTGTAAGCGGAGATATCTGTATAGAGAGACCGCACTGTACGCGGAGACATCTGTATAGAGAGACCGCACTGTAGACGGAGACATCTGTATAGAGAGACCGCACTGTAGACGGAGACATCTGTATAGAGAGACCGCACTGTACGCGGAGACATCTGTATAGAGAGACCGCACTGTAGACGGAGACATCTGTATAGAGAGACCGCACTGTAAGCGGAGATATCTGTATAGAGAGACCGCACTGTACGCGGAGACATCTGTATAGAGAGACCGCACTGTAGACGGAGACATCTGTATAGAGAGACCGCACTGTAAGCGGAGATATCAGTATAGAGAGACCGCACTGTACGCGGAGACATCTGTATAGAGAGACCGCACTGTAGACGGAGACATCTGTATAGAGTGACCACGCTGTACGCGGAGACATCTGTATAGAGAGACCGCACTGTAGACGGAGACATCTGTATAGAGAGACCGCACTGTAGGCGGAGACATCTGTATAGAGAGACCGCACTGTAGGCGGAGACATCTGTATAGAGAGACCGCACTGTAGGCGGAGACATCTGTATAGAGAGACCGCACTGTAAGCGGAGATATCTGTATAGAGAGACCGCACTGTACACGGAGACATCTGTATAGAGAGACCGCACTGTAGGCGGAGACATCTGTATAGAGAGACCGCACTGTAGGCGGAGACATCTGTATAGAGAGACCGCACTGTAAGCGGAGATATCTGTATAGAGAGACCGCACTGTACACGGAGACATCTGTATAGAGAGACCGCACTGTAGGCGGAGACATCTGTATAGAGAGACCGCACTGTAGGCGGAGACATCTGTATAGAGAGACCGCACTGTAGGCGGAGACATCTGTATAGAGAGACCGCACTGTAGGCGGAGACATCTGTATAAAGAGACCGCACTGTAGGCGGAGACATCTGTATAGAGAGACCGCACTGTAGGCGGAGACATCTGTATAGAGAGACCGCACTGTAGGCGGAGACATCTGTATAAAGAGACCGCACTGTAGGCGGAGACATCTGTATAAAGATACAGCACTGTAGGCAGAGACATCTGTATAGTTAGACCGCACTTTAGGCGGAGACATCTGTATAGAGAGACCGCACTGTAGGCGGAGACATCTGTATAGAGAGACCGCACTGTAGGCGGATACATCTGTATAAAGAGACCGCACTGTAGGCAGAGACATCTGTATAGAGAGACCGCACTGTAGGCGGAGACATCTGTATAAAGAGACCGCACTGTAGGCAGAGACATCTGATAGTTAGACCGCACTTTAGGCGGAGGCATCTGTATAAAGAGCCCGCACTGTAGGCGGAGACATCTGTATAGAGAGACCGCACTGTAGGCGGATACATCTGTATAGAGAGACCGCACTGTAGGCAGAGACATCTGTATAGAGAGACCGCACTGTAGGCGGAGACATCTGTATAAAGAGACCGCACTGTAGGCAGAGACATCTGATAGTTAGACCGCACTTTAGGCGGAGGCATCTGTATAAAGAGCCCGCACTGTAGGCGGAGACATCTGTATAGAGAGACCGCACTGTAGGCAGAGACATCTGTATAGAGAGACCGCACTGTAGGCGGAGACATCTGTATAGAGAGACCGCACTGTAGGCGGAGACATCTGTATAGAGAGACCGCACTCTAGGCGGAGACATCTGTATAGAGAGACCGCACTGTAGGCAGAGACATCTGTATAGAGAGACCGCACTGTAGGCGGAGACATCTGTATAGAGAGACCGCACTGTAGGCGGAGACATCTGTATAGAGAGACCGCACTGTAGGCGGAGACATCTGTATAGAGAGACCGCACTGTAGGCAGAGACATCTGTATAGAGAGACCGCACTGTAGGCAGAGACATCTGTATAGAGAGACCGCACTGTAGGCGGAGACATCTGTATAGAGAGACCGCACTGTAGGCGGAGACATCTGTATAGAGAGACCGCACTGTAGGCGGAGACATCTGTATAAAGAGACCGCACTGTAGGCGGAGACATCTGTATAAAGATACAGCACTGTAGGCAGAGGCATTTGTATAGAAAGACCGCACTGTAGGCGGAGACATCTGTATAGAGAGACCGCACTATACTCGGAGTCGTCTGTACAGAGAGACCGCACTGTATGCGGAGACATCTGTATAGAGAGACCGCACTGTAGGCGGAGACATCTGTATAGAGAGACCGCGCTGTAGGCGGAGACATCTGTATAGAGAGACCGCGCTGTAGGCGGAGACATCTGTATAGAGAGACTGCACTGTAGGCGGAGACATCTGTATAGAGAGACCGCTCTGTAGGCGGAGACATCTGTATAGAAAGACCACACTGTAGGCCGAGACATCTGTATAGAGAGACCGCGCAGTAGGCGGAGACATCTGTATAGAGAGACCGCACTGTAGGCGGAGACATCTGTATAAAGAGACCGCACTGTAGGCGGAGACATCTGTATAGAGAGACCGCACTGTAGGCGGAGACATCTGTATAGAGAGACCGCACTGTAGGCGGAGACATCTGTATAGAGAGACCGCACTGTAGGCGGAGACATCTGTATAGAGAGACCGCACTGTAGGCGGAGACATCTGTATAGAGAGACTGCACTGTAGGCGGAGACATCTGTATAAAGAGACCGCACTGTAGGCGGAGACATCTGTATAGAGAGACCGCACTGTAGGCGGAGACATCTGTATAGAGAGACCGCACTGTAGGCAGAGGCATTTGTATAGAGAGACCGCACTGTAGGCGGAGACATCTGTATAGAGAGACCGCGCTGTAGGCGGAGACATCTGTATAGAGAGACCGCACTGTAGGTGGAGACATCTGTATAGAGAGACCGCACTGTAGGCGGAGACATCTGTATAGAGAGACCACACTATACGCGGAGACATCTGTATAGAGAGACCGCACTGTAGGCAGAGACATCTGTATAGAGAGACCGCATTGTAGGCGGAGACATCTGTATAGAGAGACCGCACTGTAGGCGGAGACATCTGTATAGAGAGACCGCACTGTAGGCGGAGACATCTGTGTAGATAGACTGCAATGTACGCAGAGACATCTGTATAGAGAGACCGCACTGTAGGCGGAGACATCTGTATAGAGAGACCGCACTGTACACGGAGACATCTGTATATAGAGAGACCGCACTGTACACGGAGACATCTGTATAGAGAGACCGCACTGTACGCGGAGACATCTGTATAGAGAGACCGCACTGTACACGGAGACATCTGTATATAGAGAGACCGCACTGTACACGGAGACATCTGTATTGAGAGACCGCACTGTAGGCGGAGACATCTGTATAGAGAGACCGCACTGTATGCGGAGACATCTTTATAGAGAGACTGCACTGTACGCGGAGTCATCTGTATTGAGAGACTGCACTGTAGGCGGAGACATCTGTATAGAGAGACCGCACTGTAGGCGGAGACATCTGTAGAGAGAGACCGCACTGTAGACATAGGCATCTGTATAGAGAGACCGCACTGTAGGCGGAGGCATCTGTATAGAGAGTCCGCACTGTAGGCGGAGACATCTGTACAGAGAGTCCGCACTGTAGACGTAGACATCTTTATAGAGAGACCTCACTGTACGTAGAGTCATCTGTATAGAGAGACGCACTGTACGCGGAGACGTCTGTATAGGGAGACCGCGCTGTAGGCGGAGACATCTGTATAGAGACCGCACTGTAGGCAGAGACATCTGTATAGAGAGACCGCACTGTAGGCGGAGGCATCTGTATAAAGAGACCGCACTGTAGGCGGAGACATCTGTATAGAGAGACCGCACTGTAGGCGGAGACATCTGTATAGAGAGACCGCACTGTAGGCGGAGACATCTGTATAGAGAGACCGCGCTGTAGGCGGAGACATCTGTATAGAGAGACCGCACTGTAGGCAGAGGCATTTGTATAGAGAGACCGCACTGTAGGCGGAGACATCTGTATAGAGAGACCGCACTTTAGGCGGAGACATCTGTATAGAGAGACCGCGCTGTAGGCGGAGACATCTGTATAGAGAGACCGCGCTGTAGGTGGAGACATCTGTATAGAGAGACCGCACTGTAGGCGGAGACATCTGTATAGAGAGACCACACTATACGCGGAGACATCTGTATAGAGAGACCGCACTGAAGGCGGAGACATCTGTATAGAGAGACCGCACTGTAGGCGGAGACATCTGTATAGAGAGACCGCACTGTAGGCGGAAACATCTGTATAGAGAGACCGCACTGTAGGCGGAGACATCTGTATAGAGAGACCGCACTGTAGACGGAGACATCTGTATAGAGAGACCGCACTGTAGACATAGGCATCTGTATAGAGAGACTGCACTGTAGGCGGAGACATCTGTATAGAGAGTCTACACTGTAGGCAGAGACATCTGTATAGAGAGACCACACTGTACACGGAGACATCTGTATAGAGAGACCGCACTGTAGGCGGAGACATCTGTATAGAGAGACCACACATTAGGCGGAGACATCTGTATAGAGAGACCGCACTGTAGGCGGAGACATCTGTATAGAGAGACCGCACTGTAGGCGGAGACATCTGTATAGAGAGACCGCACTGTAGGCGGAGACATCTGTATAAAGAGACCGCACTGTAGGCGGAGACATCTGTATAGAGAGACCACACATTAGGCGGAGACATCTGTATAGAGAGACCGCACTGTAGGCGGAGACATCTGTATAGAGAGACCGCACTGTAGGCAGAGACATCTGTATAGAGAGACCGCATTGTAGGCGGAGACATCTGTATAGAGAGACCGCACTGTAGGCGGAGACATCTGTATAGAGAGACCGCACTGTAGGCGGAGACATCTGTGTAGATAGACTGCAATGTACGCAGAGACATCTGTATAGAGAGACCGCACTGTAGGCGGAGACATCTGTATAGAGAGACCGCACTGTACACGGAGACATCTGTATATAGAGAGACCGCACTGTACACGGAGACATCTGTATAGAGAGACCGCACTGTACGCGGAGACATCTGTATAGAGAGACCGCACTGTACACGGAGACATCTGTATATAGAGAGACCGCACTGTACACGGAGACATCTGTATTGAGAGACCGCACTGTAGGCGGAGACATCTGTATAGAGAGACCGCACTGTATGCGGAGACATCTTTATAGAGAGACTGCACTGTACGCGGAGTCATCTGTATTGAGAGACTGCACTGTAGGCGGAGACATCTGTATAGAGAGACCGCACTGTAGGCGGAGACATCTGTATAGAGAGACCGCACTGTAGGCGGAGACATCTGTATAAAGAGACCGCACTGTAGGCGTAGACATCTGTATAGAGAGACCGCACTGTAGGCGGAGACATCTGTATAGAGAGACCGCACTGTAGGCAGAGGCATTTGTATAGAGAGACCGCACTGTAGGCGGAGACATCTGTATAGAGAGACCGCGCTGTAGGCGGAGACATCTGTATAGAGAGACCGCGCTGTAGGTGGAGACATCTGTATAGAGAGACCGCACTGTAGGCGGAGACATCTGTATAGAGAGACCACACTATACGCGGAGACATCTGTATAGAGAGACCGCACTGTAGGCAGAGACATCTGTATAGAGAGACCGCATTGTAGGCGGAGACATCTGTATAGAGAGACCGCACTGTAGGCGGAGACATCTGTATAGAGAGACCGCACTGTAGGCGGAGACATCTGTATAGAGAGACCGCACTGTAGGCGGAGACATCTGTATAGAGAGACCGCACTGTAGGCGGCGACATCTTTATAGAGAGACCGCAATGTAGGCGGAGACATCTGTAGAGAGAGACCGCACTGTAGGCCGAGACATCTGTATAGAGAGACCGCACTGTAGGCCGAGACATGTGTATAGAGAGACCGCGCTGTAGGCGGATACATCTGTATAGAGAGACCGCGCTGTAGACGGAGACATCTGTATAGAGAGACCGCGCTATAGGCGGAGACATCTGTATAGAGAGACCGCGCTGTAGACGGAGACATCTGTATAGAGAGACCGCGCTGTAGGCGGAGACATCTGTATAGAGAGACCGCGCTGTAGGCAGAGACATCTGTATAGAGAGACCGCACTGTAGGCGGAGACATCTGTATAGAGAGACCGCACTGTAGGCGGAGAAATCTGTATAGAGAGACCGCACTGTAGGCGGAGACATCTGTATAGAGAGACCGCACTGTAGACATAGGCATCTGTATAGAGAGACCGCACTGTAGGCGGAGACATCTGTATAGAGAGACCGCACTGTAGGCGGAGACATCTGTATAGAGAGACCGCACTGTAGGCGGAGACATCTGTATAGAGAGACCGCACTGTAGGCGGCGACATCTTTATAGAGAAACCGCACTGTAGGCGGAGACATCTGTATAGAGAGATCGCACTGTAGGCCGAGACATCTGTATAGAGAGACTGCACTGTAGGCCGAGACATCTGTATAGAGAGACCGCACTGCAGGCGGAGTCATCTATATAGAGAGACCGCACTGTACGCGGAGACATCTGTATAGAGAGACCGCACTGTACACGGAGTCATCTGTATAGAGAGACTGCACTGTAGGCGGAGACATCTGTATAGAGAGACCGCACTGTAGGCGGAGACATCTGTATAGAGAGACCGCACTGTAGGCGGAGACATCTGTATAGAGAGACCGCACTGTAGGCGGAGACATCTGTATAGAGAGACCGCGCTGTAGGCGGAGACATCTGTATAGAGAGACCGCGCTGTAGGCGGATACATCTGTATAGAGAGACCGCGCTGTAGACGGAGACATCTGTATAGAGAGACCGCACTGTAGGCGGAGACATCTGTATAGAGAGACCGCACTGTAGGCGGAGACATCTGTATAGAGAGACCGCACTGTAGGCGGAGACATCTTTATAGAGAGACCGCACTGTAGGCGGAGACATCTGTATAGAGAGACCGCACTGTAGACATAGGCATCTGTATAGAGAGACCGCACTGTAGGCGGAGACATCTGTATAGAGAGACCGCACTGTAGGCGGAGACATCTGTTTAGAGAGACCGCACTGTAGGCGGAGACATCTGTATAGAGAGACCGCACTGTAGACGGAGACATCTGTATAGAGAGACCGCACTGTAGACATAGGCATCTGTATAGAGAGACTGCACTGTAGGCGGAGACATCTGTATAGAGAGTCTACACTGTAGGCAGAGACATCTGTATAGAGAGACCACACTGTACACGGAGACATCTGTATAGAGAGACCGCACTGTAGGCGGAGACATCTGTATAGAGAGACCGCACTGTACGCGGAGACATCTGTATAGAGAGACCACACATTAGGCGGAGACATCTGTATAGAGAGACCGCACTGTAGGCGGAGACATCTGTATAGAGAGACCGCACTGTAGGCGGAGACATCTGTATAGAGAGACCGCACTGTAGGCGGAGACATCTGTATAAAGAGACCGCACTGTAGGCGGAGACATCTGTATAGAGAGACCGCACTGTAGGCGGAGACATCTGTATAGAGAGACCGCACTGTAGGCGGAGACATCTTTTAGAGAGACCGCACTGTAGGCGGAGATATCTGTATAGAGAGACCGCACTGTAGGCGGAGACATCTGTATAGAGAGACCGCACTGTAGGCGGAGACATCTGCATAGAGAGACCGCACTGTACGTAGAGACATCTGTATAAAGAGACCGCTCTGTAGTCGGAGACGTCTGTATAGAGAGACCGCACTATAGGCGGAGACATCTGTATAGAGAGACTGCACTGTAGGCCGGAGACATCTGTATAGAGAGACCGCACTGTAGGCGGAGACATCTGTAGAGAGAGACCGCACTGTAGACATAGGCATCTGTATAGAGAGACCGCACTGTAGGCGGAGGCATCTGTATAGAGAGTCCGCACTGTAGGCGGAGACATCTGTACAGAGAGTCCGCACTGTAGGCGTAGACATCTTTATAGAGAGACCTCACTGTACGTAGAGTCATCTGTATAGAGAGACGCACTGTACGCGGAGACGTCTGTATAGGGAGACCGCGCTGTAGGCGGAGACATCTGTATAGAGACCGCACTGTAGGCAGAGACATCTGTATAGAGAGACCGCACTGTAGGCGGAGGCATCTGTATAAAGAGACCGCACTGTAGGCGGAGACATCTGTATAGAGAGACCGCACTGTAGGCGGAGACATCTGTATAGAGAGACCGCACTGTAGGCGGAGACATCTGTATAGAGAGACCGCGCTGTAGGCGGAGACATCTGTATAGAGAGACCGCACTGTAGGCAGAGGCATTTGTATAGAGAGACCGCACTGTAGGCGGAGACATCTGTATAGAGAGACCGCACTTTAGGCGGAGACATCTGTATAGAGAGACCGCGCTGTAGGCGGAGACATCTGTATAGAGAGACCGCGCTGTAGGTGGAGACATCTGTATAGAGAGACCGCACTGTAGGCGGAGACATCTGTATAGAGAGACCACACTATACGCGGAGACATCTGTATAGAGAGACCGCACTGAAGGCGGAGACATCTGTATAGAGAGACCGCACTGTAGGCGGAGACATCTGTATAGAGAGACCGCACTGTAGGCGGAAACATCTGTATAGAGAGACCGCACTGTAGGCGGAGACATCTGTATAGAGAGACCGCACTGTAGACGGAGACATCTGTATAGAGAGACCGCACTGTAGACATAGGCATCTGTATAGAGAGACTGCACTGTAGGCGGAGACATCTGTATAGAGAGTCTACACTGTAGGCAGAGACATCTGTATAGAGAGACCACACTGTACACGGAGACATCTGTATAGAGAGACCGCACTGTAGGCGGAGACATCTGTATAGAGAGACCACACATTAGGCGGAGACATCTGTATAGAGAGACCGCACTGTAGGCGGAGACATCTGTATAGAGAGACCGCACTGTAGGCGGAGACATCTGTATAGAGAGACCGCACTGTAGGCGGAGACATCTGTATAAAGAGACCGCACTGTAGGCGGAGACATCTGTATAGAGAGACCACACATTAGGCGGAGACATCTGTATA